>NC_050574.1:40261911-40584411 GCF_011100635.1 Trichosurus vulpecula
CCATCTTTTGCTCCTACCACTTACTTCCCCACCAACCCCCTTATCCTTCTCTAGTTAATTCCATGAACCCTTCCAATCTTTTTAAAAATTAAATTAAATCTATTTCCTCTCCTTCACACTTTCCCCTTTGCAGTAAGTATGCCTAGTCAAACAGCAAATTCCCACATTGGCCACATCCTAAACCTTATGTCTGGGTCTGCACCCTGAGTCCATCTTCTTTCAGTGGGTCCATGCTTCTCTAATCTGCTGATTCTAATCTTCTCTGGACTTAGAGAACCAGAGCACCAGGGTTGTAAGAATTTTGTGTTGAGTAAGAGCCAGTAGGTTCAGAGTAAATCCCTGATGGGTCCTCCTTTGAAGGAGATGCAGAAGCTTGCATGTACATGCACACATTTTGTGATGCCTACACTGCTCAAAGCTAGGGTGTTTCTTTTTTGGGGTCTCGTCAGACTCTTAATTCTGTTCTGGGTCAATGACTTCTAGAGAACAGCATGCCAGATAACTAAGTCTCAGTGACCTCAATTCTGAAGGACTAAGCTCTTGAGAGCTGACTGGGGGTGACCAAGTTCCAGATACCTGCACTCTAGGGCAGTTGAAAACAGTTACCTACAGTGGGCTCTAGATAACTACATCCTACATTGTTGAATTTTATAGAGCTGGTTGTGTTCTGACAACCAACTTCTAGAGAGCCATGTGCCCTATAACTGGGCACTGCCCCCCCAAAAAGCCAAGTTTTGGAGATTAGATCATTGGACAGATGGGCTCTGGATAAGTGAGTTCCCATTGTCCTGTCTAATATTATGACAGCTGGCACCTTGGAATGTGTCCATGCCACTCTAAGCCTGATGGAGGTCATTTCCTTCAAGACCTCAAGGGTGTTAGACCCAGGGCAGGGGTGGTGGGGGTGCAGTCCTTGCTCTGATGACTTTCTCAGAACATCCAAGTACTCCAAAAGTAATGTGGCTGAGAGGCTAAGGGTTACCTACAGTGTTACCTTATGAGGGGCCAGCATTGATACTGACAGGCTGTGGCACCCTCTGGTTGCCCCAAACAACTCAGCAACTCTAAACTGCAGACAAGCTATACTGAGAGAGGGAGTTTCCTCACCAGGAGTTTCCTACCTCCTATGAAATCACAGGTCCAGGAGCTCATCCTTTCCAAAAGGAGGACTCAGAGCTGTGAGGGACCATGGAGATCACCTTGTCAAAGCCACTCTTATTTCACAAGTGAAAAAAAAACACCTGAATTTTGGAGATTTAAATTTTAGAATAACAGATTTAGAGCTGGAAGGGAGGCCCCTGAGCCATCCCCCTCATTTTACAGATGAGGAAACTGAGTCTCAGATATTCAGGGCCTTGCTCAAGACCTTACAGCCAAGACTGGAAATTCCTAATCCAGTATTCTCTGCCATGTGCCAGACATACCTTGGGCAAGGTGACAGATGAAGGGTCCAATACATGGCAAAGCTAAGATTTGAACCTAGGTCTTTTGAATCTAAATTGAATGTTCTTTCCATGACACTACACCTAGGGCAGACACCTGGCTTCATCCATGCCTCCCATTCTTCCCTGAAGCCCATTGCTTTTGCTCAAAAAAACCATTATCCCCTGCCCCCCCCCCACACACACACACCAAAGACCCAACTTCTACCTAGATATGTGCATATAGGTGATAATGGTTAGAGAACTGGGCCTGGAGTCTGCAATACCTGAGTGCAAATCCAGCATGAGAAATTTACCACTGTGTGACCCTGCACAAGTCAATGAATGTCTGTCTGCCTCAGTTTCCTCAACTGGAAAGTGGACATAATAACAACACCTACCTTCCCAGGGTTGTTGTGAGGATCAAATGAGATCTTTGTAAAGGATTTGACACAGTGCCTGGCATGTAACAGATGCTTGATGGATGCTTGTTTCCTTCCCTCCTCAGCCAACCCCTCCAGCTAGGAGTCAGTCTGGACACCTTCCCTCTTAGCTCAACCCAGTGGGCACCCCAGTCACTCACATGGACAAAGTGTATGAAACAGCCTGTGGTGAAGTTAGTGACTCCCACAGTGTCCAAGGCTTCTCTGGCAAAGTCATCTGCAGATTTCACCAAGAATTTTCTGGGGGATATCTGGCTCATGTTGCTGGAAACTATCAGAGGGGTAATAGTCTGGAGGAAGAAATTGATGACTGGATGAAAGGGTCATAACTTTCACTCTATCCACCTCCCAAAGGCTTCCTCCCCCTCAGCTGGTCACCCAGCTTTGCCCCTACCCTCCTGTACCCAGCTTAGCCCTGCCCTCCTGTTAGCTCACCAAACCTGCATCCCACTTGCCTTGGCCCCCTTGCCCTTTTCCCAAGCTCTTCCCCCTCTCAGAGCTCCTCACAGACCTTCCAATCCATCCCTTCATGCCCTAACAATCACATGAGCACATTCACACTCACACTCCCACCCATACCTGGATGATGACTCCAGAAGACTGGTATTCCAAGGCCACAGCCTGAGAGAAGCTATTGATAAAGGCCTATGAGGGAGAGAGGATGAATCACAGAATTTTAGCATCAGAAGGGACCCAGAGGAGAACCCACCCCTGAAGGGCAATCTTCACTGAAGAGGAAGCCCTCACTGAGAAGCAGTCCTCTGGCCTCTGCTCGAAGACCTCCAAGGACAGGGGGCTCACTACCTCCCTAAGCAGCCTACTCTACTCTGGGGCAGCTGTCATTGATAGGACTCTTGTTCAGCCCTGGATGCTTCACTGCTCCTGAGTCTGCCCTCTGGGCTCAAAGAGAACAAGACTAGTTCTTGTCTACATGGTGTCCTTCAGAATCCTGGAGGAGAGTTCCCAAGTCCTGCATGAATTCTTTCCTTCTCTGGGCTAAATATGCCTGGTTCTACCAACCAATCAAACAGTGAGGGAGTATTTAATTGTTTGCTCTATGCAGGGGCTCTTCTAGGCACTGGAGATAAAGTTAGAAAAAAAAAACCAACCAAAGCAATCCCTGCCCTCAGGAGTCTTCCATTCCATCCTGCCAAACATGTCCATATGCATACATATCAAACATATGCAGCTCCTGGGACAATGACAGAGCACTGCATTTGGCTTCAAGAAAATCTAAGTGCACATCCTGCCTTAGACACGTCCTGGCTGTGTGACCCTGGGCAAGTCACTTAACCTCTGTCTCTGTTGGCTCAGATTCCACATCTGTAAATTGGGCATAGTTATAGCACCTACCTCCCAAGGTTGCTGTGAGGATCAAACAAACCTCCAAGTGTTACAGAAATGCTAATGACTATTATTTATTAAATATCAGGTAACTGACAGGTGAAGTACCTGGGGCAGAGTGAAAGATCCGGAAAGACCTCATGTAGACTGTGGCATTTGAGCTGAGCTTTGCAGGAAGCTAGAGATTCTAAGAGACAGAGGCAAGTAGGGAGAGTGGTCCAGAAATAGAGGCACAGTGGGGTGGGGATTACAATGTCCTCTATGGACAGCAGTAAGAAAGCCAGTTCCACTGGGCTTAGCATGCATAGTACAGATAGGAGTCTACATAGTCCAGCGGGAAGAAGGCTGCATCCAGGCTGGCCTCAAATCCTGTTTCTGAGACTAACTATTTGTGTGATCTTGGGTAAGTCACTTAAGCTCTCCAGGCCTCAGTTGGACTAGATGACCTCTGGGCCCCTCCTAGCTTTAGAGCAATGATTAAATCCCACCCATACTACTTGCTACCACCTGATTGTGAGTGAGTTACTTCTTTTCTCTGGGTCTCAATCTTCTCACATGTAAAATGAGGGGATGGCCTCTCATGGCCCTTCTAGCTCTCCATTTGTGATCCTGCTGTGCTCATGTGTAATAGTGCTGGGAAGGGAGGTGTAAGCCTGGCTAGGAAGGTTTGAAACACCAAAGAGGGGAGTTTGTATTGGATCAGACTCAAGGTCCTCCTGGTTCCCATCAGCACCTTCTCTAGCTCATCAATGTTCTGTCTAAACTGTGGCACAGCCTAAGATTGGCCTCTCTCCTGAGCATAGTTCCCAAGTTTTGTTGTTCAGTCATTTCAGTCGTGTCCAAGAGTCAGACAGGACTGAAATGACTGAACAACAAAACTTGGCCGCAAAATGGCAAAGATACCGGAGTGATTTGCTATTTCCTTCTCCAACTCATTTCACAGATGAGGAAACTGAGGCAAATTGGGTTAAGTGACTTGCCCAGGGTCATACAACTAGTAAGTGTCTGAGGCCAGATTTGAACTTATGAAGAGAAGTCTTCCCGACTCCAGGCACTATGGCACCACCTAGCTGCCCCACAGTTCCCCAAACAACAGAGAAATCTTTCCTCTCACCCTGACAATTTGCTGAGTCATTCAAAGTCTGGGTCAGATTGCTGCCTTCCAGGAAGTCCTTCCTGATCACCCTGGCCCCCAGGGCTCTTTGACTTCTTGGACCTCTTCCACAATGTTTCTGGACCCAGATTGGCTAACCCCCTCCCACCCTGACTCTTCTTAGGAAGCCTTCCCTGCCCAGGGTTTCCCCTCAGCCCTGACTCTCTGACTCTCCTTCAGAGAGTGAACAACTCTAGATGAAAATCAATCAACAAGCTTTTATTAAGTGCCTACATACTATGTTTCTCACAGTTATTAAGTGCTGGCTGTGTTCCACATACTCTACTGTGCGATTTCTGCAAAATGAGAGGTCTGGACAAAATGGGCTTCTAAGACACTTTCCTGCTGTGAATTTTGGATTCTCCTCTGTCCCATGCAGAAGGCATAGTTGATAAAGAAGGTGAAGCCAAATAGACCTAGTACCTGTGGAGGCTAGGTGGCGCCATAGTACACACTTGGCCTGGAGTCCAGAAGATCGATCTTTCTGAGTTCAATTCCAGTCTCAGACACTTACTAGTCATGTGCCCCTGGGCAAGTCACTTAACCTTGTCTGCCTCAGTTTCCTCATCTGTAAAATGAACTGGAGAAGGAAATGGCAAACCACTCTAGTATCTCTGCCAAGAAAACTTCAAATGAGGTCAGGAAAAGTTGGGCACAACTGAAACAACTCAACAACGTATTTCTTGCCCACATTCACACAGGTAGTAAGTGTCAGAGGCAGGATTTGAACCTAGGCCCTCTGACTCTGGATCCAGCACTTTACCCACTCTACTATGTAGTCTTCTATCTAGGTCACACATACTAGAAACCAGCGGAATTGGCCTTCTTGCTACTGCTAGCATAGGCTCAAGAAGTTTATATTCTATCTGGAGAGAAATGTTTGTTGTTGTTTGTCACTGAGTCATTTTTTTTAGTACTGTCTGATTCTGTGACCCCATTTGGCATTTCCTTGGCAGAGATACTGGAGTGGTTTGCCATTCCTTCTCCAGCTCATTTTGCAGGTGAGGAAACTTGAGGCAGACAAGTTGAAGTGACTTGCCCAGGGTCACACAGCTAGCAAGTGTCCAAGGCCAAATTTAAACTCAGGAAAATGAGTCTTCCTGACTCCAGGCCTGGCGCTTTGTGCACTATGGCGCCCCCTAGTGCCCATATTCCTAAATAAGCCTCATCAAAATCAACTGAAGGCAAGACTGGGTTTGTTGGTGGTGGGGAGAGAGCAGGAAGAGCCCTAGCATCTGGGAGGCTCAGAAGAAGCTTTCCCAGCTTTGTGAACAGGCTTCATATGGCATGTCCTCGAGGCCCCTCACCATCCTGGTTACATTTCTCTGAATGTTTTCCAGACTGTCAGTTTTCTTCTAAAGGGTAGCGCTCAGAATTGAAATCAAGAGTCTTGATGTGGTCCTGCCAGAGCAGAGTACAGACAGATGCTACTGATCAGCAGCTTGCTCTTGGAACATGTCATGGTCTTCTCAGAGCCCAAGATCTAACTAGCTTTTTGGCTGCTAGGTCACAGTCATACTAGATACTAAGCTTGCAATCCACTGAAACCTTCAGATCTTTTTCAGATAAACTGTTGTCCAACCAACAAACAACCACCTAAGGGTCCATTCATCCCTATATTGTTTCATCTTATTAGACTCCACCCAATGCTCTAGCCTGCCAGGATCCCTTTGGATCCTGGATGTCATCCACAGTTATTGGGGGGGAGGGGGAGGAGAGCCTGGACCTGGAGGCAGAAAGATCTGACTTCAAATCCAGCCTCACACACTTCCTAGCTGTGTGACCCTGGACAGGCCACTTCACCTCTGCCACCCTCAGTCTCCTCTTCTATAAATAGGCATGATAACAGAACCTACTTCCCAGGGTTTTATGAGGACAAATTGAGATAATCTTAGCAGAGTACCTAACACGGTGCCTAACACATAGTAGGCAGTATAAAAATGCACATTCCTTTCTCCTTCCCCTCCCAGCTTTGGGTCAACTACACATTTGAATCAACATTTCATCTGTGCCTTCATTCAAGTCAATGATTAAAAGAAACCCACTTAACAGAATTCCTGTGGCACTCCACCAGAGACTTCTTTCCAAGTCAACATCCAAGCATAAATGACTAACTCTCTGAGTCTGGTCATTCAAGGGTTTTGAGACTCAGTGCACTTAATGGCTAATAATAGTTAGAATTTTTGTTATGTTTTCTATGTTCCAGGCATTTCTCTAAATGCTTTACAATTATCATCTCATTTGATCCTCAAAACAACTCTTAGAGGTAGGTACTATTATTATGGCCATTTTTCAGATGAGGACACTGAGGCCAACAGAGATTAAGTGACTTGCCCTCAGAGCTAGTAAGGCTCTGAGCTCCCCACCGAGCACTCTATGCACTGTGGTGCCCCCTAGTGGCCCCAATCAAGCTGCCACCTAGCCCACATCTCTGTTTTCCACATCATGAGATACACCATCTAAGAACGTCTTGGTGAGACCCAGGTAAATGCTATCTATTGAATACCCTTGATCAGTACCAGTCTTGTGCACCTGCCCTAACAAGAAATAAAGTTATTTTGGCAAGACCTGTCCTTGCTGCAGCCCTGCTAGTGCTCTATGGAATCCTCTTTTTAAGAATCCTCCTCTGAATCCCTAAAGCTTGGAGCCCCAGGACAAGCCTAGCAATGCACTCCTGCTTTCTTCCCCCCAAGGCACATTCCCTTTTCCTGGTGTGACAAGCAAGGCTTCCAGGCAAAGGAATTCTGGAGCCCTTAGTCCTAAGGATGTGCTAGAGTGGGAGGTCTCTGGGGGTCTGGTCTGGGCTCAGAACAGAGAATGTTAGAGCTGGGAGGGACTGAGGACAGGAAATGACAGAGATTGGGAGGGGCTTCAGAACAGGGAATATCAGGGTCAGAGGGAACTTTAGCATAGGGAATGACAGAGCTGAGAGGGACTTTGAACAGAGTATATCAGGGACAGGAGGGGCCTTAGATTACAGAACCAGGAGGGACCGGTCAAGATGTTGGAGTATGTGCCAGGGCCCAGCTGAACTCTCCCAACATTTCCTGCCAAACAACTTTTAAAAAATGCCTCAAATCAAATTTTGAAGCAGCAATGTCAACAACAGGTCACAGGGAGACATTTTTCAGCCTAAGACAACTTCGGGGTGGCCAAAGGCCCACAGAATGACAGGGGCACTGATGGTGAGCCTTGGAGACAGCTGATAACAGCAACAGCAGCAGCAGCAGCAGTTGAGAGTTCTCAGCACAGAGATAGTAAGGGGGTCACACAACCGGTCAGAAACAGATCGCAGGGGACCTTTTGCTGGCACTGGGTGATTGGCAACTCTATGACCCATTCACAGTTCTGGGTAGCAGTTCTAGAGTGGCTACTAGTGTTGGTAGTCAATCACAAGGGAGCAGGGACCTTGGTCACAGTTCCAAGGCAAAGAGAGGGGGTAGTGATTGTGGCTACAGGACAGCAGGAGACATGTCACAGTTTCAGGGTCAAGAGGAGCACTACTGTTGGTGGCTGCAGGGCAGCAGAAGCCCTTCCTGGGCCAAGACCAGAGAGCAGATCTGGAGAGAAGTGACCATACCTCTTCCCACATCACACCACCTTGGAAGCACTAAAAATTTAGCGACTCCTAGAACTAGCTGTGAAAACAAGGCACAAGATAGCCTAAAGCTTGGGACAGTGCCACCCCACCCCCAAGAGAGTAGAGCTCAATTTTAATCTAACGTTCAAATTCAAGAAGTAGCCTGGAAAGTGAACACATAACAACCACCAAAAAACAAAAAACCCCAACAAACCTTGACCACAAAAAGATTCCACGGTGGCAGGGAAGACCAAGACATAAACTTAGAAGAAGACAACAGTGTGAAAACATAAAAAAGGGCTGAAAGAAAATGCTAATTGGACCCAAGCCCAACAATTGGGCAACTAGGTGGCACAGTAGATAGAGTGGTGGGCTTGCAGTTAGGAACACTCATCTTCCTGAGTTTAAATCCAGGCCTCAGACATATACTAGCTATGTGACCCTGGGCACTTCACCTGGTTATTTTCAGAGTTACACCCAAGTTAATGGTCATCTCCAACTCTTCGTGACCCCATTTGGGGTTTTCTTTGCAGAAATATGGGGTGGTTTGCCATTTCCTTCTCCAGCTCATTTAACAGATGAAGAAACTGAGGCAAAAGAGTGAAGTGACTTGCCTGTGGTCACACAGCTGTCTGAGTGTCTGAGGCCAGATATGAATTCATGAAGAGTATTCCTGACTCCAGGCGTGGCACTCTATGCACTGTACCACCTAGTAACCCAATCAGGGAAATTACATTTTGCTAAAAGGTACCATAAAGAATGAAATAATATCAAAAAACTTACAGCAAGTTTCTCTAATAAAGGCCTCATTTCTCAAATATATATTGAGTATAGAACTGAGTCAAATTTATAAAAAGAAGAGCCATTTCCAAATTGATAAATAGTCAAAGGATATGAACGGGCAGTTTTCAGAAGAAATCAAAGCTATCTATAGTCAAAAGAAAAATGCCCTAAATCACTATTGATTAGAGAAATGCAATTTAAAACAACTCTGATATACCACCTCATACCTAACAGAAATGACAAATTTGGGAGGGGATGAGGGAAAGTAGGTCTGTTAATGAATTGTTGGTGGAGTAGTGAACTGGTCCAACCATTCTGAAGAACAATTTGGAACTATGTCCAAAGGTCTATAAAACTGTGCATACCCTTTGACCCAGCAATATCACTATTGGAGCTGTACCCCAAAGATATCAAAGAAAAAAAGACATATATATATATATATATATATATATATGTATATATACATACACACACACACACACAAGTATTTATAGCCACTCCTTTTGTGGTGGCGAAGTATTGGAAATTGAGGGGATGCCTGAACAAGTTGTGATATATGATTGTGATGGAACACTATTGTGGTATAAGAAATGACAAGAGGGATGGTTTCTCAGAAATACCTGGGACAACCTATATGAACTGATGCAAAGTGAAGGGAGCAGAACCAGGAGATTATTGTACACAGTCACAGCAATATTGTCATGATGATTGACTGTGAAAGACTTGGCTACTTTGATCAATACAATGACCCAAGACAATTCCAAAGTACTCATGATGAAAAAGTGCTGATTAATTCTGAATGTAAACTAAAATATCATTTTCTCGCATTCTTTATTTTTTGTTCTTTTTTTGGCAATATGGCTAATATGGAAATACATTTTGCATGATTTCACATGCATAATTGATATACTTTTTGCCTTCTCAGTGGGTGAGGGAGAGATGGGAGAGAGGGATAGAATCTGGAACTCAAAACTTAAAAAGAAAAGAATGTCGCAAATAAATAATAAATTTTTTAAAAGAAAAAAGTCATCAAAATACACAATTATTTCAATATGCAAAGAACAGGAATGGTGATGATAGTTGAACTAAGAATTTCTATTATGTGCAATTTTTAATGCATTTATATTAAATTTAACAAGGTAAAAAAAAAAAACTAAGAGGGACCTTAGAACACGGAATGTCAGGCCTGGGAAGGCCCCATAGGATGGAGAATATCAGAGTAGGGGAGAGCCTCAGAACAGAAAATATCAGGGATGGTCTTAGAGCACAGTAAGTCCGATCTGGAAAGGTCTTTAAAGAGGGGAATGTCAGATTTGACAGTGTCCTTAGAACAGAAAACATCAGAAGCAAGAGAACTTGGAGCAGAGAAAAGAGTATGTGAGAGCGTGAGATGGCCCTTGGAATATGAAGACACAGAGCTCTGTGTGTGTCTGTGTGTATATGTGTGTGTGCGTGCACGTGTGTGTGTGCGCGCGCGCACGCGCATGTGTACATGCCTATGTGTCTGGGCGTGTGTGTGCATGTGTGCCTGCATATTTGTGTGCATGTGTGTCTCTGTGTGTGTGTATGAAGAAAGGGGGTGCTATCTTAGAACAGAGAATGTCAGAACTGGGAGGAGATTTAGAACACACAATGTCAAAGATAGAAAGAACCTTAGATTATAGACTTTCAGGTTCATGAGGGTATTTAGGATACAGAACAAAGAATCTCAGAGTGGAAAAGGCTTCCACAGGACATGTGGATGTTACAGAATCCCAGAATCCTCAAGCGAGAAGGCATCTCAGTATCTGTCGAGTCCATCCCATAGTTGAGGAATCCCTTCTAATGCAACTTACATTTCCTGCTTTAAGACTTTTAATGAGGGGCAACCTCCTATCGTGGGAGGGAGTTAATTCTATTTTTCAATAGCTCTGATAGGAAACTTTTTTTGATGTCATGCCTATATTTATTATTGTTGAGTCACTTCAGTTGTGTCTGACTCTTCCTGACCCCATTTGGGGTTTTCATGGCAGAGATACTGGGGTGATTTGCTATTTCCTTCTCCAACTCATTTTACAGATGAGGAAACTGAGGCAAAGAGGATTAAGTGACTCGCCCAGGGTCACACAGCCAGTGTCTGAGGCCAGATTTGAACTCAAGTGTTCTTGACTGATACTCCACTGTCCTACCTAGCTGCCCCAAGCCTATATTTGCCTCTGCAACTTCCACCATTGTCCCTGGTTCTGCCCTAAATAGAAAAAGTCGAATTCCTTTTCCACATGACAGCCCTTCAAATACTTAGAGATAGCTATCATATCCCCCTCATCCACAGTCATCTCTTCTCCTGGCCAGATACCCTCCATTCTTTCAACAGATCATGATATGTAAAGCACCAAAGGAGAGAATGGAAGGGGAGACGTGAAGAGAGTCAATCTCCCCCATGGCTTTACTGCTACCTCAATGCTGATGACTCGCAGAGCATGACTTTGAGCCCTGGCCTCAACCACGAGCTTCCAGCCAGGTCCTTCCACCTGGAGCACATCCAGAACCAAGACATGGCCTATTCCCTTTACCCCATCTTTCTTTCTGACATTAGTACTTAGTACTCAACCATTCTCCTCTGATAGGAACTTAGGGTTATCTTTGCTCCTTCCCTCTTCCCCCTGCCAGGATCCAGTCAGTTACAAGGTCTCGTGGAGTCCATATTCCTGGACCCTGTTCTATCCGTTCTCTCCTGTTTCTAGGGCCATTACTGTGGTTCAAGCTGTCACGGCCACTTGTTCAGTGCATCAGAACAGCTTCCTCACAGGTATTCCTAGGTCCACTCTTTCTCTCTACCCATCTATTCTTCAAACCTTTAGTGAGGATCATCTTGCTTATGTACAGATCTGTCTACATCAGTCCTCTGCTCAGAAAATTTTTAACGGTTCCTTATTCCTATTAAGTAAAACGTAAAGTGACCTCTGTGTCCAAGCAGAATGAACACCTCTTCCACATGACACATTTTCATATGGTTGAAGACACTTCTAGGCCAAGCACTCCCAATTCCTCCAACTAATTCCCCTACTTTCATAGTATCTCACTCCCCTCCGAGCCCCATTCTAAACCTTCCAGGAGGCTCCTAATAATGAGGCACTCAGGCTTTGGCTGGTTTGGTTTATCACTCTACGAGGCCTCCCATCAGATAATTACTGAACCCATAGGGGTAGTGGGTGAATAGGGGTGAAAGTCTCAGGGATCACTTAGTCCCTACTCTCTGGTTTTACATATAGTAGACCTAAAACTGAGAAAGGTGACTGTGCAAAGACTTTGAGGGAATCAGGGGCCGAGGGGGCACTCCCACCACCCCACGGCTCTCCGCTCCACATCTGACACTCTATTCATTCCATCCTAATGCCTGAACCTCCTTCTTGCTCCTGGTAACTTGAAAGTGTCCAAGTTCTGGGCTCTTTCACATGTGGGACCCATTTACCTTCGTGGCCCCATATAAAGCCAAGAATGGGGCAGGCTGTGTGCCAGCCTCAGAGGATATGTTGATGATCACTCCACGGCCCCTGTAGAGTTGGAGAATGGGTGAATGAAAGGCACAGGAGTGTCTATGGTGGGGGGTGGCATGAGACAGGCCAGGAGGTCTATATGGATGGGAAGGTAGGATCTAGAGATGGGGGGAAGGGGATACTGGGCCCTTACCTGGCTGCCATCTGAGGCAGGATGATCCGGGTCATCTGTGGAGGAAGAGGCAAAGGCTCAGTCTACCCAATTATCCATCCTTGGGCCCAGTCCCAGAAATCATGTGTCCCTTGAACTCTTCCCATATCCTCCCCCCCACACACACTCCCTTCCATCCCCTGCCAAAGATGCTCCCTCTCTTTTCTGCCTCAGTCTCACCTGAACCATTGACAGCATGTTACAATTCATCATGTCTGTTAAGCTCTGAGAAGACAAAGGACACCTCTTATTGTCCATGGTCCCCAGGGTCTCTCATGGCAACCTGGCCGTGAATTCTTGGGTTGGGGTTTAATGAGACGTAAAGTTCTTTCTCACCCTTCAAGGCTTTCCCCCCCAATCCGGTGCCATCTCCTCCAGGAAATTTCCCCTCACCACTCAAATCCCCTCTCCCCAAGCTTCACCTGAGACCCAATTAAAACAATCAACCCACATTTATAAATAAACAGAGGAACAAGAAATAGATGTGAAGTGGAAGAAGTTTATCATAATTTCTAAGGCAACATTTTCTCAACATTGATTATTATTATGGCCACAAAAGCAAGGGGAGTTCACGTTTCTGGGCTGATTTAAATTTACAAAGCACTTTTGGGCCTTGTTAGGGAGATGGGGGGTGAGATAAGAGGGACGGTAGGGTGATGGGGGAAGGGACAGATAAAGAAGGCAGGAATAGGGGAGAAGAAGAGATGGAAAAGGTCAGAGAAATGGAAAGGGTGATGAGTGGGGGAGGGAGGGGCGGGGTTGATGTGGCTTCCTCTACCTTGCCTGCATTCTCCAAATTCAGGAGCTTCCCAGGGATTTTCTGGGGAGCTACACCAATATTGTTGACTGCAAAAAAAAAAACAAACCAGGTCAGTACCACAGAGCAAGGGGATGGAGAGGGATTCTGGGGGCAGGACTGAGAGGGGCAGAGGGAGTAGGTGGGTACCTAGAACGCCGATGTCTAGGCCCTCCAGGGCTGTTTCAATTGCCTCATAGATTTCTAAGCCCCCAGTGAAGTCTGCCTGGATGACTCTTGTCTCCTTCCCATGGAGTTTCGCTGTAGGAAAACTCAGAGAATTCAGAAATGGAAGTTTGGTGCCACTCCTTATTTTATAGATGAGGAAAGACCTGAGAAGTGGCTCAAGTCACACACAGCTTGTAGGTGGCATAGGTGTGTCGAACCCAGGTCTCTTAGTTCCAAATCCCACCAGGGAACCTTGACCAGACTCATTTCTGTCCCATGCCCCTCTCTTCTAGTCCTGCCCTTACCAATGTCCTCTGCCTCCCGACGTAACTTGCTTAGATCTCGGCTGACCAGTACCACGTTGAGGCCTCTTCGAGCCAGCTGTATGGAGACAGGAGAATGGGGAACTTGAGGGGTGGGCACACAGAACCTCCCACACCTAGAGAAGACTCCAGAGGACCCATCTAAATCAGCAGGTGTCCATAGGACAAGGAGGGATGTGGGGAATTAATAGGAACCCAGGGGTAGAAACACCAAGGACAAATATGGGTGTACATATCTATCTATCCATACATCATCTATCTCACTGTATGTATATAATACATATATTATATTAATTACTACATTTGTATATATTTACACAGGAATCCCCTCTGCAAAGACATGGCCTGAAGCTCTAGAAAATGATCAGGGAACATAGAGGGAAGCATGCATGCGAGAAAACCCCAAAAGCATGGGAGCATGTACTGAAATGCAATGGAACAGACATGGGGCCATGCCCAGGTACATTAAAGACACTCAGGCAGACCCAGGCCCCTCTTACCTCATGAGCATAGCTCCTGCCGATTCCACTTGTGGCCCCGGTTACCACTGTGAAGGGACAGAGGCTGGGAATGGGGATCTCTGGGTCTCTGGAGGAAACCCTCTGGAGGACCCACCAAAGGGGAGATCCCAGAAAGGGGCAGGGAGAGAGTCTTTGCTCTCCTCCTCCTCCATCTCAGTTCTACCTCCATGGCCCAGGAAGTGGAAAGGAGTTTAAACTGTTTACACAGTAGGACTCAACCAGGAAATGAGGGCCCATACAAGGGGACCATGCTACCAAGGGACATACAGACCTAGAGATGTCCATGTGCGTGAGGACCTACCTATGCAGTGCACAGATCAGAGGGTCCCAGATTTAAAGCTTCCAAGGACTCTGGAAATCATTTAGTCCAGCTGCCCCAATTTTACAAAACAACAAAAACAAACCCCACCAAAACCACCCTGAGGCCCAGAGAGATTAAATGACCTCCCAGGAGTTACTCATGTCATGGAATCAGATTCAAGATTGGGACAGATCTTGGGGCAACCTAGTCAGACACTCATTTTACACACATGGAGTGTGAAGCCCAGAGGGGAAGCAACATGCTCACGGAGTCCAACCGGTGTCCGAAGCAGCTTGACTGAATTTTGAATCCAGGTCCTGGAGTGCTCCATCCATGGTTGGCAAACTTCTGAGGCAGCCGGACCAAGGATCCCCATCACCAGAGCCCTTGCCCCTTCCCTCCCCCTTGGGTCCCTTTCCCTCCCTCTCTCCCTCTCCCACACACCTGCCCAGGCTCCGTGCTTCCTGAAAGAGGTCCCAAGGCCCAGGCCAACCTGGGGCAGCCCATAGACGAGCAGGGCATGGCCCAGCCACCAGGCTATCCGCAGAAGCCACCAGGCTGCAGCCACGGTGCCCAGCATTTGGAAGGCTGAGCTACCTGATTCCATCCATGGTACCATCCTGGTTAGGACAACCTGGAGGTTGGGGAGGACAGTCTTGGTGAGGAGCAGGCTTAGCTCTGCACAACCCAGAGGACTAAAGACCACGGATCACCCAGGTCCTAAGGTCTTTCTGAGGAGGGAGGGGCCACCTGGCACTGAAGGACTGTGGAAAGCCAATGTGGAATGGAAGCGGGGGCGGGGCCTGGGCCTGTGTTAGCAAGGCTAGCCTAAAACCCAAGGTGGAGGGACCCTAGCGCCCTAGAAGGAGCCACAGCGCTTCCTGGTGACCAGCACTGGTTGTGCAAGATGGACAGGAGAATGCCCTGGGCGTTTTTTTGGGGACTGGGGCCTGTGCCCCCTCCTCCCACTGTATTCCCTTCATCCCGAGGACACTCAATCATCTTTCCAAAGACACTTTATTGAAATCTGGACAGGGTACGGAGGGTGAGGCAGCTCCTTGCTCCCAGCTTCCAGGCCTTTCCTGTCCCCCACCCCAGTGGAGGGCCCTTGAACCCGAGATCAAGAAGTGCTGGGGCGGCCTCTACCAAGCCTCCCCAGGGAAGCGATCACAGGAGCACCAGACCTTGGGAACCACAGGAGGGCCGGGCCTCCACTAAGCCCGGGGACTGGGGCCCGCCTCAGCCGGAGTTTGGATGTCAGGCAGCAGGCGGCAGCTGGCCACAATGTCCAGGCGCTCGGCCAGGGCGCAAAGGTCGCTGCGCGCCAGGCGGATGCTGTGGGCTGCCGCCAAGCCCACGGCCTGCGCGGCGGCCAGGCGGGCTGCCAGGCCCGCTACATCGAGGCCAGCTCGCCGGTACACACCTCGCACCGCGGCGCTCACATCGTGGCCCAGGCGAGCCTGGCTTTCAGCCAGCCGGTGCTGCAGGAGCGAGGCCCGGCCCGAGGCAGGGAGCGCGGGCGCTGCAGGAGCCTCCTCTTCTGCCCACTCTGGTTCCCGAACAACCACGAGCGGGGGCAGATCCGCGTGGGCCACCAGGGTCGCTGGCTCCTCCTCAGAGTCAGTCTCAGGTGCCTCCCCCGCTACGCGCAGCCCAGTGGGGCGGCCCCGGCACAGCGGGGCCGAGCCCAAGTACAGCTCCTCTTCTTCTGACGACGATGCCGCCGAGTCCGTCTCGATCGCCTCCCCAGGCACCACAGTCTCCGGCCGCCGACCTCGCAGTCCTCCGACGGCCCGTGAAGCCATGACTTCTCAGGCCCAAGAGCTGTCGGGGGAGAGGGAAGGAGGGCGCTTTACTCCGGGGACCAAGGCGGGTCAATGGTGGGAGGGGGCGGTGGAAGCCATCCATCGGGAGAAAGAAGGGAAGCAGATAGGGCAGGGACCCCATCGGAGAAGAGAAGGGAGGTAGGCTGAATAGAGCTTGGGATAGAGTCTCTAGCGGAGAGAGGTGGAAGGCACTCTAGGACGCATAAGGGCTTTATGTGAAGGCGGAGGTTGTAAGGCTGGAAAACGCACCCTGAAGGCTTGTGGGGATCCCTCCTGGGAGGGGTGCCACGACAGACAGGAACCAAACGGGAAAAAAGTTCGAGGGAGAGTGACGAGACACCGAGGAGCAGTAGTGCGGTATGAAAAGAGACTTGGGACTTCGAGGAGGCTTAGGAGTTGGGAGGTGTGGGTGGAGGTGGACGAGTTATTCCAAAAATTGACCAGGAGAGAGAGGGCATGGTGGGGAGCAGGGAAGGGATTGCATCATTCTGAGAGGAGGGGGTTCCATAATGGGGCCTCTGACGGGAGGACACTGCTATATACCAGGGACCATAAGGAATGGGAGGGAGGTGGAAGAGGGAAGGAGGAAAAAGTAGGGGGATGAGTAGTGGAAAAGGGGAGTGTCATGGGAGAAGGAGAGAATTAGGAATTGGTGGCTATGGGGAGGGGGCGAACCTAGGGGAGAATGAAGGAGGGGAGAGTCATAGAGGGAAGGGGAAAATAGGGGTGGTTCTGACGAGGGGGTGTCAGAAGGAAGAGGAGAATCAAAGAATGTTGATTTTAAAGAGGAGAATCAGGCAGAAGGGAACGTCACAGGGAAGGGGGGAAATACGGATGAGTGGTGGTGGGGAGGGAAAATCAGGAAGGGGGAGAATCAGGGAGGGGGAGAATGCAGGGCTGGGAATGGGGGGGCGGGAGTCATAGGGGGAAGGGCAGAATTAGGGAGAGAGGTGGTTCGAGGGTGGGGCACCCATTCTCCCTCCCCGCCCCCGAGAAGCGCCAGAGACAGGGAAGGGAGGGTGCGCTATAGGTGGGGTCAAGGACAGGATCCCGTCGATCCCCGCGAGAGGAAAGTACCGGGCGGCTGGAGCTCCGAGGCGACACTTTCCCCACTTGCAGCCTTCCGCCTCTTCCTGGAGGGGAGGGGCAGTCACGAGGAGGCAGGGCGGATTTAGACCTTTCCAACTTCGCCAATGAGCAAGGCCGAGCGGCTCTGGGTCACGTGACATGCCGCTCGCTTCTGTCAATGACAGCGAAGGGTTGGTGGTGGAAAAGGAATTGACCAATGGGGGTGCACGAAGGAGCTACCTAGCCCCGCCCACCCCCGGCCACCTGATAGTGTGTGTTGACTTAAAAAGCAGCTCGGCCTCTGAGCCTTAGGCCGGGAGGGAGGAAGAGGATGCCGGAATTCACATTGAAATCTATCTGGGCCAATAGAAGTGTTGGAAAGGCCATGGATCTAGAACGAAAGGGAGGCGGGGATCACGTGGCTCGGTCTTCAGCCAATGGAACTGCTGGATGCGGGGCAGGTGGGCGGGGCCTGAGGAACCACATGGTGGGGTGGGGCGCTCAGTGACAGCTGAAGGCGGAAGCGCCGGCGATGGCGGACGAGACCCTATTTCAGCTGCTTCATACGGAGGTGGTGGCGGCCGCCTATGGCGGGGGCCGGGGCTCAGGAGACGAGGTGAAGCCAGGAGGGCCTCCCTGTGTCCTCTCTGCCTTCTGTCCTTCCTTTCAGACTGTGCATCTCCCTTTCCCCTCCCCCCTTCCCTCTCCCCCTCCCTCTTCCACTTCCCCATTTCCTCCTCCCTTCCCCCTCCTTCTACTTCCCTTCCCCTCTCCTCGACCTCCCTCTCCTCCCCTTTCCATCCCCTCCCTCCCTTCGTCTTCTCCCTGCCCCCTTCTCCTCCCCCTCCCCTCTCTCCCTTCTCCCTTCTCTTTTCCCCACTTTCCCTTCTCCTCCCCCCACCTGCCCTTAGAGATACATAAACACTCCCTGCCCTCCTGGAGTTTACATTTTGTTGGGAGACAGCAGGCCCCTAGAGGTGGCAGCTGGTGGCGCCACAGAGAGGCTGGCCCAGAGTCAGGAGGAGCCGAGTTCAAATAGCCCTCAGATGTTTCCTGTCTGGGTGACCCTGGGCAAGTCACTTCACCCTGTTTGCCTCAGTTTCCTCATCTGTAAAATGAGCTGGAGAAGGAAATGGCAAATCGCTCCAGTATCTCTGCCAAGAAAACCCCAGATGGGGTCACAGAGAATTGAACAGGACCAAAGGCACATAGGGCACAGTGTGTCTGTGTGTGTGTACACAGTTACCCTTCCACTCTGCTGCTTTCCCCATCCTGGTTTCAGTATATCGAGGGTCAGCATAGGAAATTAAATTGGAATTTTGGGGAGTCTTGTGAAAGCCACAGACAACACAGGCAAAGGGCAGCAGACAATCGAAAAAGTTTAGAAATTCAGAAATGCACAAGATATATGTATAGTATTGTATAATGTCAACATATTTTATCTTTTAAATCAGACTTCTTCTCTGGTGCGAAGGGAGAGCCAAAACATTTTTTCAGATTTTTCCTAGATGGTGGGGCACCATGACTCTAACCCCCATGATGTGGAGGGGATGATGTGTGTGTGTGTGACTGACTGTGTGATTTAATAGCTCAGGTACTTGTTATTGTGGGGAGGCTCCCACCAGGCAGGCCAGCAGCAGTTCTGGTTCTGGCACTTGGCCATAGTCTCAGAGAGTCACTTGGAGCACTGAGGAGCTCAGTCTTGCCCAGGGTCACCCAGCCAGTTTGGGTCCCAGCTGTGAACTTGCTCTGAGGCCCAGCTCTATCTCCCCCAAGCCAGGCTGCCTCTCATATAAAACAGGAATTCAAAGTAATTTGGGGGGGTCAGGGGTAGGTACTCACACACAGCTGGGGTGATCAGGGTTACTCTCTCACAGATAAACATAAACAGGGTATTTACAAAATAAAGGTACATTGATTTGAAAGAGAGGGGCATTAACTGCCGGGCAATAAGAGAAAAAGCCCTACAAGAAGGTGGCATTTGAGCTTAGGGACTTAGGTGTTCCAATAGGCAGAAGTAAGGGAGGAGTGACTTCCGGGCAGGACTGTCTGGTGCATGTCAGCCAGCTGGCATAAGCTGAAATGCAGAGCAAGGAAGGGGGGCAGGGAAGAAGCAGGGAGGCAGCTTGTGAATGGGAGTCTGTTCCATCCTGGGCCTTTGGTGGCAGGGGAGGAGGGGGCGGGGGGGGGGGGGGTTAGGGAGGGAGTCCCACTGACGCTTCTCCAACAGAATCGTGTCCTGGTCAGCCTCGTGCTTGGAGCCTCCATTTGAAGGCTGTGTGGAGGACAAGGGCCACAGAGAAGAGACTGGATACAGAGAGACCACTTAGGAGTCTAGGCAGGGGCGATAAGGAGCTGGACCACTTTGGTTGGAGCTGGGGAGACATACTGAGGTGAAACTCAAGGCTTGGTCATAGATGGGAGTGAGGAGAATTGGGAAGCCAAGATTGACTCCCAGGTGTTCTGCCCTTGGCAGAAAGGAGGAAGTTAGGAGCCCCGAGATTGGCCCAGACCCGGGGAGGAGGGAGGGACCAGGAAAGAGATCACAGTGACCTTGACGTAAGCAGTTCGTTTACGTGAAGGAATTGGCAGCCAGACTGCAAGGAATTGAGAGTATCTAGAACCTTCTCCACCAGTGACCAGGTGTCCGTTCTGTCTATGCTCATATATGTAAGCCTGTGTTATCTCCCCTGGTCAGACCGGGAGCTTCCTGAGGGCAGGTCCCCACCCCCAACCCCAGTGCCTGGTAGTAGGCCCTTACTGAATGCTTGTGGGTGAGGCTTCATATACATAAGATGGTAAGGTTTGGCTGAAGAAGAGAAGACAGACCACTGGACCATGGGGGCTTCAGGGGCCAGTGGGGCCAAGTGAAGGGGTTTAAAGATGGGGGAAATGGAGATGGTTTGTAGGCAGCAGGGAAGGAGACAGGAGAGGTTGAGAATGGGGAGTGGGGAGTGGTTGATAAGCCTGCAGGAGCAGGTAGATGGGGATGGGGGCCAGAGCAGGCATGGAAGGTCCGCCTCACCTTCTGTGCCTGGAGCGAAGGTTGGAGGTTGAACCAGAGGGGACTCGAAGGAGGGATGGAGCTTGGGAGGGGTGCCTGGGTGGCCTCAGGCTTTCCAGGGAGGTGTGAGGAGCCAGGGAGACAGGCCACGATAGGGGCCTGGGGGGGAGTAGGGAAGAAAGCTTTGGAGCAGACACTCTGGGGGGAGTGTTTGATCAGGGCAGAAACTTTGGCCTAGCTGGGGCTAGAGGGCCCCAGGGAGATCAAGGCAGCTGAGAAGGGTCTCTGCCCTCTTCCATCCCTGTGAGGCCTTGTGGAAGGAGGGCAGACCCTGCCCCACTATCCAGGTTCGTATCCTGCAGGGCCACTACTGGACAGCCTTCAGCATGCCCGTACACCTGAAAAAAGAGGAAGGTGAACCAGGTGAGCTGGAAGGCTCCTGGCAGCCAGCTCTGGCTCTTCCTCGCTCCTCTTATGGAGGCTCCTTCAAAGATTGGAGGAGTCCATTCTCTGCGTGTGCCCACGGTTTGACAGTGCACGCACACACACATGCACACACGTGCCCCTAAGACATGCTGCCTGATGGATGCTCAGCCCTCCCTCCACCCCTTCTGCTTCCATTATGACCTTGCCATTCTTCCTTCTCTCCTGGCCCACCCCTCCCCACTTGCCCTGCGCTGTCCTCATTTCCTGTCCCTGAGGCCTTTCTCCCACTGTCCCTCCATTCCTTGCCCCTTCCCCCCATGGGCATTCACTGCTAAGGGGGAGCTGGACATAGGCACAGATGATCCAGGCCCAGGAGGCGACTGGGCTGGGGGTCACTACAGGGCCTCTTGCCCCCTCCCCTCCTCTCACACCCCCCCTTCCCCCACTGCTCGGTGCCCTCCAGGCCTCTTCCACCTCTGTCTTTGTTAAGGCCCTTCTGGCCCCCCTGAACAGCCCTGTCCACCTCTTGTCCAATCTCGGGCCCTCCCACAGTACACCCAGCTCTGGAGTGTCACTGACTTTTCAGGGAGTCTTAGCCCCTCATTTACCTGCCTGACATCCAGACTTGGCCCATCTTCTCTGGTTCCTCCACATCCCTTGTCTCAGGACTGACTGTAGCAGTCTTTGGGGATTGGATTGGGTCCCTGGGCAGGGGTTCATGGTTGGAAGGAAATGCCTTTGAGGGAGCCCAAGCCCAGCTGAGGAAGGGCCAGGAGCCCACCTCTCCCGCTCTGGCTCCCTGGAACAGAGAACGAGGCCGGGGGTCATGGACCAGGCCCTGTCCTGGGAGGGGAGAGTCTTGGTGCCTTCTTGGGTACCTCTCTGGCCTCTCTGGCAGTTTGAGGGGGAAAGTAAAGGTGTCTTAGGGCTTGTCCACCTCCAGAGTTAGGATTCCAGCCCTGGGAGCAAACTTTTCCATTCCTAATCCAAAATTACTCATCTGTAATTTCTCCTTTCGCAGGGAGTGAGGGAGTGGGGGGGAACTGGGGGAGAAGGGGAGGTGCCCAGAATTGATGGCCCCGTCTGAGCCCCCTTCTCCCCACCCCTCCTCTCCTAGGGACAGAGGACAGGCTTGACAGTCCTCGAGGGTATGGGCTTCCGTGTGGGCCAAGGCCTGGCTGAGAGGTGAGAGCCAGGGCACCATCCTCCAGAGGGCTTAGGGGCTAGGAGGGTTCTCTGCCCATGTGCTCAGACCCTTCTGCAGGGGCAAGCCCCCAGTTGGTCACTGCCCCCCTAGGGTAGTAGGAGCCAAAATGGGTGGTGGTACTAGGTCTCCTTTCCCTTCACCCCAATCCAGAGCCTTCCTAGACCTTGGGTTACATCCTGCACCCTCTCTCCCTGGCCCCCTGGGGCTGGGCCTGGAGCCCTGCCTTCACCCTGGAGTCAGAAGCTTGTATTTCTCCCAGACTGCCCCGAGGGGCCCTGGTCTTCAGAGAGGAGCTGGACACCATCAAGTTCCTATGCAGGGACCTGTGGGGGGCTGTGTTCCGGAAGCAGACGGACAACCTCAGGACCAACCACCAGGTAGGTGACGGTGGAGCCCCCAGGAGTCAGAAGTGGGCCCGACTTCACTCACTTCCCCTTGTCCTTGGACTCATTATACTATCCTGGAAAAGACCCTGAGCTTGAAGTCATAAGTCTTGGCTTCAAATGGAGACTGCCATTCTGAGATGGCACCGTGGGGAGAGCGCTGAGTCGGGAGGCAGGAGGACCTGAGTTCAAATGCAGCCTCCAACACTTTGGGCAAGGTGCTTAATCACTGCCTCAGCTTCCTTATCTGTAAAATGGGACTAGTCATAGCTTCTGCCTCCCAGGGTGGTTGTGAGGATAAATGAGATATTTTTAAAGGGCTTAACATAGCGCCTGGCACACGGTAGAGCCTTAATAAATACTTATGTCTTCCTTTTCCTTCCTTCCTTCTTTCTCGGTTTCTCATTTGTGAAATTGGGACACTAATCCCCCCTCTCCCTCAGCCTCATTGGCTGGTTTGCTGCGTGCCAAAGGTGATTATGTATTCAGTCCTCCCCTGACCTTCCCCCAACACATGCCCAGCCACGGCTCCAGGACCAGGGGAGGGCCCCCTGAGCTCCCTAGGGGACAGTCAGGGCCCCAGGATCCAGCTGGGTGAGAACAAGGCATGTGCCAGAGCCGGCTCCCAGGATTTCAGTGGAGCCATTGTTAATTTTCCACACGAGTGTCCACACCCTGGAAATCCGAAAATGCTCCAAATCAGGCCTGGTTTCCTGTTTTGCTGATTGCCTGGATTTAAGAAAGGGACAGAGAAAATGGGAAACGTGCAGTCTAAACCCCAGAGTGAGTGGTGTGGTTGGTTTTCCTCAGACACTTAGCAGCACCCGCCCACTGGGTAAACCATTAGGACCCAAAGGAAGACTGATTCCATCAGCTCCAGGAGTGTTGGCCACACAGTGGCTGATTCCCAGAGCCCTGAGGCTTCTAGCCACCTGGTCAGTCTGGATTGGCAGCCACGCAGCAGGTGGCGACCTGCCACCGGACAAAGAGGCCAACGGGCTGCAGGGAGGGGGCCCGGGGCCATGTCCTGCCAATCTTTGGGCTGAATCCTGGAGACCCTGGGGGAGGAGGGATGGAAGCCAGGACCCCAGAAATAACAGGGTTCCTGTCATTGGTCTAAGGTCACACAAGACCTGAGGAGCAGGAGCAGGACTTTGGTCTGACTTATCTTAGCCCAAGAGCTGATGTTCCCCTGCCCTGACCCCAGGGGAGGTGCTTAAGGTCACCCCCCTTGAAGCCTGGTTGAAAAAAACTGAGACTTTATTGTTTAGTGTGAGTGTGTGTCTGTCTGTGTATGTCTTTGTGTGTGTGTGTGTGTGTGTGTGTGTGTGTATGTATGTGTGTGTGCACACTGGTGAGCACAGCGGGGGCAGTGACAATCTGACTCTCTTCTCCGAGGGCCTGTGGGAGAGGTGGTAGCAGCAGCAGATTTCACAGTCTGGAAGGTCAGGAAACAGGAACTCTCCCGGTGACCCAGGGTGGCCCCCCTCCCAGGAGGAGTTGGGGCACCTGCCTGACCGGTTGGCGCCTTATTCAGGCCATGGGAGAACAGATTTGGAGTCAGGCCTGCACCAGACCAGGCGGCCTCTGAGGTCACTCTCAGTGCCAAGGTTTTGTGAGTCCGGTCACTGTATAAGGGTGGAGACTGAGGCCGGTGAGCCCATGGGCAGTGAGTGGTCCATTCAGTCCCAGGCTTTGTCTTCAGGGCAGCCTCAGGCCTGCCTCAGAGGCCCAGCCTCAATGGCATTTCCCCTCTTCTAGGGCACCTACATCCTGCAAGATAACAACTTTCCCTTCCTGACACAGATGGCCTGGGGCCAGCAGTATCTGGAGGAAGCACCCAAGGTACTGGGTAGGCAGGGGAGGGGGTCCTGGTAATGAAAGGTCTGGCTGCTCTCCCCCTCACCTCCCTTCTGTGCCCCATCAGCTCCCTCCATTCTGGGCCTGATGGGAGGCCCTGGGCTCTGAGAGACATGAGCAGTGTGCAGTGGGTGTCTCCCCACTGGGAGGGTGAACGAGCACACACAAACACACACACACACACACACACACACACCCCCCTCTGTTCTCCCCAGCTCTGGGTCCAAGGACTAGCCCCCTTTCTTGTGGACTTCCAGGAGGCAGTTGATATAGCCGTGTCTTTCCCCTCCAGTTTCTTGCCTTCACGTGTGGTCTTCTCCGGGGCACCCTCAGCGCCCTGGGCATCGAGAGCTCCGTCACAGCCAGCGTAGCCTCCCTGCCTGCCTGTGAGTCTCCAGGGATGGGGGCTAGCTGGGGTAAAAAGGCAGAGTCAGCCTGTGACCAGAGTGGGTTGACTCAGGGCTTCTGAGCCCACCCAAGGCTCAGGCCATGTGGCTTCCCTCCCTCCTTCCGGGTCCCAAGCTCAGGTGTGGGGCAGTACAGGTCTGTCCTTTGGCCCTATCCCCTCCCTGGAAGGGAGGCAGGGCTCCAGGGATGAGCCTGACTTTTCTGATGGAGATCTTTGGCCCATGTTAGCCTCCAAGGTTGTGGCCAAGGCCACCTGGCCTCTGGATCCCCCAGTGGGAGGCCATTTGGTGATAGGGAGGAGAGGCCAGAATCCAGCTCCCTCCTCCTTTGGAGATGAGGGAACCACCACCCAGAGATGTTTGGTCCTTGGCCCAAAGTTGCCCCAGAGCGAATAGACCCCAGGCCTCTGGGCCATGTCCAGCATGCCACACTGGCCCTGCTGCTGGTCACTTGCGCATTCAGCCCCCCACCCCACACACGTGTGCTCCCCCTCCTCACCAGCTGCATTCTTTGTTCTAGGTAAGTTCCAGGTGGTGATTCAGAAGGCTTGAAAGGCCACAGGCCCAAGTACCAGCCTTTCCCCATCTACTGAGGCAGGTTCTCAATCCCAGCCCAGGCCCCAGAGAGCTGGCAGACACTGCTTTCTGAGATCCTCCTTTCATCCTAATGGAAGCTTACAGAGTGCTTTACATAGATTCGAAGCACCCCAGGGATTAGGTGAAGCAATACCCTTACCCCATCATACAGATGAGAAGACTGAGGCTCCGGGAGGGAACAGACTGCCAGGAGATGCTGAAGCTGGAACAATGAGTTTCTCTTCTTGGGGGCCTGAGCCTGGAGGAGGCCCCACCCTGGACCAGGAGGCCAGGTGCTCACTGCCTCCTAGAGTGGCCCAGTCTCTTTATGGACAGCTCTGATTTTGGGGAGGGCTGCAGATCTCCAGAACAGAGCCCCTGCTTCTTGTGCCCCCAGGGAGCAAGGGGGAAAAATCTGGGGCCCCTCCCTCATGACAGCCCTTCCAGAGCCCTGACCTCCCAGCACACTCTTTCCTCCAAGCTTGTTTTCCCCAGGCCTTTCACCCCATTGTGCCTTCCCAAGGTCTGCAGTCCTCTAACCATCCTAGTCTCCACTTTCTGGACAGGCCCCTGAGATGGGGGCCCAGAACTAATCCTGTGTTCCCAGAGTGGTGGGAGCCCAGGAGGTCACCCAGCCAGGTTGGGAATCTGAGGGACTGTTTGGGGCTGTGAATGTTTGGTGGAACCACAGGATTCTAAGGCTAGTGGTCCTAGAGTCCTGGGTCCTTAGAAGTCAGGGAGCCTGGGTGACAGCCAGTGTTGGGAGCTGTAAGGACCATGGGCTCGGGGGGATCGTTCAGTCCCAGAGTCTGAGGGGACCTCCCCAGAGGCTCAGAGCCATGCTGAAGTTCTGGGATCACTGTCTCCTCTCTCTAATAAAGCCTGGTCCTGGCCCCCTGAGCCTCAGTCACTCTTCTTTCTCCTTAGACTCCACAGAGCCAAGAGGGAGGCAGAGCTGGGGAAGACTCCTGTGGGTGTGAGCAGTGTCCTTATCTGCCTCATACATAGGCACAAGGCAAGGCCCACCCCAGAGACAACACAATGCATCCACACCCACAGACACAATAGAGGACACAGGTGTGCACCCAGAGTAATCAGGGCACCCAGAGTAATCAGGGCCACCCAGTTCCACTAAGTGAGCTGCTGGCCTGTTGTTTCTGCCCACCCAGTCTGGCCATCTGTTCAGTCTGAACCCACAAGAAGGGAGAGCCCCCTAGGCCTTCTTTGGGGTAGGCATCTTCCTAGCTAGAAGAGGCTTCCAGAGGTCTTTGATTCTTATGACACCCTTGAGAGGTAAACAGTGGAGGCTGTACCCCCATTTAGAGAGGAAATCGGCTTAGGGGAATTGTTTGCAGAAGGTCGCAGCCAGTGGGTCTGGGGCCTGGGTGGGAACTTGGGTCTCCCGATTCCCCCATCCTGGGTCGGGTTGTAGCATGCCAAGCTGGTTCAGAGAGATTCAGCCCAACCCAAGTTCAGAGCTGTCCAGACTTTGATCTTCTGCCCCCAAGTGCCCAGCATGCTGCCTCTGTGGAGGCCGTCTAGCCTGGCCTGGTCATCTCCTTTGGAGATGAGGAAACCAAAGCCCAGAGAAGTTCAGTCATTTGCCCAGTTATGATTGTGGCTGGAGTTCATGGACTCCATCATTAATGGAATTTAGAGCAGAAAGGGGCCAAGCCCTTTATTTAGAAATGAGGAAACTGGCTGAGGGCTAGAAAAGGAACATGGCCATGGTCACATGATTGGGGTGATCTCAGGGTCACTCTATGGGCAGGGGAGGGCTTGCAGGACAGCAGGCCTCTGACCTTGAGAAGGATGGATGCTCCTCCTGTACAGGGGTTTTGCTCTTTGGACCAGCAGAGGTGAGGCTTGTTTTCTGAGGCAGAGCCTGCTCAGAGGGGCCCCGTGGCAAGGTGGGAGGAGGGGAAGGTGGCCCAGAGGCCTTTGGGGGGCCTGGCTGTGTTCTCAGGACAGCACTGTCACATCTAGGTAGTAGAGGTATACATGACCCCACCATGCATTACAGGTAGTCAGGGAGGTGAGACACCAGACCAGCTCAGTCCCTGAAAGGTGAGGAGGAATTTTTAAAAATTAGTCATGGGAGGTAATGGCATTTAGATGGTGGATCTCAGAGTCAGGAAGGCCTCAGTTCAAGTCCCACCTTTGAGAACATGGGGATTGTGAGACCCTGGACTAGTCACTTACTCTCTCCTCCATGCCTTGGGTAACTTAGGAAAAGTTACTGAACTTCAGTGGCCTCCCTTGGAGGTGTTTTCAACACCGAGACCTCATGTCTGGTCCAGACCTAGGTCCTAATTCCACTGCCCTTCCCAGTCACACAACAAACTTAGGAACCATTTGCTCTATGCCAAGCATGAGGAAATAGGAAACAGTACGGAAATAGGGAAATAGGGAATAGGAATATAAGAGCATAATCTAGTGAAGGGAACAGAAGACACAAGAGGAGGGCCTGGGGAAAGGGCCCTCAGTGCCCCTGATGGGGGCTTCCAGGGGAGGATCGAGGAGGAGCCCTCACATGGGCAGAGGGGACTGAGATGGGAGCTCCACAGCCCCACCAATTGTGCAGGATGAGGTTCTGAGGGCCACGATGGGGGCCTCCAAGGAGAAGCTAAGGGCTGTTCTCCCTGTTTTGCCACAGGTTCAGGTGGAGTCCCCTCTTGGACAGGGATCTGGTGTGTGACCCCCAGATGAGTTACTCCTTATCTAAAGTAAGGACGTTAGATGGTTTCTGAGGTCCCTTCCAGCTTGGAAGCAGGGATCCCCCAATGGACTGTGGTCACATAGCCAGAGTCACAGGTGGGCTCTGCCTGGCCACCCTCAGCTCAGCTCACCTTACTCTTCTGTCACCTGCTATGACTAGGCTTCTTGTGCTAGGAAGTGAGGTGGAGAACCTTGGAGACAGCTCAGTGAGGACTCCCTCTGAGGAATGCTGGCCCTGCTGATAAGATAGCCCAGAATGGTACTGCTTATCAAGGCTTTCTGGGGAGGAACAAAGGATGTGGGAGTGAGGGGAAGAGTGAATCAGGGAAGTCTTCCTGAAGGAGGTAACTCTTAAAGCCAGGTGGATGTAGAGACATTGGGAAATCCTGTGAAGGTGGGTGGTGAGGGCAGACTGAATTCAAGGAACCGTGAGTCAGCTAGTTTGGCTTGTCCCAGGCCTTATTGAGGGGGGCCAAGGAGAGAAGATTGGAAATAGAAGAAAGTTTCATTGTGGGGACTCCTAAATACCAGGGTAGGGATTAGGGCTTTCATCTTGTTAATCATGCTAAGTCACGAATGAATGAACAAGCATTTATTAAATGCTTACTGTGTGCACAGCATTGCCATTGGAGCTCCTGGGCAGGAAGGGTTGGTGGGATCAGGCTGAGGACACTGGCCAAGCCCCACTCAGGGTTCACCTGTCTGGCCTTCGAAGCACTGGGCTAATGCAACATGTTTCACATATTCCTTAGAAATGGTTTCCTTCCATTTTCCCCACTCTAGCTCACCTAGGAAGGTGAGATGGAATCCCTGCTCCCTCCCCTGTGTTTCCTATCTGACCAGCAGCTCTCCAGAACATGTCCATCACCCAGTTCAGCTGAAGTGTGTTTGGGGAGCAGGGAGACTGGTCAGAGGCCCAGTCTGCTGGGAGCTCACAGCAGGTGGGGCAGACTTGGGGCAGGACAGCAGACCAAGCCTGGCCCCTTCCCTCTACATCTGAGGGAGGCAGAAGGGGTGTAGTTCCAGGACAGGGGGAAGAAGAGACAGACTGGAGTGCACATAGGTAAAGGTATAGAAGAGAGGGGTGGATAGCATGCCATCAAGGGTGAGCTGGAGGAGCCACATGGGTGAACATAGTGCAGAAGGGAAACAGGAGCCATACTTTCAAGTGTTGGAAGGGCCAGTGTTAAAAGAGGAACTGAGGAGGAACAACCGGTTTCAGAAAATCTGATTTCTGCTTGATGTAAGTGGGCAGGAGGGTTCCTAGCAATTAGAGCTGCCCAAAGGGGAATGGAGGGCTTAAGAGAAAGAAGCTGGGGGATGGGGGCCAGCTGTAGCTAGAACTGGATAGCTCCAGCCTCCTTGCCTTGGTAGGGGGCAGAGAGCCCTGGCCCTGGAATGGCTCCCACCTAGAAAGCCCTGCAGTCCTGCCATTCTGGCATGCCCAGATACTCAAATGGGCTTGGAGCTGAAATGACCCAAAGTTATCCTTGAACTGACATGTGATGGTGCTGGGCTGGAACCTGGGACCAGCCCCATCCAGTGGTTGGCAATCTGCTGTGGGTCCGTTCTCCCCTGGCCTTCAGTCTCCCCCCTCTGTGCAGTGAGATTAGACTAGATGGTTGCTAAGGATCCCTCTGGATCTCTGCCTCGATCCTTTCTCTTCCTCTCATCTCTTCTCCATCTTTGTGCCTTTTTGGGTCCCCATCACCCAGTCCTGGGTCCTTCATTCCACAGCTCATAGGTCTCCTGAAGGAATGAACCAAGGAGGCTGGTCAGGGGGTGAGTGGGTGGGTGTGCCCAGTACTACTTGGCTTGGGGCAGGGGTGGCAAAGGGAACATCCCTGTAGTTGGTGAGGGTGGAGGTGGAGGTGGGAAGACCGGTTGGGTTGGGTTTTTTAGGGCTTCTCTGGGCCTACCCACTCAGTCTAGTGGGGCCCAGGATGCGGCTAGCACCAGGAGGGAACTGAGGCCTCTACTGAAGCTGCCTCCCCACCAGGTATGAGACGGGGGTATGGGATGGGGGGAGGGGAAGGGGGCAGAAAGGAAGGAGAGGGGACCTTACCCACCTGTTCCCTTAGCAGTCCCCGAACTTCACTTGTTCCTCCCAACTTACCCAGTTCACCCAAGATCTCACCTCTCTCCCAACCTAACTGACCCCCTCAGCTATTATCTACTCTTCAAACCTATTTAGTCCCATTACTTACTTCTAAGAACTTTAGCCAGCCCTAAATATACTTAGGTCCCCAAGCTGCTACCTCAGACCTTATTCATTCTTCCCATCACTTAGCTGGCAAACCTCTCCTCTAACGTCACTCATCCTCAACAGATATAGAACATCTCCCTCAGCTCTGAGAAAGTTGGAAGGGGTTGTGACTGGGGGGGTGGGGTGGACAAGGACTTTGTTTTTCTCCGGTCGGTATTTTCCTTAATCTGCAGACAACAGGCTCAGTGGGGAAATGTCAAAGGGTCAGCTGCAGAGTGAATAGAACTCAGATCCTTGATTCCAAATTGATATCCTTAGGGGCACATCTCCCTATGGCCCTTTTCAAGCCCCTCAGAATCTTTAGAGGGGGAGCACATCCTGCCTTGCTCAATTCCAAGTCTTGGGCCTTCTCTACCCTCTCTTATTCTCAGCAGGAGGTGGTTGACCAGACAAGGCACTCAACTTTCCTATGGCCAAGCCCTATGCTGCTGTGGGCACCGTTGGGACAATGCCCTCCATGGGCCAAACTCGATTCCGGCTGGATCGCTTTGTTGACCCTGAGAGCTATCAGGGGAAAGGTAGAGGGTGTCTTCCTCTGGGCCCGTGATCCTTGATCCTTCCTAGTCTGAGGGGGTAGATGGACTAGTTGGCCTGAACTCTGAGGCAGGGGTGAAGGGGAAATGAGGGAGATTAGCTTGGGGGGTGGGGTGAGCAGCATCATTAGCTTTGGAAACCTTCCTAAAAGGGAGGGATGGAAGCAAGGGGCACCAGAATTATCTTAACTAGGGCATTTGTTTATCAAGCTGCAGTGTGAAATGCTGAGGGGTGAGGGGTGTGGGTAAAGAGTCTTCCAGATGGGGAAGGGAAGCAGCAACCAGTCAATGATGACCATGCTGGTATACCACCTTCTGGGGGAGCAGAGAGGAATGAGGAGGGCAAACAGCAGGAGGAAATGGGAAAAGAAAGGCAGATGTGAAGCAAAAGAAGAGGGAGGGTGAAGGGGCTCTGGGTGGCCCATCGGTTGCACCTCCATCCCCTCTGCTGGAGTGAGGGAGTGAGGTGGCAGCCACCCCTCTTCATCACCCTCACCTTTCTTTCGGACCTTCTTTGTGGGGGCCACATCACACATGCCCTGATGCTACCAGGGCGCCATCCCATGCCACCCTGTTTCCATCAGTCTGTCTTCCCTTCCCTTCCATGATCCCTCCTTCCAGAATGAAGGAGAGGGCCAGGGAATGGGGAAGGATGCCCTGCTAGGTTGGCTTTGAGGGCCAGGCAGCCCTCCAGAAGGAAGGCCTAGGAGAGAGGACCACTCACCTCTTCTCAAGCAGCACCATCCTCTCCCGTTGTTTCTCCACTTGGCCCTTCCCTCAATCTTCTAAACAGAAATCAGCTTGGGAGAGAAAAGGCTCCCAAGGCCACTCTCCCTCCTCCCATGACCTGTTATGGCTGGAAAAGACCTCAGACCATCTATCTCAGCCTCCTCATTTTGCAGAGAGGTGTTTGGGGGCCTGAGCCCTAAAAGTGAGGAAATACAGTCTCAGTGGGTCAGGACTTGATTTCCTTCCCACCGTGAGCATCTTTTTGCCTCATCTGTCTCTAAGGGGCTTGGGTACCCCGTGCCCCATGTCTCTCTGTCCTTGGCTCCCACCCGGTCATCGCGCTCATCTTCCTTCTTTCTAGGATTCCATCACCAGCGACGTCAGGATGTATCAACTTTTCGGCCTCCAATCATGGCCTCTGCCCACCATTCCCACAGGTCATGGCCAGGGAATCCCCGGGCCTGGCCAGCTTCCTTCCAGGCCCCCAGGAATGGAGGCTATTGGCTTAGGCAGTCGGGTGCTGCCCCCCTGCCCCTGCGGCACCGGCACCATCACTGTCTGCGTGAAGACTGTGCCCGGGGCCACCCCGTGGGCAAAGGCCACAGGACAGCACGAGGCTGCCCACCATCTGGAACTACTTCCCCTCCTGCTGTCAACTCGAATCCAGACTTGCCCCCAGCCCCGATGGCTGACACCATCCCCGAAGTCAGGGTGCCCAGCCCTGTCCGGCCCTTTCCAGCTCTTGGAGCCTGTAGTGCCAGCTCCTTCTCTGGTGGTAGATCCTCATCCTTCAGACACTTCTCCTGGGCTCCTGGCTCTATTTGTACCTCTCTCCCTCCACTCCCACATTCTGGGAACCTCTCACTGGTCTTTTTGGGCAGGGGAATGTTCCCTCCCTCTACCCGTCGTCTTTTGGGGCCATTAGCTCTCTCAAGGGCTGTTTATCTTTCTAGGTCTTCTCCAGGGTTCTGTGTGCTAGCTCTGGTCCCTGAAGCCATCGGTTCCTTCTGGGCGCTAGCTCTTTCCTTTTGGAGTCTTTCCCCTCGCCCCTTAGCCTAGGCTAGGTCACTTCCTTCGATGCAGCTGCTGGGTCTGCGCTCAGAACCTGTGAGTTATTTCCTGGCCTTCTTCCCCACCCACCCCCACCTTGCGATGCTTTATATGACCATTCAACCCTGCTTCTCTTCATAGCCTCCAGTCTGGTAGGAGGGGAGGGACACAGAAGGGAGGTCTCTTCTATAAGGTCCCATTCCCTATTTGCTCCATCAGGTGGTGCCAGGAGCCTCTGGGGTCCCGTTGGCTGGAAACCAAGAGTAAAGCCGAGACATTTGACAGGGGTTCTGGTGGCTGAGGTTAGGAGTATGAGTGTTGGGGTGAGGGTCAAGCGCAGTTAGATTCAAGGACTTGAAGGATAAGAACCAAGTTGGAAGCAGGGCTCTGGTTACCATCTTTCCTAGCTGTCCATTCTCTCCTCCCATCCAGGCTCTTAGTGGGATGGCCTCTCTGCTCGTCCCAATGCTACTATGCCCTCACGAAGTATCCTCTCACACTGCCAGAAGGGGTCATGAGTAGATCTGGCTTTTCTTGTTCTTCCTATTGCCCAAGGGGCACAAGTTTGAAGTCCAGCATTCAAGGTCCTCCATGACCTGGCATTACTCCCCATTTCATGCTTCCCTCCCCCCTCTCCTGGCTCCAGTAGAAATGAATAGCGCTCTGTCCATGAAAGTCTTACAGCTACCTCCACATCTCTGCTTATGCTGTCCCTCCTGGAGTGAGTTCCTAGTCATTCTTTAAAACCCAGCTTAAACACTACTTTCTTCAGGAAGCATTCCCACATTTCCTGTTGGCAATGACCTTCCCCAGCAGATTGTAAACATCCCTTTGTTTGCATGTTCCAAACCTACTGATCATATAACGCTGTGTTATAGTTATATGCTGATGCTTGGCCCTCCTTCTAGTCCTTCAGCTCCAGTAGAGGGAGGGTCCCAGACAAGGTCTTGTCAGTCTATACTTGCACTCAAGGTTATGCTCAAGTTCAAGGTGAAGCAAGCTTGGTGTGTCTTCCAACTTGGATCATGTGATAACGGCCCAAGTAAAGAGACAAATTTAGGGGAGGAGTTAGCTTTAGGGTTTGCATTATGGACACAGTTGGAATATAACTTCCAGTACAGGGAGGGAAAGTTTAGCGTTAGGAATGGGATTGGAATTTGGGGTAACAAGGTATCTCAAGCATAGGGAGTTGAATAGTAACTATGTGTTGGTCTTAGCACGAAGGTGACCAGAGTTGGGGGCTCTGTGGGGAGCACAGGCTTCACAGCTCAATGGTTCCTCCTCCTTCACTGCGTCTAGGCAATGGGGGATGGGGGCCCGGGTGTTTGGCACTCTTGGACGTTTTCCTATACATGGTTGCTTCTGGGGGAAGGTGGTGGCTTTCTTGGTCTGGTCAGTGGGAGGCAGGTGTGTGCGAGGGAGGCTGGGGAGGCGGGAGAACCTCAGCCCTTGCCTCACAGCCCGACATCTAACTTGCAGACATAGTGACAGAGGATGATGTCTACTGCAGCTGTCTGTCGAAGACGCTGTGCCACGTGCCCACACCTGTGACAGTGGGCTTCTACGCCCCCTTTGGCTGCCGACTGCACATGATGCTGGACAAAATCACAGGTAGCCCGGTGGCAGCCAGGGACTGTCCCCTACACACCCTGCCATGGTCCAGTTCTCAAACGCAAACCCTCAGTTCCCTTTGCGGCCACACCGTGACCCCAGTTCCTAGTCATCTCTAACTCTCACCCCTGTTCCCCAAACACTGAGCCTGCCCAGTAAATGTTAACCCTTAGGCCTCAACTCATCTTCACTGTGGCCCAGGCCTAATCCAGTAATAACCCCCTGCTTCCTCTGCATGACGTCTTGGCTTTGATCTTCAAGCTTAACTCAGACCTCAAGGCAAGTTAGTCTGAGCCAGCTCTAATCCTGGCACTTCTAGTACCAGTTCTGACCTTCACTCGGGCCCACTGTTAACCCACTACCCAACACTGATTCAGCCCAAAACCCCCCACCCCCACCATTCCTCTCAAATCTAACCTCAGAGACTAGACAGATTCACTTCAATCTGGTCCTCACCCTGACCACCTGGCCCCAACAACAAGCCAAGGTCAAAATCTAAACCTCAACATCCCCAAAACAAACACCAGTCAACGCTGGCTCAATTCTTAACACCCAGGTTGGCCCAGCTCCCAACTCTGATCCTTAGCCCCTATTCCTGATCCACCCTAATCCTGACCCAGCCCTAACCCAATTCTAAACCCTAATCTTGAGCTCCAACCATTCATTCAACAAACACTTATTGAGCACCTGTGATTGAATCCCTGTGCTCAGGCACTTGGGGACAGATGAGAATGTCCTGGCTGGCTCCTAAAAGTCCAGGCAGCTCCTGGGCAATTGGCTTGGCCTGAGGTAGGTTGCCCCAGAACCTAGGCCTTCCCCCCATGCCTCCTGATCTTAGGCAGTGAGGAGGTGGTGGCTGCTTCTTTATGGGTGGGTCCTGAGGTTCCGGGAGGTTTTGGGCACCAGCCTGGCTGATGCTGGCTTCTGCTTTGGCTCTCCCCAGCCCTCATGCAGAAGGAGGCAGTCCAGCGGGAAGCAGAGGAACTCCAGCAAGCACGATGGAAGCCTCGACAGGTGCACGGCTGGGGCTTCCCTCGGCTCCTCTGGTACTTGGTCTTCTACCAGCCAGTCATCACAGAGCTCCACCTGCGTCGGAAGAATGTGCAGTTCCTGTTCATTCGCTTTAGTGCCTGGCAGTACGCAGGCACAGACAAGCTGTGGGCTGGGCTGGTGACCACTCTGTGTGATGGCATCCGCAGCCACTACGGGGCACTGCCCTTCAGCCTCTACACTGTGGTGGGCAACAAGCCGGCCATGGCCCCAGACTTCTGCCAGCGTGAGTGGCATTGCCGCCGCAGGGTGTGCCTCATCCTCTTGGCGCTGGCCGCAGCCCTGGCCCTGGGTGTGGGCCTCCTCTACCTCTCCATCAGTGGCAGGGGACCTGGGCGGGAAGGGGGCAGTCACGGAAGTATGCTCAAAGTGTTTGGGGGTGCAGCCACCACCCTGTCGGGCTCAGGTCTACTCATGGCTCTCTACTCGGTGGGCAAGCATGTGTTCGTGAGCCAGCGGAAGAAGATTGAGAGGCTGGTCACACGGGAAAAGTTTGGAAGCCAGCTGGGCTTCATGTGTGAAGTCAAGAAGGAGGTAGAGCTGCTGACCAACTATATCTGCTTTCTGGAGATCTTCCAGCGGCGGCGGCTCCGGATAGTCCTGGAGGTCACTGGCCTTGACACCTGCTACCCAGAGCGCGTTGTGGGCGTCCTCAATGCCATCAACACCCTGCTGTCGGACAGCCAGGCCCCATTCATCTTCATCCTGGTGGTGGACCCCTACATCCTGGCCTCATGCCTAGAGAATGCCGGCTCCATGAAGGGCGTGGCTGACAACGGCTACCTCTTTCTCAACCGAACCGTCACGCTGCCCTTCTCTGTGCCCATCATGGGGCGGCGGACCAAGCTGCGTTTTCTGGAAGATGCTGTCCAGAGCCGGGATGACCTGCTGTATCGGGCCATCACACGGCAGCTGCAGGGCAGCCACAAAGGGGCCCCCTCCGGGGCCGAGGGCACAGAGCTGCTCCATGTGGAGGTAGCGGGGGCGCAGGACCAGGGCCGCATCGAGTTGGAGGCTGGGCAGCGCATCCAGGAGGCCCTCTTCTGCTTGCACGATGAGCAAGACTGCCTGTACGAATACATTCCAGATAACGTTGTTTCCATGCGGCGTATCGTGAACACAGTGCCCATCACAGTGAGGCTGCTGCATGAGCACCAGGCCCGGGGTGGGACCATGCAGCTGACACCGCGTCAAGCTGTGGCCTGGGTGGTCCTGGCGAACCAGTGGCCCTGCCGGCTCAGTTGGGCCCTGCAGTGCCTAGAAGACCGCCAGCAGGTTGAGGGGGGCCCAGACCCCCAGGCTCCACTCTGGGGCATCTTCCATGACAACAGTTGTGAGCTCCACACCATGACCAAGGCCTTGCAGAACGTGGTGGACCTAGACGGTGACCCTGAGCTCTTTGCCCGCTTCCTGGGCATCGACTTCCCTTTTACTGTAGCGGAGGCTCAAAGCCTGCTCTGCTGTACTGTCAATCTGGACCACTCCATCCGTCGCCGAATGGGTCTCATCCGGAGCATTCGTGCCCTCAACCCACCAGGCAGCAACCCTCATGGTTCTGCCACCCACTCCGAGAAACCGCCCTCACCCCTGCGGGACCGGCTCTTCCATGCTGCCAAGCCCAGCAGTCTCTTGAATTTGGGGGAGAAGGAGTCCCATTCCCCTCATTCCTGAATGTTAATGAGCAAGGCAATGGCAGTAGGTCAGTGGGTCAAGGCCAGCAGTGAGAGGCTGGATGGCCTGTATCCTGCCCCTGCCATGAGGGGCAGGCTCTGGATGCCTCTGGATCTCATTGGAGCTCACTCACAGGACACGTAGCTCCACTTTTCCACCTCTCAGTGAAGCAGTGTTATGAATTTGGGGCTTGGGTGGTCTTCCAGCAGAGAGCGAGAGAGTGGGGCAGGGGGGGGGGAGCATATGTGTGTGTGTGTGTGTGTGTGTGGGTGTGTGTGCGCGCGCGCGTGCATGTGCACGTGGGGAGATCAAACTGCAACCCCCCTCCTTCAGTGCAATAAAGACAAGTCACAGTCAGACTGCTTCAGGGGTTACATCCCTCCTGTGCATGGCAAGCCTGGGTCAAAAAGAGGGGAGGAGAGAAACATGGTGTGGCAGAAGGGCAAGACTGAGGGGCAGACAGCCTGGAGATGTGTCCTGGGCAAAGGGATGACATATGGGTGTGCATGGGCCCCAGGGAATCGGGCCCCACACCCTCGTGCCCCACTCAGGCAGATCATCCCCTCCTCAGGGTAAACTGGCATTTCCGGAGGATGCCCTCGCCCCAGTATCTGCCATGAGCTCACGTTGGTACCTCCCAGGCTGCCCTGTTGTGCCAGCTAATTATGGCTCTGCCTCCCAGCCTGCCTCATTGGGGTGAAGGAAGCTGGGGGGAAATTCGGCACTCCCCGCCCAGCTCTGGGGCCACCTGCCCAACCAGTTATTGATTTAGTTTTAGAAAGGGCAGGGCATTCAGGGATGAGATGTGACAGAGGGAAGCTGGCCCAGCGCCAATGAGAGAAGATGGGCCTTTCCACCCAGCGTGCCCAGCTTGGCACCTCCACGTCACAGTCACGCTCTTGGCCCTGCAGGATGGCAGGAGCCAGGACAGCCCCTACAGCCCACACATTCCACACAGTCTAACTGAGCTCAGGCCTCCACTGTCCATCCCCATTGCCGGAGGCAGCAAACTGGCCACATGGCGGCGCCCTAGGTCCTGTGCCTCCAGCTCTCTGACCCCATCCTCAGCCTCAAAGTCCTGTCTGATCACCCTCCCTTGATGTAGTCCTCCTGTTTCTCTTCTGACATGGCCCAACTTACTGAAGATAGAAAATTTGCCCCTTATAAATGATGAATGTTTCATTAACCTCCTGGGTCAACACAGGAAGGAGTAAAAAGGACTCGGGGCCACTCATGCTGGCGACGGAGGCGTTTAATAGAAAAAGTCTGACCAGAGATGTGTGCCGCAGGGAGAGAAGAGGGTCCCCACCAGGGTCTCCTCCCTGCCCAGCAGCCCACCTCCTCCCTCTGAGGCCTATCTCCAGGCGGAAGGCCAAGAAGCAGGCTCCCTGCCCCTGCAAGGGAGCCCCTCCGACCACCAGGGGGCCACCTGGACACCTCCCAGCTCCCTGATAAATTTATTGCACTTGAGTAGAGAGCTGGGACCTCTGGTCCCTCCTCCATCTGCACACCCTGCCCCTTTCCTGCCGCCCCACCCCCACCCCCTGGGCTCTAAAGCTCATCAGTCACAGCACAGATCAGTACCATTCACCAGCACCGCCCCGCTGGGGCTGACCCAAGTTGTGCTCACCCTCCTCCCCGTGCCTCCCTGAGAAAACCCACCTCCTTCCACCCCCTGGGCCTGCCTGGCCCAGTCTCTGGTCCTTCCTCAGAGAGGGGAGGGGGAAATAAATAGAGGAGCTTAGATGGGGATCTGGGGGCCCAGGGAAGGAAGGGGGCTGATCTGCTTCCCAAGGGTCCCTCGTAGTGTTTCCTCAGGCGCCTGCTTCCCCCAGCCCCATGGGCCTCACTGGCCCAGGACGGGCCCCCATCCTGGAGAGCTGGAATGGAGAGCGGTCTGGATCCGGGGCACAGGCTGGGGCCTCAGATCATTGAAGCCTGACCAGAGAAAGATCTTGGGGGAAGAGGAGAAGGGATGAGCTGATCAGATCTCATTTCTTCTGCCCTCCCCCCCCCCCCCACTCCATTTGACCCCTCCCCCCCACCCCCCTCACCTCAGGTGTCACAGTGTCTCCTGTCCTGACTCCTGACTGGCTTCCAGAAGTAATTCTTCGAGCTCCCTCTCATTCTTGGAGCAGCTGAGTTCTATGGGTTCAGAAAGGAGCAGAGGGAATTTCGTGAGAATGACCCCACCTGAATCCCAGGGTCAGCCCAACGAGCAGCACAATGCTGCCTGGCCCCCCAGCTGATGAGCTGTCCTGAGCTGGAGCCTGGTGCTCCCTTCTAGGCTGGTGGCCCCCTGGCAGCATTCCCAGACAGGGGTCTGCCCTTGCCTAAGCTTCATGCCTGCCCCTGGACCCTTTCTCAACATTCAATGCTGCTGAATGACTTGCCCAAGGAGGCATGGGAGATTTGTATGGCACAAGAGTCTGGACGGGCCGTCTGACCCGGCTCCTGCCCTGGCCTCACAGCCTAAGGTTCTCCTCAGTACTCAGGAGTGTTGTCAAGACTTTAGAATGTATGGCCCCTCTCATCTTGGGGGGCACAAAGTGGATTCCTGACCCTGCAGACATCTGTCCCTTCCCTGCGTAAGCCTGAGTGTCCTCACATGGGACATGAGGGGCCTAGCTCTCGGATCCCAAAGTCAGATTTTAGGGCTCCTAAGAGCAGTGGAGAGCTAGGGAGTTGGGCTCCCTAGAGACCACTCTGGCTTATTTAGTCCAGGTCACTGAGGCAGTGAGTGACAGAGCTGAGATTCTGGTGCTAGCCCTCGGCAGCATGGCCCAGACTGCTCAGAAGATCTGGGTTCAACTCTCAACTCTGCCACTCACTGGACGAGTTGCCTTGGGTTTCAGGGTCTTCATCTGTGAGCTAGGAGGAAGGATCCCCAGGGACAGTCCCCCACCCCTGCCCCTGGCTTCTGCCCGGCTCCTCCCAGCTCCAAAGCTGTGAGCTAAGCAAGGGAAGGAGGCAGGCAAGTGCACTTCTGGGGTCACCCACCAGCTTAGGGCCCATGCTCACCATGTTCTAGGCCACAGCCTGCACCCTTGCCCTCTGGTCCTCCATGACTGGCAGGGGCATCAGGCAGTGCATGAGCAAACTCTGGCTTCAGCCCATTGGGCAGTGGTAGGTCTGGAGGTCCGGGGCCAGGGTTGACCCCTGACCTGTTGGCTGGGGCCTCAGTCTGCAGGGCCGGGGCCTCGCCCACCTTTTCTGGGGGGCTTTCTACCCGAGTCACCACGAACACTTTGTGTCCTCGGCCAGGGCTGGACACTGAGATGCGTTTTTCGGCGCCTGGCGCCTCTGGCCTGGGCCCACTGGGGCTCTCAGGCAGAGCCTCTGGGGTTGAGGGGGCTGGGGTGCCCAGAGGGGTCCTATCCCTGGAGCTCAGGGAGTTCCCAGGAACAGTGACAAGCTGAACTTCAGGGCTACAGGTCTCCCGAATCTCTCGGCCACCATCGTCCTCCTCCTCGTCCTCATCCTCCTCAGTATCAGAATCCGAGTCCTCGGCTGGCCTGGGGGCCTCAGGCCCAGCCCCTGCCAAGTCCCCATTCTCCTGAGCCTCATCTGCTGGCTCTCCCAGCACAGCGGCCTCCTCCTGGGCAGGCTCGGTGACTGTGATCTCGGGCATGGAGGCCGACAGCTGCAGCTGCTGCTCCTTCTCCTCCTCCTCGCGGGCCAGGACAAAGTTGCGCTTACAGCCGTTCTGGATCTCTGCTAGGAGGGCCTTCTGGGTCTCGATGAAGCTCTTGACCTGCCACGGGTGCAGATGGAGCCACTGCAGAGAGGTTTGCACCCCGGCCTGCACACTCCAGCCCTGCATGCCCCCCAGCCCCAGCCCATGCCTGGGCAAACATGCAGGAGATGGGGGCCCCCACTCACTGCTTCCTTCTTGGGCTCCCGGTCTAAGTCGAGGCGCAGCAGCGACTGGTTGACCTTGAGGGCCAAGGACAGGGCCATCAGCCCTCCAGTCTTGATGTCGTTCTCCCGAAGGTCCAGCCGAAGCAAACGAGGGCTCTCAGCAATAAATTCTGCTACTGCCACGGCTCCTGGGGACGAGGCCGAGCCCACCCGGGGCCCCCCAGTGAGAAGAGAGGCCCCCTGAGCCCGGCCAAAGGATCCAAGAGACCACATGTGCCTGAGCCACCTGCAGTGGTGGCTGTGGCCTGGGGGCCAGGGCCTTGTTCCTATCTGTCCTGGCCTTGGGGGCCCAGGTTCAGAAGCCTCCCCCCTCACCTCCGCCCCCCACACCGCCACTGAGGCCAAAGGTCCACTCTGACTCCCCCCAGGCCTAGGCCTCCACCTCCAGGTTCAGGTTCTTTTCTCTCCTCTCTGGCTCTCTCCCTCCTTCCTCCATTTCTCAGCCCTGGCCTCCTGTGCCTTTGCTCCACTTTCTCAGCTTCCCTCTAAGGCATCCCACCCCCAGCCCCACCTGGCCCCTCACCCTCGCATGTCAGTTTGGTTGAGGCCAGTCCCAGGCGCAGGACGCTTCGGTTCCCAATGAGTCCATTTTTGAGGTTTCGGACACCCTCATTTCCAATAGGATTATGGCCCAGATTCAGAGTCTCCAGGCTCTGGGTATGGGGCTAAGGACAGGAGAAATTGGGGATACACACAAGGACAAGGGGAGCCCAGTCAAGAAAGAGGCCAGGGCACCTGCCTGGTGATCACAGAAGGCCGAGCTCAAGGACTGAAGGTGCCTCCAAGCCAGGCTGGGGGTGGCAGGGGGTGATCATGCACCAGCAGTCCAAGGACTGGGCTCCCTTCCTGGGCCTCACCCTCCTTCTCTGAAAATGAGGGGCTTATCAGGCCTTTTTTAAACCTTACTCAACATTCCCCACCAGGAGGCAGGACACAGCTGCACTAGAAATCAATGAACCAGCCATGTGCTTGAAGGCTCTCCCAGGCTGGATTAGAGCATCCAATCAAAAGTTCCTGAACTAGTGGGCAGAGACTCCAGGCCCAGGCCTCTAGACTATCCCTCATTAACTTACTACAAAAATGGGATCTTAGGAAATAAGGGGGCTGGTGTCCTGGCAAAGGGAGACAGGCCAATGAGTCCAAAGCCAAACCCTCCATGGCCTTGCTCAAGTTATTCTTTCATCCCCACCCCCACCCCCCGCCCCCACCTTTCCCAGTCCTAAGTTTGATGGAAAGACCCCCTGGGAGCCAAGAGACTTATGATTTTGACTGATTTTCAGACCTTGGGGCAGCCTCTTTCTTGGCTTCAGATTCCTTCTCTATCTGTAAAATCTGGGGCCACCCCACGTTCTTAGGTCCTTCCCAGTGCTCTTTGGGTCTATGCATGTAACTCACCAGCGTCATTCCCAGGAAAGCCATGCCTGTGTGTGTCAGCTGATTGTTCCAAAGAACCAGGGTGGCCAGCCCCTTTCTCTGCTCCTTCAGGCCCTCACAGATGTAGGCCAGACCTGAGAGAACAAGCCAGAGGCTGCTCTGGAGGGGGGGCTCTTGGGCCCTGCTCAGCTTCTCTCCCTCCCTCTCCCCAAGTTTCCTATTTCTAGTCTGAAAGGAGAGAGGTTAAGGGAAAAGGGATATGGATCATTTGCAAAACAAGCCCAGGTCAGGTACTAGGGGCAGGCCAAGGACAAGCATGGGGACAGAGAGCTGCTGGCCCATCCTGACAGAGCAGAGGGTAAGGAGCTGGGTCAGGCACTAGGCCCCTCTCAGTGCCTTATTTTACAGATGGAGAGTCTGAGGGCTGAACAGAGACATGCCCAAGGTGGCACATCAAGGCAGGAATTGAGGTCTCTGGGCTACTAGTGATCTTTCCACCAAATTGAGGCAGGAAGCTTGACTTTTAGATGGTTTCTGTTAAGGAATAATGAGTTCCCCCTGCCCTTCCCACCACCCCCCAGCAGAGGCAGCTGCCCCTACCCACCTGAGTCTAGAATGTGGTTGTTTCGAAGGTCCAGGATCTGGATGGAGCAGTTGAATTTGAGAAGGTTCCCAAGCTGGGCTGAGTCTTGGAGCCCATTGAGTTTGTTGTCGGCCAGGTACAGTTCCCGAAGGTTCATGTTCATCTTGAGGGCGGTGGCTGCCAGGGGAACACCAAGGGGCCGGCTCAGCCCAGCTCCTCTCCCTCCCTCCTTCCTGTGCTGCTCCTCCCCCACCCCCACCCCGGCCCCCTCTGCTGTGGATCTTGTCTCTTTAGCCACTGGGGGCACCCTGGCCTACGCCACCTCTCGTCTACCCGGCTGCATGGAATTTCAGCAGCATGGGGCTCATCACTCACTCTAAATGGGGAAGCCACTAAGCCATTCGTTATCACTCTGCTAAAAACCCAGAGAAGGGCTACATCTTTAGCCTCTTAGCACTGACACAGGGAGGAGTCAGACTTTAAGAAGCTCAGATCACCAAAGTTCGAAAGGGCCCAAGAAACTACAAATCCAAGCCTGGTTTTACTGAGAGGGCCCTGAAGCCTGGGAAGGGAAGGGGCAGGGGTCTGCCCAAAGCCACCCAGCCTGTCAGGGCAGGAGCAGAAGCTGTTCCCAGGAGACTTGGAGGGAGTCTTGCCTCTCCAGCTAATTTCCTGCTCCATGAGCTCGAGTGAATCCCTTCCTTTGACAGAGATCACACAAGAGGGCACCTGGCCTGGGAAGTCTCTCCAGACCCCTCCCCAGTCCTGGGGACAAGCCTGGCAGCCGGGCCACTCACCAAGAAGCACAAGCGGGCGCCCTGACAGGCTGGCGTTCTCCAGGTGCAGCACCGTGAGGCTACTGCTTATCCGCAGGGCACGAGCCACAAAGGGGGCAGAGTGGTCCAGAAGGGGGGTGTTGTGGGCATCCAGGTACTGCAGGCAATTTGTCTACAGGGGCCAGAAGAGCATCAGGTCAGTACCTGCAGCTCTGTCTGCGTGCACCTGGAGCTGCTGCATTTGCCTCCTGACCTCCGGCCTCACCTCCACATTTCCCCCTCTGTGCCTTCCCAAAATCTCCATTCACACAAACATCATGTTCCAAGCAAACCCCTGTGTTAAGCATTTACATGGCTGGTTTTCAGAGTCCTCTGACTGCTCTGTACCCAAACCCAAGTGCTCTGCCTGAGGCTGAGTGGAGCACTCAGCATCCTTTCTGCTCCCTGCCCCCCTGACAGTCCCCTCCACATGCTGTGGTGTGTGTGCACATGACAGGCAGGTTCTCTGATCTGTGGCTGACTTTGCCAACAATACAATACTCAGGGGGCTGGGGGAAGACCCAGAGGCTTTCCCTGGTTCCATGTGTGACCATGCCGTGATGCTGGAGGCAAGGGGAGACCCACAGGGACTTGAGGCTGCCTCCCATGGGAGCAGGCCCACCTCCATGCTGCAGAGCAGAGGGGGCTTTGCTGTTCAGATCTCTTCTCTCAGAGACTTGCCAGAGAAGGTGCAGTGAGCGAGATCCCAGAGGGGGCTCAGTGCTGCCTGGAGTCCTCCCAAGGCCTGGAGGTGGACACTGACCTTACGCATCATGTGAGCAGCAGCCTGCCAGCCTCGTGTGCCGATGTGCTTGTTAAAGGAGATGTTGAGATGGGTGGCCGACTCATAGTATTCTATCATGTCAAACAGTGCAGAAGCACCCTGAGGGAAGAAGGAAGAGGAAGAACCTTCCTCGAACCTGTGGATTACCAGGTGCAGCCGCAGCAGCTCTGGCCCAGGAGTCCTGAGTCCCTGGTAGTCTTCCCTCTCTGGGCAGCACTATATGAACCACAGAGTCCCCCAGAGATGGAGCTCCCTTTACCAATCCCCTGCCCACAAGCCCACCGGGAAGCATGTGCAGGGCCCTGGCAATATGAGAGGAGGTGGGGGTGTGCACAGGAGCTCCCCCCTGATGGCAGAGGGCCCCCACTCACATCCTCATCCAGGCTTGTCTGCTCCAAGTCCACCACCTTGAACTGCAGTCGCTTGAAGATCTCCTCGAGGGCCTCACAGGCCTTGTAGTCCAGCTTCTCTCCTGGAATCAAAGGCATCAGGGAGCAAGGACCAGACACAAAGGCCTCCCCAACTCTCACCTGAGGGGGTGAGCTGTGGCCCTCTCTGTGGGCCTGAGGCAGGGGCCTGTTTCAAGTTATGATGAGACCTTCAGAAGGTCAGCAGGGACTCCAGCTGGAAATCACTTTCTCTCCTCCAGTGCAACAATGACCCCCTCCCCCCCACAGGCCCCAGGGTTCAGTGGAGAAGCCTGTTTCCTCTTCAATTCTTCTGGGTCTTTGGGTTTTCCCTTGACCTCTTGCTCTGGCCTTCTGTCCTCCCTGGTATGAACCACTGCTTGGTCTAACCTTGGACCTCTCTGGAGCTCTGGGCACCTAACCCCGGCCTGGTCCCTGATTCCTACAAACCCACACCCTGGGCTCCTTGGCTCACGGGTCTCCAGCCTCCCCTTGTCACTTATGACAACAGTATCTGGAGCTGGCAGGAACCTCAGAGATCACCAAGCATGGACCCCTCATTCATAAATGAGGCCGCTGAGGTCCAGTGAGCCTCAGTAACATACCCAGAGTCCCAGATGGCAAGGGGCAGAGCTAGGATTAGGACCCAGGTCTCTCCCTTCCCCACTCCAACCCTTTTTTCTGTCTGTTATGCCTCATTCCAGCCCTCCACACCTGCCCAGCAGCCTGAGGCTAAGGAGAGGGGTCCTACCCCATCTACGCAAGCAGCTCTGGACACCAACCTTTCAGATCAAGGCAGTCAATTCGGTGTGCCAAGTCAGTAAACTCCTACAAAAAGTAAAGGCAGGCAGTGAGAATGGCAGTGCCTCACAAGACGCTATAATAAGGAGATCCACAGTAACAGCTAGATGGACTCTGAGAGGTCACCTACTGTCCTCATCTAGAGATCTGGAATGGGGAAAAGCCATGAAAAGGAAGCATGGGGGAGCAGAAAACTAAAACATGGACCTTGGGACCATAAGACGAGGATTCAAATCCTAGCCCTGTCATTACTACTATTGTGGCCCTGGGCAGGTCCCCAGAAATATCTCAGCATGACTTTCTAGAGCTCTGTCTGGTGTGGGAAGGCTACCCAGGCCACCTGGGCCACCCAGCTCTCATCTCTTAGCACCACGTCATCACTAGTAGATACAAATGATCCTCTGAATCTTGACTTCCACAACTAGCTCTGTAGCAGAGACAAGCTGCCCCCACAGGGTCCATTTGAGGAAACTGAGGAAAGAGCCCTGATCCAAGCTGGACTTAGAGACTAGGGTTGGGGGTGTTAAGGCACATCAGGGAATCTATTCCCATGGGGGCCTTCTGGTCTTCAAAACTAGTTGGTCACCTAGTGTGCATCACAGCTCCATGTCACCAGAGAGGAAAATGGAATGAGTCAGTGTTAGGAATCAAACTACATGACATGGAAACAGCATTTTTCAAATGTCTGACCTTCAAAACTAAAGAAAGTCAGATCTGGGAGTAACTTTAGAGCATGAAAGAGTGAATGTCAGAGCCAAGAAGGCCCTTAGAACAAGGCACGTCAAAGATGAGAGAGGACCCTCAGAACAAGGAATGTCAGGGCTGGGAGGGGCCTCAGAACAGAGAATGTCAGAGGTGGGAGGGCCCTTTAGTGTCAACAGAGGAGGAGAGAACTGAGGCAGACCCCCCCACCTTGGCCACCCCCTCCCTCTCGGCCCAGAGGTACCTGGATCTGCTTGACAAGCTTGGGGATTTGCTTGCAGTTCAGTTTGTGGCAGGCCTGCTGGTAGGCGCCAATGATCTCCTCCACTGTCACATTCTGGGCTGAGGTGAGGAGATGGGTGAGTCAGGAGGAGAGCCAAGGGGACATGGATGAGAGAAAAGGGCCGAGTCAGTCTTTTCCCATTCGATGCTCCACCTCTCAAAGCTCGTTAGAGCCAAGGTAGGTGAGCACCTGGCGCGCTTGCCTTCTCTGGTCCTCCTGACCTCAATGAAGGGCTCTCACCCCTGTCAATGGCACAGGACACCCCTTCAAACATGGAAGGTACATCCCAGGGTCTCATTCCGTCTAAGTCACTCATTTTATAAAGAAGAAACTGATGTCCACAATTGGGACAGAGATGTGCTCAAGGTCACACAGTGTGTAGATTCTTGTGAAAACTACGCCAGGACGACATAACAGCTACAATTCCTACAATACTTTAAGGCTTAAAAATCTCTTTATTCCCAAGATCAGGAGGTAGGCCGTGCAAACACAGACAATAAAACTAAGACGCAGGGACACTGAGCAGCAAAGCGCCATCTCTGCACCCCGAGGCTAGCCCTCCTCAGTCGAGGCTAGCCCCTTCAGGAGCCCTTGCTTCTCCTTCCCACGATCTGTGCCTCCCATCAAGCAAGAGGCAAAGGAAACCCCCTTCTGCCCTCCACCCACAAAGGACATATAGCGCTGAGCATGGGCCAGACATCGAGTGTTGGTCCAGACAGGGAACTGGATCTTTCCATGGCTCCCACAAGGCTGGCCTGGGAGCAGGCAGCCTGGTACGTGCCATGCTGGCACTGCCCCGGGCACAGGGCCAGGGCTGGCAGCTGGCTGGCCGTCTGCTCAGCTCAGGCTGGAGAAGTTGAAGGGAGGGAGGAAACAGGGAAAGAACCGCATAGCCAGCCCTTCCAGGAGGCTTGCTATCTACAACACTGAAGTTCCCCAAACATCTGAGGTGGTCGGAGCAGAGGTCGGGCCAGGAGAGGTCCCAGAAGAGTAGGCCTTTACATAGGGCTGTTATCTTACTGGATCCTCAACAACTCTGTGAGCTCAGTAGGAGAGGAACAAGAGTATCTCCAATATCCCAATGAGAACGCTAAGGCTCTGAGAGGTTACACAGTAACCTGTGGTAAACACTGGAAGCATGATTCAAAGCCAGGGCTCTCCCAATCCCCGGAATGGTTCTTTCCTCCATCCCACAGGTTTAGGAGCAGAGATTTGTCTGTTAGTTCATTGATAGAGTTGCCTAGAGCACAGAGGTCAGGAGCCTTGGGTTTGGGCGGGGCTGGGGCCAGCTGTCCACAGAATCCCCCTGCCCATTACTGTACTGGATGACCCAGTGGGAGATCCTCCACTGCCCTGAGCTGATCTGTGTGCAGGAAGGGGTGGGCGAAGAGTGGGCCAAGGACTCAGCCCTCCTGCCTCAGAACCTCCCACAGGTCTCACTCAGAGGGGGCAGAAAGAATGCCCCTTGGGCTATGGAATATGTGGGTGGTCAGGGTGGGGCAGGACTAACTCCATCTGAGCCCTGATGATCCTCCCTACTCACTCTCTCTCTCCCAACACAGAGCTAAGCACTGCTAAAATGCTGGGTTTTGGGGGGCTACCACACTGGCTCTGTATTGCTGATGCCATCTCACTGGGAAGCAGAAGGAGCAGCCACAGACTTTGGCTGCTCTGCTCAGGAAAGACTCCTGGCAGCCCCCTTGCCTTTACCTTGGAGGAGATGTTAGGTCCCCCCTGGGGGTCACAAAGGATGAACTGTACTCCGGCCCCACACCCCAATACTGGGAAGCTGACTCTGCACTGGGGCCTCCAAAATTCACCTGAAACCACCCTTGCATTACTGATGTCTGGGCTGGGGCATTAAGTCACTGTTGACTTCAAGGGAGCCCAGGCCTGCTGGGGGTCCGCCCCAACTGTCTGCTGAATCATGGCTGTCCCCTTCTCTGGTCATGCCTCTTCAGAGCTCCTGACACCTGGAAGTCTGGGCCCATGGTCTATACAGCTGCTGCTCCTGTCCCTAGCAAACTGCTCTGCAAGGATAGAGAGAATCTATGGCCAGGGCACACAGACAAGGCCAGAATTGCCCACTGCTCAAGTTTGGTACAATCCAAGACACGTCCGGGAAGGATGGAAAGCACGTGGGCTTGGGAGGCAGAAGCCCTGGATTCCTGGCTGTGACACTGACTTGGTGTATGGCCATCGGGCATTCTTTCTCTCATGCCCAGGGAGAGTCTTTGTTCCAGGCCTCCAGGTCAGCATTGGGGAAGGCTCTTGATGGCTGCTCACATGGGAGAGTGGGTCAAGATGGAGCCACTCCTGGGCACCAGCCCACAGCCAGGTGAAGTAGGGCAGCACAAATGCCGCCCAACCCCAAACTGCTGATAATTTGGGTTTGAATTTCAGCTGTCTACTCTGACATCCAATTATGCACCCTTCCAATAGAATGTAAGCTTAATGAATGCTTGTTGATCACCTGGCCAACAGAAACAAAGACAGACTCAACTTCTACCCAGTGGGGAGCTGATGCCCTGCACGCCCCTCCCCCCCCCACCCCTGGCTCCCAGCCTATCATGGAAAAGCTCCCCTCCAGGGACTCGGCCTCCCACCCAGTGACAGGGGTGGTCAATGCCCATCTGTCAGGGGGGCTCCATTTTCCCTCTCCCTCACACAAAGGTGTTAGACTGGACAAACTCCCAAGTACTCACCCAGTTCTGGCAAGGTCTGCAGAGCGCTAACCTGGCAGTGAGCAGAGCTGGGTTTGAATGGTCATCCTGCTGCTTCCCACCTGTGGGAGCTCAGTCAGCTCAATCAGCCTCTCAATTTATGACCTTGTGAACCTCCCTCTCCAGGCTCCCACCCCAAATCTAGAAACAGGAACAGGGCCAGAATCTCAGCCTTTGTCTGCAGGCCACTATTCTCTCTGTTAAGCCAGGGTACCTCTGGTGATCTTGTACTAAGTTCCTTCCTGCTCAGCTCCCAAAGTTCATGGGCAGAGACCCCTCAGTCCTGCCATTTGATGCTCAGGTCCCAGACCTGCACACTGGGAAAGTCTGGTTAGACTAAGGAGGGGGAGAAGGGGAAGTGTCAGGGCAAAGGCTGTTAAGCAGTAAAAAAAATAGGTGTAAAACACCTATTATGAATGACACCCCGTACTCAGGCCTGGGAGAAAGATGTGAGACACAGTCCTTACTCTTAGATTTAGAATCAAGACATGCACACAGATAAGGGTATTGGAAATGTGAATGCCAAGCAGAGCAGGAGCCCAAGATACCAAGATAAACTTCAGGGAAGGCCTTGAAGGGTGAGCAGAATGGAAGCAACCAGAGACCTGAGGAGGGAAAGAAAGCAAGTGCTGGCCCAGGAATGCTTGAATGCTCAGGAAGGGTGAGTAGCTCAGTTTGGAGGGAAGTCAGGCAAAGAGACCTAAAAAGACAGAATGTGGAAGGCCCTGAATGCCAGGCTAAGGTCATATTTTATTCTGTAGGAAAGGGGAAAGCCACTGAAAATCTTCAAGGGGAGGACGGCATAAGATCAAAGAACACCCCCTGCTGCGTTTGAGAAATGTCTCTCTAGCAGAAGGAAGAAGGGGAGGAAGAATGCATGTATTAAGCACCTACTGTGTGCCAGGCAATGTGGTAAGATGTCACTTCATCCTCTCGGGCAATCCTCTGCTCCAGACCACTAGGCTTGGGTGACCTCCTGGTGGGCCCCAGCCCAGGTGATAACGGGCACCCAGGGGCAGGGCTGGCCTCTGGCATGGGGCTACAAACATTGCAGGTGAGGGTGCTCTGTTTGGGTCAACAGGAGTCAAATGAATTCAATCAATATTCACTGCTGACAGTTGAGTCCAGCTATGGGCTAAAATTTTAGGAAGGGGGACAGAAAACTCAGAGAACATGGACAGCCAGCCTGAAAGAACTTCAGAACATAGACCATAAAAGTTCTATGGGACCTGAGAGACTGGAAAGTTCATCTACTCAAAACCTACATGGGAAAATGAAGCCCCGAGATGAGAAGGGGCCTAAGATTCAGAGTGAGTGAGGGGGTCTGAAAATAGGCCCCTGACTCCCAGGTCTACGTTCCTACCTGGGAGGCGTGGCCAGGAGAAAAAGCTCCTCCTAGGCCAGGCTGCTTGGGACTCTCTGGGGAGGGCATTACCCACCCCCACAGTGCTGCTTGTTGTCTCTGTAACCAGAGACACTGAGCCAGTCGAAACTGTCCTTTGTCACTAGGCCTCAGAGGAATGTTCCCAGAAACACTTCCAGCCTGGGGAACAATCAACGTATTCCTAAGCTGGAAATAGCTTCACCTGGAAGCCAGTGTGTCAAACGTGGTGGCAGGGTGCCTAGCGTGTTGGTAGGGAGAGACCAGACTCAGCATGTCAGGACAGGAAGACTCCTAAAGACTGTCTAGACCAGTCCACTGGCTCACTGAAAGGTAGAAGAGCTAACCTCAGGCTGCTGGGACCAGTACCACCCGATAAATGAGCTCCACCCCTTCTAGAAGGGTGGGGGGCGCTCAGCCTCAGGCTCCTGAAGGCAGTTAAGGTCCCTCCCCCCAAGCCAGGCCAGCCCCTGCCTGCTGGCTTGAGCACTCAGCAGCAGAATATGAATTTAACTGTTGGCACCTGATTGATAATCTCTGTCCAGCAACCAAGTTTCTATATTACCAGCTGAACTGAAAGACATTTCTGTGGACATGCTACATGTCCACAGAACATAACCACATGTGGTTATGCTACATGTAACCAGAAGACAAAAATCACCGTTAAATGAAAGGCAAGGCCTCAGAGAGTCAGATAAAGCAGTTAACGAATTTGTTTTATTGTATGTTCAAGAGAACCAGAATCACATCATGGGACGCCACCATGTCCTCTTACAGAGCTCAAGATGGCAATGTTGTCTCTGCTTAACAGCTAGCGGGGAAGGGAGGAAAAACAAGAGACATCCGTTGACCCTCCCCAACCAAGTCAACATTCACCCTGAGGCCAGATGGACTTCAGGGAAGGATGAGCCAGCCCCTAAAGAGGCTGGAAAATTAATGAGGCCAACAGCTCCTATGGACCAGTCAGGAATGATTAAGATAAATATAGCTAGTATCTATAGTGCAAAGCACTTTATAAATATCTCATTTATCTTCAACAACTCTAGAAGGTCATTTTACAGATGAGGAAACTGAGGAAAATAGAGGTTAAATAACTTACCACCTAGGGTAACACAGCTAGTGTCTGAGGCTGGATTTGAACTTACATCTGACTCCAGGCCTAGTACCCTATCCACTGTGTCACCTCTTCAAAAAGCGATTTGGAAAGGTGCTGGATATAGCCAGCACAGAATAAAAATAAAGGTGACCATCTAAACAGGAATGAGCCACCACTTCACCAGAACTGGGAGGACACTAAGACCTCTACAAAGTAAGGAGTAACCAGAGTAACTTCCTCCTGCCTGGGAGAGGCTGCCTCCCCTCCCCCAGACAATCCGGCTTCTGACCACATCATTCCACCCTAAATGCTCTGCTCTCTCACTGCTCTCCCTCAGTGACCAGTGACCTCTCAGCTGCCAAATCCGAGGGCCTGCTCTCAGTCCTCATTCTTCCTGACCTCTCTGCAGCCCTGGACACCATCCATCACTCTCCTCCTTGACACTCTCTTCTCTCTAAGTTTCCGGGACCCCCCCCCCCCCCTCCTGGCTTACCTCCTCCCTCCCTCTCTCTCTGTCTCTTTTACTAGATCCTTCTCCAGATCCCACCCTCTGACCCTTGGTGACCTACAGAGCTCCATCCTGGGCTCTCTCCTCCTCTCCCTCTACACCCCTTCACGTGGTGATCTTCTCACCTCCCATGGATTTAATTACCAGCTTTGTGCTGCTGATTCCTGGAGTCTACCTCTCCTGCCCCAGCCTCTCTGCTGCCATCCAGTCTCACATCTCTGGGTGCCTTTCAGACAGTGCAACCTGGATGTCCAGTAGTCATCTTAAACTCAGCATGTCTAAAATCGAATTAATTCTCTTTCCCCCTAAAATCTCCCCTTCTCCTACCTTCCTTATTACTGTAGGAAGGACCTAACTTCATCCTCCCAGTCTCTTAGACTTCTCTCTCATTTATTTTTTATTTATCCTGTCCATAGCTTGTTTCAATTGAAATCGATGTTTGCAGAGATTTATTTGTTATCTCTCCCATCAGACTGTGAGCACCCTGAGGGCAGGGCCTGTCTTTTGCCTCTTTTTGTATCCCCAGTGCTTAGCACTGTGCCTGGCACACAGTAGAGCCTAACAAATATTTATTGCCCGACTGAGCAAGTAGGAAGTGCCCCCAGGTACAAATCAGGCCACCTGCTTTCTTATTTAGAACTGTACAATTCAGTCAGTCCCCACAGGTTAAAAAAAAAAAAAAAAGCTCATTGCCAATATGTGAGAATGGCAGGGTCCCAAGCTGAGGAGGTCCTGATGGGAGTACCCAGGATCTCAAGAGCTCTTCCTCCCAAACAGCAGCTGCAGCTGGGTCATAGTGAGCCAGAGAGGAGGGGTTTAGGGCTGGCTAGAGCCGGCCCTCAAGGGGCAAGCAGTACCATGGGTACTCTGTGGGGGACACCTTTCCCTGCTCCCCACAGTCCCAGCCCTCAATGGAGACCAAAAGAGAGAAGCTGCCTTTTACAGGAGGAGAGGAAGAGGGCATAAAAGAAGACAGGATGACAATCAGGGCAAGATTAAAGAAAAGCTGATGTCAAGAACAAATTAGAAGATCGCAAGGAGAAAAAAGAACTGTTTTCAATTACAACAGCTCCATGGAGCTATATTTAAACAAATGCCAAAGAATGGGAAATAGATAAAGTAAAAACATTTTTTCACCATGAGAGGCCAAAGAGTCCAGAAACCTCACAACCAGCAAATCCTTATTTCCTTGTCATAAACCTAAGTGGACAGTGATTTAGAGGAGAAACTCATTCACAAAAAAGTTAAGAGGAGACTGGCAGGAGATGAGTGTTATGATCTCATAAAACAACAAAAAGCAGTGGGGAGGAAAATGAGCCCTAGAAACACTTTAGCATACTCAACTAAGCCAGGTCAGTCAACAGAGCACTTACATGTCAAACTGGAAGGACAACAAATAGAACTGAAATGGAACAGACTTGAAAACGCTTCTGTCCTCACGACTGACCACAGGAACATTAGCCATCATTTTTTTAAAGTGGAAATGGCATCTAAGATGAAGAAGTCAGTATGGCAGTTACATGGGCCTAACCAAGGAAATCCACTCTGGAAGCAAGGCAATTTTAAAGGGCCAGAGAGATGAGTTTTCAAAATATCTCCAACAAAAGATACTAAAAGAACAAGAAAGAAAACCAATCATTAATATTATTACCACTAAAAAAGTCAAGCCAGAAGACATTATGTTCTCTCTTCTATAACATCTTTATGAGAACAGTCTATGGACATAAGTCACCTTCACGAAAATGTGGAGGAGGAGGAGGATAGGATTCTGGAAGATGCTGGAGAAGGTCAGAAACCTTTTGGCTCTCCAAATTTCCTCCACAGAAAAAGACAGAACATTGCCTCAGAGGGAATGTAGAGCAGTGGATATAAACAAAAGTCAGGGTAAAGCAGTAGTTCTCCTAAGACAGCCCAAGAAGATCCCCAGGAAAGCCCTGACCTCCCTGGGCCAGAGGCTCAGCCTGAGTGAAATGCAAACACCTCCAGGACAAACCGGAATCAACAACCTGGGGGCAGCTGGGATAAGAAGGCAGCCTCAGCCTCAGGAACTCATTTCCCAGACAGTGTAGGGGTCTGATAACTGAGGAGAAGAATGAAGGACTTTCCACAGTTGAGGGACACAAGAACACCTGGGCTGACATCCTGGGCTGGGCTGCCACTGAGTGGGAAAAGGAGCTGCCATACACCTGGTGAGGAGCGGGGACCCTGCTGACTGAGAGCACTTGCAGGAGAGCAGAATCTCTGGTTTAACAGGGAAGAGAGGACCACGGGGGGCACATTTTTCAGGACAACGAATTTAGGGTTAGGGGCTTAGGAGTGAAGAGGTCCTTCTTAACAGTAAGAAGGCCCTGAGGCTTGGGGCATTAGTCCCCTACCTTGGGACTAGAACTTGATCATGCTAATAGCTGCTAAAAACAAAATAAAACAAAAAAATTAAAAATGCGCAAGCAAAAAATGAGAAAGAACCCAACCATAGATAACTACTACGGGGATAGAGAAGATCAGATAACAGAGCTAAAAAAAAAAAGCCATTCTTTTTCAATGAGAAATGTCAAATGATCCCAAGCACAAAAAGATTTCTTGGAAGAACTAAAAAAGTAGTAGTACTTTTAAGTAGAATTTAAAAATCAAATGAGAGATCAAGGAAAAATTGAGGGGAAAAAAACTATTAAAATAGAAGCTCCCAGAAGGCAGGGATGGTCTCATTTTTTATGTGTATCCTGAGTGCTTAGAACAGAGTCTGGTATACAGGCACTGAGATATTTTGTCTTTCACTCATTCATTCAAAATACACAGAAAAAAAACAAGTGGCTGAGGAAAGCATATTGTGCAGTTGCCTCTGGTACTGCTCATAAACGCAGTCCCGATAACTGAGCAGCACTGTGAGAGAGAACAACATGCTAGGAGGGATGTGGGCTGGATTACATTTGGGAAATTGTGCATCCAATGATCTCGAAGGTGCTCCCTGGATAGAAATGCCCATTTTATTTGGTGTTTTAAGTTCATAATTTTTTAAAAATGCCTAAAAAAAGATTAAAGAAAATGTTAATTATGGAGCAAAGGAAGATGGCCTTCTCCCCCTTTCTCATTTCTCCTTGAAGACCAAACCTGTTTTTATAATTTCACAGCAAATGATCTTTTCCGTTTTCATGGTTATGGGGGTGGGAACTGGTTTACTTCATTTGCATACTTAGATTTGCATCAGTTCTGTTAAGTCTTCTAATGCTTCTCTGAACTCATCAGGCTCATCTCTTACAGCACAGCAATATTCCATTATTCACGAACCACAATTTGCTTAACAATATATTCCCCACTGATGGGCATCTACTTTGTTTCCAATTCTTTGCTTTCACAAAAAAGTGCTACTATAAACATTTCGGTATATCTATCTGTATATATCTTCTGTGCATTAACAAAAATGTTTCAATGACCTTTTTTGTTGGGAGGGGGGCAGGAGGCGGGAGGAGGTGGCTAATCACTGTCTCTATCTCACCCACCTCCACTGGAGAGAGAAAAAAAGCCAAATTTTTGCAACAAATATACAGTCAAGCAAAACAAATTCCTATACACCCATCCAAAACATGCCTTATTCTGCATCTTGAGTCTGTTGTCTCTGACACAAACTTCCTTTCATCTTCAACCTCGTCCTGTACTCACTAAGACACAGATGCCGATGCTGCTTCACTCCATAGCCTTCTCAAACACCTCCCACCCTCTGCTCACAGATGGAAGCCAGAATCCTCTTTGCACTCCACTGCCACCTCCAGACTCTCCCTATAAGACTTTCACTCAGTGATCTTCCCTTGTTTGAGGTTCACAGTCTCTAAATCTACCACCCAATGCTGATCTAAATGGCCATGGTGACTGCCTCCTCCCTGCCCCAGGACATGGACCCAATTCTTCAATCTCCCTCCATTAACAGCCAAACTTCTGGCTTAGATTCAATGTCCTTCCTACCTACCAAAGTGCCCATGTCTCCTCTCACTGCTTCAGGAACCTCTGCTGCTGCTTCTCACTAAATTCTAAACCCACTGTAATTGGACTTCTGACATCGCTGTTCAGCTAAAACTATTCATTGTCTAATCTAATGGCCTCTCCTCAATCCTGACCTGGCTCTCCCTCTCTGCAGCATCAGACAATGTGGATTACTTTCTTCTAGATACCCTCTCCTCTTTCTCTTCCAGTTGGACTGGTCTTTCTCAGTCTCCTTGGCTGTTCTTTGTGCGTGCTGTCCTCACTGACCAGAAGTGTCCTCCCCTGCCAAGGCTACGTAATGGGGCCCCCTTCTCTTTCTGTATTATTTGGTTTGCTGATCTTCTCAGCTCCCCTGGGACAATTATCTATATAGGCAGATGTTTCCCACAATCCAGCCCTGGTTTCTCCTGAGCTCCAGGGCCTCAGTCATCCAATGCCTTTTGGACCTCTTGAACCACACATCCCTTAGGCATCTGTCCAAAACAGAACTCCTTACTTTTCCCCAAACAGTCCCCCTCTTCCAAATGTCCCCATTTCTTTAAAAAATTTTAAGCAACAAAAATTGCCTTCTCTCCCTCCCTGCTATGCTCATCTCTTGAGAAAGAAAACCAAAATCTCTCTTTCAAACACGTATGATCAAGCAAGACAAACTGCCCCACCAGCCGTATCTTTTCTAAAGTGTTAATCTGCACTGACTCTACCACCCACCTGTCTCGGGAGGTGGGCGTAATTTTCATCATGAGTCCTCAGGAATCGTGGTTGATTACTGTGTCAGCAGAGATCCCAAGTCTTTCAAAATTGTCATTTTTAGCAATTCACCAAGTGATGGGCACCACCCTCAGTTTCAAATCTTTGCCAACACAAAAAGCAATTTTGTATGTATGGGTCCCTTTGCCTTTTTCTTTTTTTAAACTCTCTGGCAGTAAGGTGGTGCAATTGAGCCCTGAGCCTGAAGTCAGGAAGGCCTGAGTTCAAATCCAGCCTGAGACACTACCTATATGACCTCAGCTAAGTCACTTCACCGCTGCCTGCCTCAGTCTCCTCATCTGTAAAATGGGGATAACAGCAGCACCTGCCTCCCATGGTTGTTGAGGATCAAATGACATCACATGTATAAAGAGCTCTGCAAAACTTAGAGCACTCTATAAATGCTAGTTAATGCTAGTTATTACTATTGCGGGTAGAGACCAAGCAGCGGTTAGCAGTGGGCCAACACTGGGTCAGTGGGTGTACAACGGCTCCAAACTGCTTTCTGGAGTAGCTGGCCAGCTCACAGCTCCTCCAACGGACCAGCTTCCCACCGCCACTCTCACGTTTGTCCATTTGTCATTTTCCATTTTCGTCAATTTGGCCAATCTGAGGAGCGTGAGATAGAATCTTAACTTGCCCTTCTAAAATGGGCTGTTCATATTCTCTGGCCATTTATCGATCGAGGAACAGCTTTTATTCTTTTAATGTATGAGGAAGCCCCGTCTAGGCCATGTCTCATTAGGAGCGTATCTCAGTATATGGCACGAGATGTTGGTCTACACTAGTTTCCGCTAGACCAAGTTCCAGTTTTCATCATTTTTGAGTGAAGTTCTTACCCCAATAGCTGGGATCTTCGGGTTTACAAACACTAGGCTGCTGAGCCTGTTTGCTCCTGTCCATTATATACCTAACTTGTCACACTGCTCTGCCTCTCTGTTTCCTAAGTCACAATGAGGTCCAAAAAATTAGTCAGATTTGTTTATTTTATTATCACTTTCCCCCTCAAAAAACTAGCTCTGGCCAAATGTCCCCTTCATGCTCACTGGAAGTCTCATCATCGTCCTTGAAATCTCCTGTCCTCTCACTCCACAGAGCTAATCGTTGGTAGATTCTGTCTCTTCCGCTTTCAAACATCTCTGAGATATGCCCCGCTCCCGCCCTGGTGCAGCATTCCCTCTGCACCGAGGCCCTGGTCTCCTGCAATAGCCTGCCAGCTGGCCTCATTGTCTCTCCCTAGTCCAACCTGCTCTCCTCACAGCTGCCAAAGCCAGCTTCCTAGAGCAGCAATCCTCAATAAACTTCAGGGGTGCTGTATCACCTCCAAGAATAAAGCCCTTCAAAATCTTATGCACTAGCCCCCTCCACACATTTTTTGATCCAGCAACACTAGCCTTCCTGTTCTCCACCCACGACTTCCTGCCTTCTCCATGTTTAAAATGTTCCTCCTCCTTGACTCTGCCTTTGAGCTCCCTTCACTTTAAGACTCCAATCCCCTGCTCCCTGTGCCCCCAGCTGCTAATGCTCTCTCCTGAGACTTCTTTCCATCTAGTCTATGCATTTCTTATATGCACCCAGTGACTCACATGATGTCTCCCCTGTTAGAATAGGAGCTCCATGAAGGCATCAGTCAACAGTGAACCCTGATGATCTTATTATCATCAAGAAGAGTCATTGCCTACACATCATTCCCCAATTGATAAATGGTCAAAGGATACAAACAGGCAGTTTTCAGATGAAGAAATCAAAGCTATCTACAGTCACATGGGAAAATGCTCTAAATCACTATTGATTAGAGAAATGCAAATTAAAAGAACTGAGGTACCACTTCCCACCTAACATTGGCTGATATGACAAAAAAGCAAAATGATAAATGTTGGAGAAGATGTGGGAAAATTGGAACATTGGTGCATTGTTGGTAGAGTTGTGAACTGATCCAACTATTCCAGAGACCAATTTAGAACAAGGGCTATAAAATTGTGCATACCCTTTGACCCAGCAATACCACTGCTAGGTCTGTATCCCAAAGAAATCGTAAAAAAGGGAAAAGGACCTACATGCACAAAAATATTTTTAGCAGCTCTTTTTGTGGTAGCCAAGAACTGGAAATTAAGGGGATGCCCATCAGTTGGGGAATGCCTGAACAAGTTGTGGTATATGAATGTAATGGGATACTATTGTGCTATAAGAAACGATGAGCAGGCAGACTTCAGAAAAACCTGGAAAGACTTATATGAACTGATGCTGAGTGAAGTGAGCAGAACTGGAACACTGTACACAGTAAGAGTGACACTGTGCGATGATCAACTATGACAGACTTAGCTCTTCTCAGCAATATAAGGATCTAAAACAATTCCAAAAGACTCACAGTGGAAAATGCTGTCCGCATCCAGAGGAAGAACCATGGAGTCGGAATACAGACAGAAGCAGACTATTTTCTTTGTTTTGTTTTTTTTCTTTCTCATAGTTTTTCTGCTTTGTTCTGATTCTTCTTTCACAACATGACTAATGTGGAACTATGTTTAACATGATTGTACATGTATAGCCTGTATCAGACTGCTATCTTAGGGAGGGGAGGGAGAAAAAAATTTGAAACTAAATTTTATAAAAGTGAATGTTGAAAATAAAATCGAGACATTAAAAAAAAAAGTCATTAACATGTGCTTAACATTTTATAAGGAGCTGTATCCTTTGCAAATAAGTGCTGGATGAATGCCACCCCCATCCCCTATTCATTCATTTAGAGTGCCTGCTTGTTGACTGGCTAAATGACCTCCAGAGACAACCCATTTGACTTGCAGACAACTGTGATTCTCAAGAGTTGTCCCCGCCCCCCCCAACACCCTCCCCCGCCCCCCCTGTCCCCCGCCTGCTCCGACCTCTCAGGTACTTCCTCTCACTGCTCCCAGCTCTGCAGACTTGCAGACTCTTCAGGTGACAGCCCTTCCAACACGTGGCTCAGCCCCCCACTGATGGCCCCAGCCTTCTCAAACCCCAGTGGCCAGACTGAACACAGCACTATGCAGAGCTGGCAGCCCCCAGTGCCATCACCTCTCCCCCATCTTCTTGAGAACAAATAACGACTGGTGCCTCCCCCATCCTATGCTTGCGTACCCAAATGCATGACTTGACAGTCATCCCCACTGTCACCTCACAAGATTCAGCCCAATCCTCGAGAGCCTGTCATCATTTTGGATCCTGGCTGTTGTCAGCCAGCATGTCAGCTATCCCTCCCAGTTTGGTGTCATCTCCAAATCTGACACGTGTCATTCAGGCCTTTAGCCAACCCACAAGACCAGGAACAGATCCCTGGGGCCTTTCACTGGAGACCTCTACAAGAAAGCCGTCCAAACTTTTAGGGATCCCTGTCTTTCTACACTAGATTCCTATGAGGTACTTGATCAAAAGCTTTGCTAAAACTCTATCTATGCTATATCCTAGTTTGGTGAGCCTGTCAGAAAAGGAAGTGGAATTAGCCTCACACGACTGCTTCTGGAAGAAGCCATGTATTTCCCGTTCTAGAAGTGTGCCAACCGGAACCATCTATTCTAGAATTTTCCCAGTAATGGAAGTCAAGCTCACTAACCTAGAGTCTGCAGGCTGTTCTCTTCCCTTTCTTGAAAACTGGGCCATATGCCAGCTCATGGCACCTCCCTCTTCCATTTTCCATGATCTTCCAAATGCCAAGCCCCATAGCTCCTCCACGCCATGAGCCATCAGGGCCAGGTGCTGGGATTCACCAAGGGCGGTCAGGTACCTGCTCTCTCCCTGTCAGTCATTTTTGGTCCGTCATTTTCAGCTGCAAAGGGTACTCTTTTTGTGCAGCAAACAGAACCAGCCCAAGAACAGAGCAGCTCAGCCTTCTTCCCACCACAGGCTGGGTGGGGGCTCCAAGTAGAAGTCAGCATATTTCCAATGACTCCTTGCTTAGAATGACATAAACAGTTTTCTCAAGGGAGCAATGGTCCCAGACCTGAGAGACCCTGATCTCCCAGCTGCTATCTGTCCCCTGCCCCGCCATTTCTTTCATGTTGACTTTGCATAGAGTTTGCATTGACTTACATGCAAGGTATTGGCAGTCAGGGGCTGTTTTTTGTTCATCATTGTCCCCTGAGTGCCTGGCCCAGGGCCTAGGAAATCAATGCTTGTTGATTGATCAGGAAGTGAACTATTCTAGCAGCAAACATGAATGCTCCAGCTACTTCTCTAGGTTGGGCAGATCTGCTATGGAGAGCTGAGGAGACGAGATCAGAGGGACTATAAGCAGTACCAGGAGATGCCCATGACTAGACGCTCGAGGCAGGCGACATTTCCCTGACCAGGCTGGTCAAAGATGGTGTCCACATGTGGTGAGAGACCATCACACCCAGGAGAAACAGATCCTCCAGCCCAACCTCCTTGTTCCACGGAAAAAAGACCCACCTGGCACTTCTACAGCACTCGAAAACTCAAGACAGCCCTTTACATGGATTATTTCATTTGATCCTCACAAATCTATCAGGGGGTTGCGTGTACTCTGGATTTGACAAATGAGGAAAGTGAGGCCCAGAGAGGTGAAAGGGCCTCGACTAAGGTCACTGAAGTAGGAGATGACAGATAGGTCTCGTACTTAAATCCAGGCCCTAGGCCTTCAGGTCTAGTGACAGCACAGGACGGCTTTCTAGCTTTCTGGAGACCTATAGTTGGGGGCGATGATAATGCTAACAAGAGCCATCATTTTCATGGCTCTTAAAGCTTTTATAGGATCATCCATTTAAAGAGCTGGGAGGGGCCCCTTCATTTCACCAATAGGAAACTCGGACCCAAAGAGGAAAGTGACTGGCCTAGGCACCCAGAGGGGTTAAATGGCAGAGCTGAGACTCAAACGCAGGGCTTTGGCCTCCACTGAGCTACCCACAAAGCACTTTATCTACAACAAATCATTTTACAGACCAGGCCAGTGAGGTCCAGAAGCCTAATGACTCAATCAAAGTCACAAGGCAAACACATAGAGCTGGAATTTGGCTGAAGCCCACTGAAAGGAAGGCTTTTCCTGCAAGCCCCCCGCTGCCACACCTGCACACCCACGAGGGAACCTGCTGATCCACCAGGGGGGCAGAGAAAGGAGACCTGGCCAAGAGCCAGGGTTCCCCAAGGAGCCAGGCCTCAAATACTTGGCTGGGGAGGGGGGCACCGAGTATAGGGGAGCAAGACCGAAGAATCAAGTATGGTCTTCTAGAGCCAAAGCAGATCAGGCCAGTCTAATCCTTCTTCCAAAGAGAAGGACCCAACTGCCCAAGATCACCCAGGCGGAAAGCAGCAGAGCAGGAATCTGAACCCAGGCTTGGGACTCCAAAATCCAGCATCTTGTCAACTCCCTGAGAAGCCGAGTCAGGTCTCATTCCGGGCCACCCATCCATTTGCTCCTCAAAAAGTGACAAGCCCTGGGAGACCCCAGTGGTGAAGCATGCGGGCAGACAAGCTGGCCAGGTCACCAGCACTGACTGAGTGGGGTCAGGGGGCCTGGATGTGCTTCCAGCCCTACAGCCCAGCCAAGGCACTGGCACTGAACTACCTGCCTCAAAGGACCACACCTCCCCTAAGCCCTGAAGGGCCAAGAGAATTTGGGGTGTGGCTCTTGTTTTAATCAGGTGAGAAAACCTCATTGGAGAGGGAAAGACTTCCCCAAGGTCTCAGATATTTAAGAATGGACCTGGGATTCAAGCCTAGGCCTCTGACCCCAAAGCTAGAGTTTTGAACACTACCCCAGACCAATTTCCCACACCTGACCTGAGAGTCAGGAGATCTAGATTCTGTATGGGCTGGCTCTGGGCCCTCAGTTGTCCCATCTATAAAAGTAGGAGGTTTCGGGGCAGCTAGGTGGCACAGTGAGTAGAGCACTAGCCCTGGGGTCAGGAGGACCTAAGTTCAAATCCGACCTCAGACACTCGACACATTTACTAGCTGTGTGACCTGGGGCAAGTGACTTAATCCCAATTGCCCTGCCTTCCCCCCTCCAAAAAAAAAGGTTTCTCTCAGTCCTGGTTTCTATGTGCTCTCAAATCCTAAGGCCCAACATCTCTCCCAGCTCATACAGTCATGCCTGACTCTGGCCAACGCACCCAGAAAGCCAAAGAGCCAAGGAAGCCAACTCCAGAGTCAATTTAAGTAGGGAGGTGGTCAAACCAGCAGCCACATGGATTACAGAAGTCCCTGGAAACAGCAGCCTGGAGCCCAAAAGGCCAGCTGTCACCTGGGAGTGGCTGTGCTGAATCAGCAGCCACAAATAGTGGCCTAATTGGAGGAAACTGTTTACCCACAACAATGAGACCACCTGGAATCCTAAAATCTACAATATCTACCACTACCAAGAAAGAACACAGAATGTAAGAGTTGGAAGGACCTTTAGAAGTTAGACTTGAACCAGTAGGCAGACCAACATGCATTAAGAGCCTATTATATGCTGAGTACTAGGGACACAAAAAGAGGCAAGAGATAGTCCTTGCCCTCAAAAAGCTTACAATGTAACAGGTGAGACTATGCAAGCAACAATGTACAAACAAGACGTAAGAAAAATAGTAAATAACTTAGGAAGGGAAGGCACTACAATGAGGATGAGGTGGGGAAGACTTCCAGTAAAAGATGGGATCTTAGACATGTAAAAAGATGTTTGGTCCTGGAGGTGATAAGGAGCCCCTGGAGTTGAGAGAAACCTTTTGGGCAACAAAAAAGAGACAGGAGCCAGAAGGGTCCTCATAGCTCATCTAGTACAATTTCCTGATTTGCCAAGGCCCAGTAAATGGAGAAGCACTCTGAGCCTCAGGATTCCTGGGCCAGGTGCTCCCTCCCTGATGTGGGTGTGAAGGCTACAAAGAGAGACTGTTTCAGCTCCTCTACAGAATGAAGGATCTTCCAGGATGAGGGGATTCCCTCCTTGTTATCCATCACCCCTCCTCCCGGCTCTGCCTCTCCCCCAAATTCTCTCTCAGGCTCTTTTCTCTTCCCTTCCCATTCTCTCTCCACCTCCCTTCTAACCTCCTCTCACACCAAGGTCGACTTCACTCCTGGGGTTTTGCTTTTTCCCAATCCCCTCTATCCCTTTCCCTGTTCTCAACCCCCACCATTCTCCCAGAGTGGAAGAGAGAGGTCCACAGAGTCAGGGCTTTCTCAGTTATTATGCACTCCTCTAGGCTCCTGGGACAGCCTTGGAAGTCCTGTGATAGACCCTGCCCCTCTGGGGGGTGGGGAGTGGAAAGGGGGCAGCATGTAGCACCACAGCTCTGCAGAGGAGGCAGGAACCACCAGAGAAGCACAGAAAGCAGAATTAATCAGGCACACCCAGCCTGGGGCCTCTTCACTACAAGGGGAGGAGACTAGCATCTTCCTGCAGGTCCTCAAGAAGTGTGGCTTGTGTACCAGCAATGGGGCAATGGGGGATAATGAGGGGCTGGGTTTGAAATCTTAGCCATGTGGACCCTTGGACAAGTCATTACTCTTCCGGGGTCTCAGACTCCTTATCTGTAAATGGGGGCGGAGAGGACAGGCAGGGTGAGGCACAGACCAGATGATAGCTAAGGTCCTTTTCAGCTCAGAACACATCAGCATTCAAAGACTAGGATACATCATGTGTGAGGTGGAACAAGCCAGAGGCCAAAGAGGAAGGTCCACCAAGCCCTCATTTATTTCCCTAGTGAGGGAGGTGAGAAGGGGAGGCCCAGGAAGGAATTACCTAATGCCATGATTCGGTTCAAGCCAGAGCCAGACAGACCTCCCTTCTAAACCTTCAGCAGGGGCCCATCAATACCGTATTTACTGCATAATCGTTGCACCCTGGGGTGTTTTTTGTTTTGGCAAAAAACTGGTTTCTAGCCTTTCATCGAGTATTGGTCGCAGGGCAGAATTCTGTTCGTCACACCAAGCAGCAACATATTCACCAGTGGCATATGGATAAGCCACGAGCCTAGAATTCTCAGCCCAGGCGCACTGTCAGTATATTTCTGAAAGCTGATTTGCATGGTTTGTTTAGAGCACTGCAGTATTAACGGGGGTTTTTTTGTCCAGTGGGCGGGGCAGTAAGTAGGTCACTTGAAAACTGCCATCTTCACAATTCTAATGTATATTCTCGCATATTCCCTGCATCCTAATCTTGCACCAAAGACAGTTAAGTAACAAATGATTTTCAAGTAACACCAGCACAATTTTTAAAAGCTTTACATAATGGTCACATACCCCAAATTTTCCCCTAAACTCTGTGGTGATTATGCCGTGAGGCACTGAGGCTGCCAGGTGGCACAGTGGGGAGAGTGCTGGGTCTGGAGTCAGGGAGACCTGAGTTCAAATTCAGCCTCAGCCATTTACTAGCTCTGTGAGCCTGAGTGACTTCACCTCTGTCTCAGTTTCCTGAACTGCAAAACGGAGATAAACAAGCCCTCAGTCCCAAAGGAGGTTCAAATGACAGTGTTTGTAAAGTGCTTAGCATAAGCCCTGGCACTTAATAAACGCTTGCTTTCTTCCTAGCATTCAAGGCTCTCTCCAATCGGCTCTGAACCCCCATTTTCAGCTCTATTTCCGACTCTCCGGCTATTCCTTGACTCCATGCTCCACCTTCCTCCTCCCTCCACTCAAAGGAGCTGCTCCCTAGGCTGGTGCTGTCCCCCCTCATCTCCACCTCCCAGGAACTTTGTCCACTTTCAAAGACTTGCCTTGAGAACTGCGGGGGGATGCTGCTTTCCCCCATCATTCATACAGTGGTCAGCATGCTCTATCTCACTCCTCAAACTTTGCTCATCTGTGTACATATTGTTTTGTCTTTCTAACCCCAGGCAGGGCCTGGCCCCAAATCCCCAACAGCCTCTAACAAAATGCTGCCACAGTCAAGTCATCTGGGAGAGGCTCCAGCACTGGCACAGCCACTGTGGGTCCTGAGGCAAGTCCCTCCCCAGCTCCTGAAAACAAAGGCCACTTGGACTGCAGGATCTCTGCCCTGCCCTTCAGCCCCAGGGGGCTGCGCCAGGCTCCCAAGGAAGCAACCCCTGGGGCCGGGCGGGGGGGGGGGGGGGGGGGGGGGGGGGGGGGCCCTCCCTCCATGGCCTACAGGCCCTGGCTCTTGACAGCCTCTGCTTGGTGTGGGGCAGGTGAGCTGGACCAGGGCCAGGGCCACGTGGCGTCTGCTCCCAGCTCTGCAGCAATTAGGGGCATGGGACACAGGATGCTGGCTTCCTACTCTGCCAAATATGGGTGCTGGGCTCCATCTCAGAAGGCACTTCCAGCTGGGACACTGTCTTCTATATTCTCTAGGCACTCTCCCAACTCTAATGATGGAAAATGTGGTCAAGTCTATGACAAAGACTGGGGTCAGCTGATCCAGGAGCCAGCCCCTCCACCCCCGTGGAGATAAGAGATGCTTCAGGAAAGTATCCTGCAGGGCCTGAGAAGGCACAGGCAGCAGCCAGTGCCAGGAGGGCAGAATCGTTAGGTGGTCAAAAGGACAAAGGGATGGCTATAAAAATCATCATTATCTCGCAGGAGCTTTCTCCTTAGCCTGATATCACTCCCTCAGGGATTAGGAATCTTGGTGGATGGTTTTACCTCTGGAGCACAAGCCAGCCCCCACCCTCAACCAGGGGCAGGAGTTTGCCCAGAGGCTCTGAGCCTGCCCTTGCCTAGGCCTTTCAGGGACTCTGGCCGGCTGTTGAACGAGGCCAGCCTCTTTGCCCTGTCCCTTCTGCCTCAGCTCACTGTTTCAGTCTTCTGTCACATGCCTCCCTCCCTCATGCTCTGTGCCTCCTGGCTTCCTTCAGGTGCCAACTAAAACCACCTGTTCTGTAGGAATCCTCACCCAATCCCCCTTAATTCCAGAGCCTCTCTCCAATTCATCCTGTCTACAGCTTGTCTGGACTTGGCTGTTTGCATGTCGCCTTCCCCATCACACTGGGAGCTCCTCCAGAGCAGGGCCTGGCTTCTGTCTCTTTGTGTTCCCAGGGCTTAGCATAGGGCCTGGCACACAGTAGGTGCTGAACAAATGCTGACTGGCTGGTTTCCAGTCTTCTACTTTGTCTCTTGTCTCTGCTCCTTATCCCCTGTCCTAAAACATTCTCCCTACCATAATCTGATGACATCCTGCCTGTGGTGTCTCCTCCTCCCAGAAGCCATCCTGGAGAAGGCTTCCTGGACTCTTCAGCTCAATCACAGGATTAAAACTGAAAGACTCCCTAAGCCCTCTGATCTAATTTCATTTTATTTCTTTAAATTACTTTTTTTAATTCAATTTTATTTTCAGCTCCAAATTCTCTCCTTAGACCTCCCTTTCCCATCCACTGAAAACGCAAGGAAAAACAAAACCTGTTAAAAACATTTAATCAAGTGAAACAAATTCCTATGTTAGCCATGTCTGAAGAAGAGGAAGAGGAAGGAGAAAGACGAGGAAGAAAGTGAAGGGAGGAGAAGGAGAGGAAGGAAGGAAAAGTAAGGAGAAGGAAGAAGGAAAAAAGGAGGAGGAAGGAGGAGGAGGAAAAAAGAAAGTAAGATAAACATGTTTCAGTCTGCACTGTAGGCACCCGTCCCTGTGCCAGGAGGGGGTGGCATGTTTCAGCCTGGGTCCTCTGGAATTGTGGATCAGCTACTCAGTCTTTGAAAGTTGTTAGTCTTTACAGTACTATTGGGATGCAGTGAATTGTTCCCTTCCCTCTGCGTCGTTTCATACATTTCTCCCAAGGTTTCTATAACACCATTCCCCTCATCTTTTCTTACATCCACCACTTGTTCAGCCCCTGCCCAATTGACGGGCAACCCCCTGCCCTAAGTTTCTAATTCTTTGCCTCCATGAAAAGAGATGCTGTCAATACTCTTGGACATGTGGGTACTTGACCTATTTCTTTCATCTCTCTGGGGTACAGACAGTAGAGATACTGCTCGGCCAAAGGGCATGCACAGATTAGGAGCTCTTGGGGCATAGCTCCAAACTGCTTTCCAGAATGGCTGGCCCAGTTCACAGCTGTACCAACAATGCATTAATTTACCTGTTTTCCCACATCTCCTTCAACATGTCATTTCCCTTTTGTCCACTCTGCCGACCTGAGGGGCGCAAATTGGTTTCTCAGAGTTGTTTAAATTTGTATTTCTCTGATTAGGGGTGATTTAGTCTTTTTTTCCTACATGCCTATTAATAGCTTGGATTTCTATCCAAGAGGTGGTACAGTGGGTAGAGCACTTGGCCTAGAGCCAAGATGACCTGAGTTCAAATCCAGCCTTGGACATTTGCTAGCAAGTCACTTAATCTTATCGCTGTTTGCCTCAGTTTCCTCAACTGCAAAATGAGAACAATAAAAGCACCTACCCCACAGGGTTGTTGTGAGGATCAGGTGAGATAGTATTTATAAAGTACCTGGAACATAATAGGCACCACATAAATTACTATTCCCTTCCATTCCCCTCCCATCTTCCATGTGAAAAATGACTATATCCTTTGACCATTTGTCAACTGGGGAATTTCTCTTACTCTGACAAGTCTGAATCAGTTTCTTATACATCTTAGAAATGACCCTTTTAACAGAAAAACTTGTTGCAAAGATCCCCCCCACCCCCATTTCTTGCTTCTCTTCTAATTTAGCTGCATGGATTTTGTGCAAAAACTTTTTAATTTTATGAGATCCAAATGATCTACTTCACCTATGACCCTCTCTATCTCTTGTCTGGTCATGAACTCCTCCCCTACCCATAGATATAAGAGGCAATCTCTTCCATGCTCCACTAATTTGCTTGGGATGTCACCCTTTACATCTAAATCATGTACAGGTACATCACTGTGAACTGGCCCAGCCATTCTGGAAATCTTGGGCTACCCTGAGGGATGCTGCTCTAGACCCAGTTTCTGCCAGACGACTTTCCATTTTCCCAGCAGTTTTTGTCCAAAGTGAGTTCCTGTCTCCCTGGGTTTCTCAAATGCTCAGTTACTGAGCTCATTCACTTCTGCATCTTGTGTATCTAACCTCTCCATTTTTTATCCTCCACCAAATTATCTTGATGACTACAGCTTTGCAGTAGTTTGGTCAAGTGTGAGATCTGGTACTGCCAGGCCCCTTCCTTCCCATTTTTTTTTTTTTTTACAAAACATCCCCTGATATTCTTGACCTTTTGTTCGTCTGGAAGAATTCTATTATTTTTTTCTAGCTCTAATAAAGTAATCTTTTACTTTATGAAGTAAAATAACCTTATAGTTTGATACATTACTATATGATTTACACATATAACTACAGTTTTTTTATATGTATATATTACATAGTTTGGTATGTCACTGAATAAATACATTAATTTAGGAAGCATTATCATTTCAGGGCAGCTAGGTGGGTGGTACAGTGGAGAGAGTACCAGGCCCAGAGTCAGGAAGACTCACCTTCCTGAGTTCAAATCTAGCCTCAGACACCTACTGTGTGATGCTGGGAAAGTCACTTAACTCAGTTTGCTTCAGCTTCCTCATCTGTAAAATGAGCTGGAGAAGGAAATGACAAATCACCCTAGTATCTCTGCCAAGAAAACCCCAAATGGGGTCACAAAGAGTTGGACACCACTGAAATGAATGAACGACAATTGTCATTTTTATTATATTGGCTTGGCCTGTTCATGAGCAATTAATATTTCTCCAATTGTTTAGATCTGTCTTTATTTAGGTAGTGTTTTGTAATTGTGTTCACACAGTGCCTGTGTATGTCTTGGCAGGTAGATTTCTAAGTATTTTGTACTGTCTGTAGTTATTTTAAATGGGATTTCTCTTTCTAGCTTTTCCTGCTGGGTTTTGTTAGCACTATAAAGAAATGTTGATGATTTGTGTGGATTTATTTTATATCTTGCAATTCTGCTAGTAGTTAATTGCTCTAATTAGCTTTTTTTGTTGACTTTCTAAGTAAACCATCATGTCATCTGCAAAAGGTGATACTCCTGTCTCCTCTTTACCTATGCTTATTCCTGAAATTCCCTTTTTTTCCCCTCGTCTTACGGCTAGACCTAGCATTCCTAGTACAAAACTGAACAGTAACAGTGATAATGGGGATGGGAAGAAAGGGGGAAGGGGATGAGTATTTATATAGTGTCTACTATATTTCAGGCACTTTACAAACATTCTCTTATTTGATCAGCTCAACAACCCTGAGGTAGGTGCTGTTTGTTATCTCCATTTTGCAGCGGAGGAAACTGAAGTAAAAAGATTAAGTCATTTGCTCAAAGTGTCTGTGGCTGGATTTGAACTCAGGTCTTCCTGACTCCTGGCCCAGCTCTATCCACCAGGCCACCTAGCAGCCACTTTGCTTCAATCTTACTGGAAAGCCCTGTTACAGATAAGTGTGGCCACTGGTTTTAGATAAATACTACTTAGGGTTTTAAGGAAAGTTCCATTTAGTCCTCTGCTTACTAGTGTGTTTTAACAGGAATAGGTGTTGTATTTTATCAAAAGCTTTCTCTGCGTCTCTTAGAGATAATCATGGTTGTTGTTGTTACTGACATGGTCAATTACACTGACAGTTTTCCTAATATTGAACCATCTCACCTTCCTGGTATAAATCCAGCCTGGCCACAGTAAATGATCTTTGTGACGAATTGCTGTTGTCTCCTGGTTACTAGTTGAAATTGTGCATCAGTGTTTATGAAGGATATTGGTCTATAGTCTTCTTTCTCTATTTTGATTCCCTAGTTTAGTATCAAGACCATATTTTCATCATAGGAGGAATTCAATAGGACTCTTGCTTTCCTTACTGTTTCAAAGAGTTTATGTTTTATTAGAATTCTTTAAATGTCTGGTAAAATTTGCTTGGAAATCTATCTGGTCCTGGGGTTTTTCCAAAGAATTCATTTATGGTTTGTCCAGTTTCTTTTTTTAAGATAGGCCCAATGCCCTAGAGGAAATGAAGCCCAGGCTCTCAAAGGTAGTGCTACAGAATTCCAACCAAGGTCCTGTGACTCCAAACCTGGCATCCTTCCCACAGCCCCATTCTTCCCAAGCCTCCCCATCCCCCTTTTTGGTTCCATTATAGATTTCTGACATTCAAATTCACATTTCGTTTATTTTAGGAGTCTTCTCCTCACTACTATACAGCAATACCCTTATAGGCAGAATCCAGCCTCGGTCTCCCACAGGGTCCAAGACAGAAGCCAAGGCCTTTCCTAAAAGCTTGGTGAATGAATGTCCTAGGTAGAAAAGAGGCCTCAGGGCTGCAAACCCAGCCCCAGGCCCTCAACGACTGGTAATGTACACCCTATTATACATCTTGTGAGGGAAGGGGCTGGGGCCTTGTAGTAAGGCTGGTCCAGGGAGGCCAAGAGGGGGAATCAGGTTGCCACCAACCCATGTTCCTCCTCCTTTACCTCAAGACAACACCTGTTACCCAGAGACGTTGGTTCTCCTTGGCCTCCCAGCCCTTTCCATCTTGAGAGCCAGCTGCCAATTCTGGCTTTACTGTTAAAACTGCCACCAGACCTTAGTCAAGTCAGTTCCCCTCTCTGAGCCTGCTTCCTATTCTGTAAAATGAAGGTGGACTAAATCACATGCAGCTCTGACAACCTACATTCTAAAGCTCTTTTCAGTCCCAATGTGCTATCATTTACAGACTCCTTTCAGCTCTAACCTTCATGACTCCAGAAGCCCTCTGTCTTGGGGAACCAAAGAGGAAAGTGTGACTGGGCTCCCAACTCCCATACACCTGGCGTGCAGGCATTTCATCTCGAGGTCACACATCTGCTCATTCTACAGAACAGGAAGCTACAGCCCAGAGAGGGGTAGAAACTAGCCCAAGGTCACTCGGGGTCAGGGACCAAAGTGGAATTCGAATCCTGGACTTCTGTGGCCCAGGCTAGAAGCATAAAGGGCTGTTTATTTTTTCCTTCAGGCCTGAGAAAAGCAAGTGTCGATGAGGGGGCTGGAGGTTCCTGAAGGGGAACAGACTGTCAAACATGACTCATGTTGTCTTCAGACCAAAAGGAGAAGGACGTGAGCAGTCACATGAGGGGCTTAAAAACCCAGTCCTCCAGGCACTGAGCCAGATGAGGCCGTCAGTATGCAAGGAAGGGAGTTTGAAAAAGCTGGATGGCTGACACCTGGTGCCAAAGAGGAAGATATCTAAGTTTCCATCCGTCCAGGCCACTGGTTTCCTTGTCCAAGGGTCACATCAATCAATCGGCCAGCATTTGTTAAGGTCCTACTGTGTGCCAGGCACAAGGGTACAAAGACAAAACATGAAACCACCCCCTATATTCTAATGGCTGAGACAAGCACATCTATGAATCAGAATACGCTAACCACAAATATAAGGTGAAAACACACACACACACACAGCAATTAAATCCAAAGTAGTTTGGGAGGGAGGACACCGGCAGTGGGGGGGATCAGGAAAAGCCTCACACAGAAGTCATGGAAATGGGGTATTGGTTCAAGGGGCAGAGCAAGGGCCGGAGATGGGGAGGTGGCTCTGTGGGTTCAGGCCCTTACAGTTCTCGAGCCCCAGAGTGCAGTCCAGCTCCAGGCTCCCTGCCTCTTTTCCTTTAGGAGCTTGCTGGCGGCCTCTAGTGCACTGGGTGGTAAAGCCCTGATCTCGAGTTCCAGAGGAGCTCAGACATTGTCTTTTCCAAGAGCACTGTTTGCTCTCAAAGTGTGCATTCTATGACAAACCATGGAGCTGGTTTTGATCAAACCAACCACTCTGAAATGTCATCCCACCACTTAAAGCTGCCTGGCTGACTTCGGAGGCACACTAGGTCTCACCCCCACCCCCAACATAGTCTATTGACAAGATGACTTCTTCAACAGGCATCATTCAACCCCCACCCAGTTTCATCTTCCACAAACTGAGGGAGAGAAACAATATCATGTCTCAGACTTGTTCTTGCTTGGACGGCCCTTGGAGGCTCCAGCAGGCCCAAAGGAGGGGAGCAGGTGGGGGAATCCTCTCCTGTCATAGCCCTGTGGTATCACATGCTCTGGATGATCACACGCTCCTTGCCTCCTCTCACTCACCTGGACAAACCAACAATGCTGTCCCCCCTGGAGAATGCTGAAGTCTAGCCTCGGCTACCCTGCTTCTAGGTGCCATTAGGATCTACAGGCCAGTCCTGTGAGGCAGTCATCATGCACTTATTAAATGCCCGCTAAGAGCCAAGCACCTGTCCTCAAGGAACTGTCTGGCCTCTGGACACTGGATCAAATTCTTGGAGACCAGACCTCGGCCTGGATAGGACGGCCATGGGTTTTGTGGGGGCTTACTCCCCGTCTGGGCCTCAGGGCCTTGGCCAGAAGGAGAATCCATGTGGCCTCTCTTGAGGGAAATGGAATCCTGCCTAGAAAGCTCTGCTGGTAACCCAGGCAAGCCCAGTAGGGAACATACAGCAGGAAGGGCCATGGTAGAGAGGGTGCTGGGGGGGGGGGGGTGCAGGGCTGGAGGCACTGAGGCCAACAGGGTTACGGAGGAGGAGAAAGCAATGTGCATTCCACCTCCACTCTTCCTTCCACCACCTTCTTTGACTTCAGGGACCCCTTTAGCTCCTGAACATGACCCAAGTTTGCTAGACTTTAGGTGCTTTGACAACTGTGTCATCCCACCCCACCCCTTGATCGCCTGGCCCCCTCCTCCCTTCCTAGTCTTCTCCCACCTTACTCTCCACCCCATCCTCTTCCATCCAGGGAGATGGCCCCCTGGAGGCTTCCCTCATCTCTCTGACTGCCCCTTCCCCAGGCCTGGGATGCTCCCTCTCTCCTTCCTCCCTGGCTTTCTCTATGGTCCATCTTCTGCAGGAAGCCTTCCCCAACCTCTTCATCCCAGTGCCCTCCCTCCGCTAATTATCTCCTATTTATCTCCTATCTAGCTTGTTTGCCCATTAGAGTATAAGCCCCATGAAGGCAGAGACTATCTTTTACCTTTTTTCATATACCCAGCACTTAGCACAGTTCTCGGCACACAGAAAGCACTTAATAAACACTTACTGGCTGACCGAGTTCCCGAGTTCCCTCCCCATCTCCGTGTTTGGGTGTCTTAATCATATATTTGTAGGCCCAGCTCAAGTGACACATCTCCAGCCAAACCACCTTTGGTTGCTAGAGCTGGAAGGGCTCCCTCCATGTCTGCTGCATGGCCCCCCCACCCTGGCGCTGCTCTCAGCCACAGCTATTTTTCCTTCCCACAAGTGGGGAGACCGCCCCCCCCAGCTTTCTCCTGGGGCCCCACTCCAATGACCTGCATTCTCCCCCCTCCCCTTCCCCAGGAGCCCCAAGATCAAACATGCTTCCCATAAGCAGCACAGTTTTGCTTCTCCCTGCCCAACCTCAAGATTACACTTTTCCTTGGTTCCCTCCCTATGGCCATCCCAAGCTCCCCCCCTTCTCCATCTGGGGGCACTGGGAGGCGGGGAGTTGAAGGCCATTTCTACCCGTGGATGTGGCCAGTCATTGAAGCTCACCTGCACTACTGACCCTCATGTCCCCCAACAATCATCTACATGAACACCACCACCACCTCTGGAGGGCCCCAAACCCGGCAGAGGCCTCTCTCCTCCCCTTAGCAGCCCCTCCACCATGCTCCTGAAGAACATGCCCTAAGGGCTTCCCAGCTTCCCCCCAACCTGCCCCAAAGACTCAACACTCCATTTTCCTTCCCAGGTACAGCCTCCCCAAAGCTGTTTCTCTATGATCCCGCCCTCCCAGGAGCAACCAACTTTTGGAGACCCGCCCCTAGTTTGGAGTAACTTTCAGCTCCTCAAGGTTTTTCTAATAGGTAACTGACTCCTGCCCTCCACTGGCCTACCCCCAGGACACAGCCCCATTACCAGGGACCAAAACCCCAAGACCCACTTTCTCCCCTCCCCCAGGCCACAGTTCCACAGTTCCAGGACCAACCCACTTTTTTCCACCAAACTCCCCCCAAAGACCAACCCCCCCAAAAAACTTCCTCCTCTTCCGAGGTGCCCACCAAGCTCCCCCAAACCACTTTCATTCTCTCCTCCAGCACTACCTCCTTTACAATGTCCCTCAGAACGAACCAACTTCTCTCTCAACTATGGGGGCTACTTCCTTCAGCATAGCCCCCCCCAACTCAAAAACTCCTCTTCGTAGCCTTCCCCATCCTCCAGGATGTCGGCGGGGGCCACCCCAAGAGCCACTTTGCCTCGTCTGCCCCGCCAACTCCCTCTCCTGCTATGGCTTCTCAGGACTAACCTCTTGACCAGCCCCCTCCTCCTCCTATGGGTCCCTTCTCCAGGCTGCCCTCAGGAACTGATTACACTGTCTGTTTTCCTCCTCCTCCAGGCTGCCCTCCGGGACTGACCACCATGTGTCCCCTTCTCCTCCAGGCTTCCCTCCGGGACTGACCACAGCGTCTGTCCCCCTCTTCCTCCAGGCTGCCCCCTCCCTTCCCCGGCCGTGGGTACCGTGTCTCCAGGGGTCCTTGGGCTCCACGGCTCCGGACACTATGTCCTCGTCCGAGGGGAAAGTGACGCGTTTGGCGGCGGCCTTGAGCCCGGCGGCTGCGGCGTCTCCAGCGCCGGCCGGGGCCTGCTCCGGGGCCGGGGCCGACGCCTCCTCCAGGGCCGGGCCCAGCGCGGCGCCAGCGGCCTCAGCGCCCGCGGGCACGCCCGCCATGGCCAGCACGGGCTCGGCTCGGGCTCAGCGGGGCCCCGGGCCCAGCCCCCGCCGGCCCATGGCCCCGGCCCCGGCGCCTCCCGCGTGCCGAGCCCCCGACCCGGTGCCCGGCCGCCGCGAACCCAACAGCGACCCCGACACGGTGCCCGAGTGCGAGCGGCCCCCACCGACGTCGCCGTCCACCGCCTCCCGCTGCCGCCGCCTCCTCCGGCGCCGCCGCCGCCTCCTCCGTTTGACGTTGACGTCGACGTTGTCGCCCGGGAGCCCAAGCGCGCGCCCCCGCCCCGGCGCGAGCCGCACGCACGTTGGCGCCAGACTTGCGCAGCGCGTCCGAAGACGCACTTTCGTCACAGGCGCGCCGCTAAACCGAAAACTACGGGCGCCTGGACAGGGCTGCCAAAGCGACGGAGAAGACAGACAAAAACGGGATACAAAGAAAAAGGAATGCAGCATGGAATTTGAAGGGAAAAAGAGGCGGCGCCTGTGGCGAATGTGTCGGGTAGGATCAGAAGGTGGACAGAGAGAATGCCGCCTCCGGCGTTGCGAAGACACGCCCCCTTCACGTCTTAGACCCACCCACGCGACGGCTTTCGTGAGCGCCGCGTCAGCTGGAGCACTTTCGCGATGAACATCCTTTCAGACCGAATGGTTCAGTTTCAAAAAAGAAAAGGCAAAACAAAGGAAAAAGTCGGAGCGCTTAGAACTTAAGGATGTAAAGATAACATATAAGCTTAATAAGGAGAAAAGCAGGCTCTGTGGCGAATATGCAAGTGCGGACAAGCAGACGGCCGAGGAGGCTGTACCGAAACGACGTAGCCAATCCGCCCCACGCTCCTGTTGCTCACACCGCATAGTTATTTGCGGTGAATAGCATGGCTGCTGCGCTAAGAATAAAGAAAAGACCTTCAGAACCAAATTGAACAGACGCAAATGGTAGTGAGTGCCTGACGATTTTTGGTGAACTGAATGAAACCTAAATGTGAGAAAAGGGGAAAAAAAACTACGAATGTGCGGAATCGTACAGGCAGACAGATGGTCGCTGCCAGGCTCCTCCCACACCTCCGCTCTCGTTTCTCCGCTTCCACCGCCTCCGAATTATCACTTTCGTCACCTTCAACTGAAGGGAACCAGTTAACCTTTATTAAGCCTTAATTTTAAAATACCCAGAGGGAGGGAAGAGTCTCAGGAGTATTCAGATGCAAGAGAAGTGTAAAGTGGGGTCTTGGAAGGGAAAAGAGGGAAACCATGTCGAATGTGCGAAGTCGGATAGATAGGTGGGCGGCGGGAGGGAAGGATTCCTTCGGGGCTGAGACCCTAGGCCCCGCCCCCTTCAGCGCCAGAGCTTCACAACAACCCCGGTATTCGAGGCTGGCATTTGGACGCGATCTTGGAGCAGAAGGCCAACTTTGATTGGAAGCGCCCACACATGGCAAAGGCTGGGGAACCTTTATATTGGAAAAAAGAGAGGGCAGTGAAGTGGCGAAAAAGGGAGCGCCGGAACTGGCGAAAGTGTTGGAGCGAACAGGTTCGTACGCGATGAGACACGAGCCCCCACGGGTGCCGAACTTTTCGCGGGGACCGCTTTCGGAGAAGCACTTTCGCCAGAGACGCTCAGTCTAGTTCGGAGACGAAAGACTTAAAAAAAAAAATAACCCTTGGTCCGTGAAGACAGTCGTTTTTACCTCGGCGAAACGAGGCAGCTTCGGACATTTATTAAAAGGAAAAAGGGAGGCCTGGAGGAACGTGCGATTCCCGACCAACAGCCATAGATCTGCATCTGGAAAGCCACAACAGGCTCCCCGCTCCCGCCCCCACCCAAACCACCTGGCGCCTCTGATTGCGCTGAAAAGCCTTGCTCTTCGGAAGACATCCTCCCATGCCCTAAAAGGGCTATCATCCCTGCTCCAGTTGCCCCATCCTCTCTCCTCCAGGAAGCCCGCCCTGATTTCTTTCCTTCCCTTCTACCAGCGTTTAACAGTGCCTGGCACACAGGCGCTTAATAAAGGTTTATTGAATTACTGGATGGATAGGACTGCTACCTTCCCATCCTTGGGGGAAATGGTGACCCGCAAAAATTAGGCAGTGTCCCCGCCCCAAAGGACCCTCTCTGGAGCCCAGGACTCCAAATATTTGTGGCTGGTCTGGGAAGGTGGGAGCCTAGCTCATTCTTCTGAGTCCTCAGTCCAGTCAAGGCCTCCTTCTCGCACCAGCCGGAGAAGAGGGCTCAGGGTCACAGGCAGTTCTCAGTCCCTGCTTCCCCACCAGTATCTGAGCCATGGGACATGGAGATGTTGCAGTCCCTGCACTCAGGATGCGCCATCTCCCTCCCTGGTTGGTCCTCAGGATTCTCCTCCTCAAAGGCTGGACTTGAGTGTGGAGGCTCCCCCGAGGCGGGGAGGGGCAGCTCACAGCTGGAAAGAATAGGAGATGATGTCAGCGCAGCGGAGCAAGGCCTCGCCCTGCACACCGAGGGGCGTCTGAAGCTGGGACACATGGAAGTTGGCCACATCGAGGTCCGTGGCCCCGAAGTGGGCGTCCACCTGGACACGCTCGTGCAGTGTAAAATGCACAGGATGCCCCACCATGGCAAGGATGCTCCGGAGGTAGCGCTCCCGCAGGGCAGCCCGAGCCTCCTGCTCAGCCACCTCCACCGCAGAACCAGTAACGTCCCGGCCCCGGGCAGCTCTGAAACCCCGGCTGGTGCCGTCTGGACCCCGGGGAAGGCGGATCACCGGCACCGGAACTGGGATCTGCCTGGCCTCACCTGGGAGGAGGAAGAGAGAGATGTCAGGGAGGGAAAATCCCAGGTCTTAACTAACGAACCTCCATGGTGAGCCGCTCTCCACTTGTTCGAAGTAAAAGAGCTTGGACTAGTCTAGGGATGGGTGAAAGGGGCCTGGAAGGGCAGACCAGTCCGGTACTGACTCCCTTTGATCATGGGCGAGCCCCTTCTGGCCCTCCTCTGGGCCAGGTCATCGCTAGCTAAGGTCTCAGGTCTGAAATTCTCTGTCAGTTATATTCGTAAAGTCCTTAGTACAATGGCCCCCTTGAAGGAGGCACTTAATAAAAATTTGTTCACTTCCTATCCCTGAAGAAGCTATGGGGGTTTTCATGGACCACAAAGTCCAAGGCTCAATGGTGTGATCTGGCAGTCAGCCAACAAGCCTCCAAGAAATTCCTCCTGAGTTTCAAATGTGGGGAAATAGACAAAAATGAAGAGATTCCTTAGAACTTACATTGTCTAAGGGGAGACCACATCATTCGTATGAAACCTGTCACCTGTAAGTAACTATACCCAGTAATATGTCTGGGCCCACACCCCAAAGAGATGAAGGCAGGAGAAAAGGACCCCCTCTCACAGGCACAAAAATACATATAGCACCTCTTCTCATAGTGGCAAAAGACAGGAAACTACGGATGGGGCAGGTGCCCGCTTATGGGGAAATGGCTAAACAAACTGATAGAAGGAAATTTATGCCAGGATTGGCAACTAGGTGAGGCAGTGAGCCTGGAGTCAGGAAGACAGTTCAAACCCAGCCTCAGACCTTTACTAGCTGTGTGACCGTGGGTAAGTGACTTTACTTCTGTCTGCCTTAGTCTCTTTGGCTAAAAAATGGGGATAATAAACAGTGCCTACCTCTCAGGGTTGTTGTGAAGCTCAAATTAATTAATAGTTATAAAGAGCTTTCGCAATGCCTGGCATACAGCAGGTTTTTAATAAATGCTTGTTTCCCTTCCCCACAGAAAAGGAAGAAACAGGCAATTTCAGAAGAAACTGGGAAGCCCCAGTATGACCCAACAGAAAGCAGGCCCAGAAGAATAACTTCTATTTGACAGCATCATAGGAAGGGAAAAACACCCTGGCTTCCTCCCAGGTGCTTCTGGGTTTGGCCCGGGGGCTTCAAGCCTCGGGGAATTCAGAGGAGGAGGATTCCTAGAAGGCGTCATTAAAGGGCAGCCAGAAGAGGAAGTGGCAGTCACAGGGGCAGTCTTGGCTTCAGAGGGCACAGGTCCTGCCAGATTCACCTCACTGCCCTTTGTGACCAGTGACTGAGCTGTTAGTGACCGCCCTCTGTTACTCCCCTGGAAGGAGGGCTGGGGGTCAGACCTCTGGGACTAGCTGAATGGCTATGGGGATGGAGGCTTTTCTCATGGCTAAAACAAGCCCTCAGATGCCATCTGCAGTCCCTTCCTGCTCTAGGTATGGGACCCCAGGACGTGCAAGGGGCAGCAAGTCACAGTGGACAGAGAGCTGGCCTCCCAGCCAGGAAAACCCAGGATGCATATTTACTGGAGGGGGCCCTTAAACACATCCCTTAACTTGATTCCTCTTAATTGGAGCACCTTCCCTCTGGTCATTATCACCAGGTTAACCTACCTGCTCACTCATACCTATTGGTTTGCATGTATTCTCTTCCATTAGACTGGGACACCCGAGGGCAGAGACTAGCATTTAGCATAGTGCTTGGCACCTAGTAGGTACTTAAGAGTTTAGTGATTTAGGGCCCTAAGCAACTCTCTAAGATGCAGAGAGGGCTGTCAACCTACACTGTTAGGAGTTTCCTCATCCAGGAGTTCATTACACCAAAGAAATGATTGCTCTAGTACCCATCACTATCCACATGATACTGGAAGGACTCTGATGGAATGCCCCATGGATCTCTGCTAGGTTCAAACTTTTATCACTGATTTGGATAAAGGATGAGATAGCTTACACTAAATACAGGTACCAATATGCTAAGACAGGGGGAAGGGACTCAGGTATCACAGGGGAAGCTTGTTTGAATGAGCGGTAGGTCTGGGCCTTCGAGTGAACAATGAAGTTCCTGGGTGAGATAGGAAGGAAGGAGGAGTAAAGGAAGGGAGGGAAGCAAAATGGAAAAAAGGAAACTGGGAGACAGGAAGGTAGTGAAGGGGGAGGGGAGAGAAAAAAGATCTGATGTTTCTAGTGGCCTGCAAGCTCAGAGTGAGCAGTATAATACAACAGTCCCAATATCCTCTGCCCTGGTCAGGCCACAAGGGGAGTACTATGTTCCATTCTGGGCACCGGAATGGAACCAGTATATCAAATTTAAACATTTTCAAGCATGGCAAGAAAAAAAAAAGATGCAGTTAATTTGTAGATCTTAGATCCCTCTATGAATGGAAAAGACTGATAGCAGCTCCTGGCCTGAGGCTTACAGAGGCTCACGGTACCACAAAAGTCTGTGATTGAGTACCAGGGCCTTGAATATAAACTGAGGGAGGCAACTACATGGCGCAGTAGATAGAGCCCCAGCTCTGGCATTGGGAGGATCTGAGTTCAAATTTAGCCTCAGATATGTACTAGCGTGACCCTGGGCAAGTCACTTAACCACAACTACCTCCCAAAAAACAAAACAAAAAAGAATATAAATGGAGGGCTATTTCCCCTTTGTCATGGCTACCACCAAACCTAGAGACGAGCTGGGATATGGCATTTCTGAGAGTTAGGGATAGTGACGTATGCTCTCATTTGAGCCTTATAACAATCCCAGGAGGTAGATGCCTCCAGATGGGGAAATGAGAGTGAGGTTGAATTTCAGACCAAGCCACGCCACGCCCCCCCCATTCAAGGTAGCTGATGGAAACATGAGTTCCAATCCCGACTCAGATGCTTCCTAGCTGGGTGTCCCTGGACAAGTCACTCAACCTGTCTGCCTCAGTTTCCTCAACTGGGGATCATAACAAAACCTCCCTCCCAGAATTGTTATGAGGATCAAATGAAATAATGTTTGTAAAAAGGGCTGTGCACAGTCCCTGGCATATAGTAGGAGCCATAAAAACACTTCTACCCTTCCCTTCCCCATCTTGACTCCAAGACCAGTGCCCTACTGGTGATGCCAGCTACCACAAGTAGTGGGGAAGATGTTGCTGGTTCCCTCTGCTTGAATACTCCCCAGCTGGGCAGGACAGCACAGAAACGGGTCCTTTGAGAAGCCCAGGGCCAGGTCCCCCACGAAGGGAGGCAGCTGGGTGGGCCACTTGGCTGAATGGGCATTAAAGGGAGGACCACAATGGTTAGATGGGCTGGGATGAGAAGGGCCCCCAGGCCCCAGCCCAGGTACTTCAGGGCTGAAAGGAGAGCTCCACACCTGACTAAATTAACTTTTCCTGGCCAAGTGATAAGACTTTTTCTAGATCTAGATACAGGGAAGAAGAAGTTTGGGTAAGAAGTAGGTCAAGTAAAAGCCTTTGTCCCAAAATGAGGAGTTTGGACTTGATCTGAACTCTCCCTTCCAGGTCTGAATCTATTAACCTCTTCCATCTACACCTCCCTCCGTCCCCCAGAACCAAAAGGTCATCTAGTCACCCCCCCACCCCTCCTTTTTTTTCTTTACAAATGAAGAAACTGAGGCCCAGAGGTTATAAGGGTCAGAGTTTGGGACTCAACATCGGAGTCCAACACTGCAAATCCAAATGTCTCATCTCTCCCTCTCTTCACTAGGGAACCCAATTCAACCTGAAGTGTTTGGTCAGGGATGGTCTTTTGACTAAGGAGGAATTCTCAGAATCTGGTTCACTGTCTCTTGTAGGGACCAGAGCTCAAGGTCAAAATGGGGAAGGGGGGCAGGAGTCCATTGGGAATCAGGAGGGGGAGTCCTGAGCCTAGCAAGAAGAGAAAGTCCTGGTGGTCTCAGACTCGATGGCTTCAAGGTTACTTTGGGGCACCCGTGGTCCAGGCCTTGAAGGCCTGTGGGCGTGTGGGCCCATGCTCCATGGCAACCAGAGGAGGTATCCCTTCTGAGGAGCAGGCTATTGGCTTGGAGAGGGAGATGATCCTGGCCGCAAGGAATGATTTGGAGCCATACAATATGCTAGCACCAAAGACAGCTCCAGAGACTAAGAGGAGCCCAACCTCCATCCCTTCCATCCCTGACAAGCAGATAGCGAGCTGTATCTGTGAAGAGGACAGCAGTGCGGTCATCTGGTTCTACCTTCACAAAGGCAAGACACGATGTTGCCCTAACTGTGGAACCCATTACAAGCTGGCACCCCACAAGTTCAGCCACTGAACCCCTGGACTGGTTTCCTTGAGATGTGTTGTAATGTCTTCTTCCCTCCAATAAAAGACCAGCCATTTCCCTGGCTCTCCCATTCTCCACCCCCCCACCCCCCCCACCCCCCCCCCCCCCCCCCCCCCCCGCCAAAAGACAGCACTGGATTTGGAGCCAGAGAGACCTGAGTTCAAATCCCAGCTTAGCCACTAAAATCTTGGAGCCTTTATAAACAAATAGTTTCGCCTCTAGATCCGCCTCAAGTGTCTCGTCCAATTTTAAATTCTATGACCTGTCTATCAGATCCTTGGGGCTGATCCAACGTCTAGGTTCAGCTGCAGGCACAGTATGAGAACCCCAGATGTAGAGCTGGGATATTCTCTGTGATCATGGACTCTTGCTTGACACATAGTAGGTAGCTCAGTGGATAGGAAGTGGAGTCAGGAAGACCCTGTTCAGATCCGGCCTCAGACACTTCCTAGCTGTGTGACCCTGGGCAAGTCACTTCACCTAGTCTGCCTTGGTTTCCTCATCTGTCAAATGAGCTGCAGAAGGAAATGGCAAACCACCGAAGTATCTCTGCCAAGAAACCCCCCAATGGGGTCATGGAGAGGTGGACAGGAGAAACGATGGAACGGCACCAGCAACAAACAGCACCTGACTGACGGACAAGTCCCTTCCTCTCTCGGGGCCTGAAGAATACTTACCTCCCAGGGCTCCAAGGAGAAACCACTTAAAATTAGCTCCCACTCGAGGTGCATCCCTCCAGACAGAACCCAGGGATCATCAAGGAAACACTGTGGGGAACTGATTAACATGTAGCCTACGCAAGCTGGGTTCCTACTGAGAGCAGGCACTGAATAAGGGTTTATCGACTTGAACTGGGCTAAGAAACTTGGGTTTGGAGTCAGAAGAGTAAAAAAAAGACTAATAGGGTAGGATGAGGAGACCACTAGAGCCCTCTTCAGTCCTCTGGTACTGTATCCTAGGATAAATGCATGAAAACACTGACCAGGCATTTACTAGAGATACAAAAAAAGGTAAGGCCTTCCCTGCCCCCAAAGAACTCATATTCTAGGAAGAAAAGACAGTGCTTAGAAGGGAAAAGGGAGGGAGCCAGTGGTGGTCAGTGGAGTCCCAAGGAGGCAGCTGATCAAGAATCATTAGGAAAGGCTGATTGGATTACCAAGCCCTGAGGCAGAGGCCGGTGGGCTGGGGTCGGGGGTCGGGGTCACCACAGACTGGAAGGCTAGTCTGTTGCCTGACCCACAATTGAGTAGATTATCTCCATCTGTAATCTCAAGATCCTCTATGACCTTGGCCAAGTCCTTTCTCCTCCAAAGAACCAAGGTTTAGCCTGGGCCTCTCTCTTCTTCTCCTGGTGACCTCATCTGCTCTATGAAGATGACTCCTAGTCCAAGCTTATTTCTGGAGCTCCAGTCCCAAGTCACCATGGAATAAACATTTAGTTAAGCACTCTCTATGTGCCAGGTGCTATGCTAAGTGCTCCGTATCGTCCCATTTTCCAGACTGAAGTACAATTTTTTTGTTTTTTATTTTTCTCACCTTTTCTTCCATCATGGCTAATACGGAAATATTTTGCAAGGGGTGGGGGAGGAGCAGGAAGAAGAGAATTCAGAACTCAAATTAAATAAAAACAATGTTAAAAACAAGTTTATTTTAACAAATATAAATCTAAAAGAATCTCGTTTGATACCTATGAGATACTTCTAATTCATTAGTAACCCCTTCCCCCCAAACCCACACCTCCTTCAAGCATTCCCATTTTTTGTTGAGGGCACTCCCATCCTTCCAACCTGCCCCCACCCCATCCATATCCACTCTCACAAGGATACCACCCTAGTTCAGGAATTCGTGAAATGAGATCCTAAAGGGGCTTCCAGGTCATCTGGCCCCAAAAGAGGTTGTGAATCCTACACGATTCAAACTAAGCTTCCCTGGCACCAAATGCCCCTTTTGCTCATTGCCACGATCCCCACCATTTAACCTCTGGCCCATTTTAATAACCTAACTGGACCAGTCTCACCTCTTCTCCCATCCACCCTCCACACAATGACCAAACCATTCATTTACTCAAGAAGATGCAAAGGCTCCTTATGGCCTCTGGGATTAAATGGCAAACAGTTTTTATTTTAAGTCCTTCATATACTGACTCGACCCCTATGTTTCCAGCTTTGTTTCAGGTTACACCAAGTTTTCCCCATTAGTGTGAATGATGACTCCTTTGAGGTGATCCCCTGTATTCAAATCCCCATTACTGGAGGTTATAATTATGTAAACTACAGTCATCGGTTCCAGCCCAATAGGGACATGGAGGGTGAATTCAAATAATGCGACCACTGCAGGGGGATTCATGATTTTGGAGCTCAGTGGATGGAGCACCGGGCCTGGGATCAGGAAGATCTGAGTTCAAATCCTTCCTCGTTCTCTTGCTAGTTGTGTGACCCCGGGCAAGCCACCCCACCTGCCTGCCTCAGTTTCTTCATCTGTGAAATGGGGACCATAACAACACCTACCAACACCCCAAGGCTTGCTGTGAGGACCAAACAAGAGAATGGCCATGAAGCACACAACACTGTGTCTGGCTCACAGTAATCCCTATGTAAAAGTTATTGTTTATTATTATTATTATGACAGTGAGATCACATACACAAATCTTCAATCGCTCTATAAATGCCAGCTCTGATCACTCCCTTTCAAATTCTCTACACTTTGGTCCCCCAACCTGGGATTCTATTGCCCCAGCAATAGAATTCAGGTGCAGGAAGTCGGTTACCCAGAGAGGAGCTCACTGAACCCCCTTTGTCCCACCTAAAATCAGCAAGTAACTGCTTATCTCTAAGTAGAAACCAGAATTTATCAATTCCTTTAGGATTTGCAAATTACAAGCATTATCTCAAGTTGCATCTCACTCTCCTCTCCCCCAACCATTTTCATGGGCTGAGAGTTGGGATCCCAGGCAGGGCCAGCCTCACCCCGTCCCTTTTTTTTTTTTTAAACAAATTCAGTCTGTTAAAAAGCATTTATTAAGTCCCTACTATGTGCTATGCCCTGTGCTAAGTGCTGGGGATAAAACAGAAGGTAAAGACAGTCCCTGACCTCAAGAAGCTCAGTCTAATAGAGGAGAGGACACACAAACAGCTATGTACAAATAAGAGAAACCAGATAAATATAAATAATAAATAGATTAAGGTGGCGGGGGAGGAGGGGCACTGAGGAGCTCAGGACTGTGCCTTCTCCAGTAACAGAGAAGATGGGGGGAGCGGGGGGTTAGGGTGAAAGACCAGGGAATCTGTCTGGGACATGTTGAGTTTAAGACATCCACTGGACATCCAGTTCAAGATGTCTGAAAGGCAGTTGGAGATGCTAGACTGTAGGTCAGCAGAGAGGCTGGCTTAGAGAAGGCAGACTGGAGGATCATCAGCATAGAGATGGTAATAAATCAGTGGGAGCTGAGAAGCCCACCCAGCGAAGTGCAATGGAAGGAAAGAAGAGGATTCATCACTGAACCCTGAGGGGACAGCTAGGGAGAGGATCCAGAAAAGGAGACAGCTGTCGGAGAGGCAGTAGGGGAAGGGGCTTGGGAGGGGGAAGAGAGAGGTGTCCGGAAAACCTGGACAGAAGACAGTTGTCACAGAGGAACTGCAGAGAGGGTAAACTGAGGCCAGAGAGGCTAAGTAAAATGTACCCAAAGGTCTTGAAAGGCATAAGAAGCTGAGGGGGCACTTATTTTTTTATTATTTTATTTTATTATTATATTTCTAGAATAAACTCCCCTTCAGTAGGGAGTGCTTCCCTCTTGGTACTTGGGTGCCAAGCACCTGGCCCTGATTTGAGGTCCAGCCTTTGGAATGCAATCCCAGACATCCCTTCCACTCTCTTAATTCGGTTTGCAACAGGACGAAGAGGAAGTTTAGAAAGTAAACAGGAGAAATTGCAATGTCTCTAATTAAAAGGGCCTGGTTGGGGCTCTCTGACTGTGGAGCCACCAGGCCCAGGGCCAGGCCTCCACTCACTCCACTCTACCAGAAGACAGCTGTGGCACTGTGGACTGGGAGGTGGGAAGACCTGAGTTCAAATCCAGCCTCAGACATTTACTAGCTGGGCAAGTCACTCCCCCGTTTGCCTCAGTCTTCTCATCTGTAAAATGGAGGTGAGATAATCCCATCAACCTCTCAGAGGGGTTGTGACAACCTCATTAGAGCTAGCACAGTGCCTACCACATAGTAGGCACTCCATAAACCCTTGTTCCCTTCCCCCACTCAGCTGCCAGCGATTTTCTTCAATCTCAGGCCTAACCACGTCACTACCCCCCACTCAATAAATTCCAGGGCTCCATATCACCTCCAGGATCAAACAGAAAATCCTCTCTTTGGTGTCCAAAGCCCTTTAATAACTCACCTCCCTCCTCCCTCCCGTTCCTAATCCTGAAAGGGGATGCTCATCTCCAGCCTCCGGGCACTTGCCCTGGCATTTTCTCTTTCCTCCTATGGGCCTCCAGGCTGCCCTTAATCTTAGAACCTATTTATCTTGCCTGCATCGTGTTTGCTGGTTGTCTCCCCCGTTAGAGTGGGAGCTCCTTTTGAAGGCAGGGACTGGTTTGGCGGAAGGCGGGAGGGAGAGTGTCTTTTTGGGTCTTCCTTTGGTATCTCTACAGGTAAGAGCTTAATATATGCTTATTATGACACGAGGTGGGCATAATGCATGCAGACTTCGACTGAACATCTCTCGACCCCTTTCTTTGCTTTATATGGAAACTGAGGCTCAGAAAGGGAAGACGAACACGACTAGCCAGTAAATAGATAAGCATGAATTAATCACTAGTTGTTTGCAAGGGGATGTTGGGCCCTGCAGCTACTGTTAAAAGTTTTAGGAAAAAAAACAAAACGAAATCCACCCCAACCTCTAGGAAGTCCCGGGCGAGCGGCGGGGCGTGTCCACTCTCTTAAAGTTCTTCCAGGGGGAGAAAACAATCCCGGGGTCGGAGAGGACCTCCGGCGAGCCCTCCTCCCAACCCTCTTTCTGTCTCGCTCCCAGTGCTCACCAGCGAGCAGCGGCGCTTCCCTCCGGTAGCTGCCGATTCGACTCTTGGCGGCGGACTCGGGGCCAGGCAGCTCCTTCTCGGGCATGGTCCCGTGTCACGGGGCGGGCGGGAGAGCGAGCGCCCCAAGCCCCAGAGCCCGCCGTGTAGAGAACGTTTCCTCTCCCGGGGTTCCAAACCGCGTGCGCCTGCGCCGTCCGGGGAAGCCCGCCGGCCCGCGTGCGCCTGCGCCGTCCGGGGAAGCCAGCCGGGACACGCGCGCGCAGAGGACGTGCGCGCGCTCTGACGCCTCGGGCTCCGCTAGCCCCAGGGCGGAGGACCAGAGCTTGGGAGCCCCAGACGGCAGAGTCTGGGCAGCCTTATGGAGCCCACTCCGCTTGGCCCGCCCGGTGCCCGTCCGGCCCGACTCTCGGCGGCGCCCCCTCCAAGTCCCTGCCACCCCTGGCAGTGTGTCTGCACCGTGCGGGCACCCCGGGGTCTGGACGCGGGCTCCCGGATGTCAGGGGTCGCTTAGCCCAGGGCCTGGCGCCGGCAGGCGCTTCACCAACGCTCCTAGACGTAACCTGACCCTCCCAGCCACCCTGAGCAGGCGGCGTCCGTGGGAGCCCCGCTTTACAGAAAAGGAAACTGAGGCGCAGAGGGGACGCTGGGCTGGCAAAGGGGTCCTACTAGAAGTAGCCGCCCAGATACCGGGGGCGGGCCCGAAGGACCTCCCACCCCCCCACGGCGGGCCCCTCCCCTATGGCCCTGGCCACTCAGCCGCCGCTGCCCGGTCCCCGGGGGGCGGGGCGCCGGCTCCGGCCGTCCCTGACCCCGCCCCCTTGGGCGGGACCCGCGCCCGCCGCCGGCCCCCACGTGCGGCCGTCCCGCCCCGCCAGGTGGCCAGGCCGGGTCACTTCACCTGCAGCTTCTCTCTCGGCCTCGCGGCGGTGGTGGCGGCGGCTCGGGCTCCGTGTCCGGGTCCGGCGTGCGCCATGTCCCGGAGAAAGCTGGGCAGCGTGCCCCGCCGGGGGCCCCGGGCTGACGAGGCCGAGCCGCGGGCCCTCGACGAGCCCGATGGCCCTGGCGGCCCCGCGGCCTCGCCAGCTTCCTCCTCCTCGTCCTCGTCCTCCTTGTCCGCGCCGCCCCCGCCCTTGCCCGAGCCCCGGGTGTACGGCCCCGACGGCGGCCCGGCGCCGGCGTGCGCCACGTCTCGGAGAAAGATGGGCAGCGCGCCCCGCCGGGGACCCGGGGACCAAGCTCAGGACGATGTCCGGCCCAAGGCACCCGATGGCCAGGGAGGCCCCGCGGTCTCACCGGCCTCCTCCTCTTCCTTGTCGTCGTCGTCGTCGCCGTCCTCCTCCTCCGGGCCGGCCCTGACCGTCCCGGATTCCCCCGAGGCGGGCAGCGCTGGCGAGTGGCCCCCCGGCCGGCCGGGCCCCGGGTGCGCGCGGACCCCTCCGCGCCCCCCGGCTGATGGCCCCGGTCGCCTCCTCGCCGCAGCCCTCCGGAGCTGCCCCGACCTGCTGACGTGCGGCCGCTGCCTGCTCACCTTCCCGCTGAGCCAGATCGTGGCCTTCATCGAGCACAAGCGGGGCCGCTGCCAGAGGCCCTCCTGGGGCCGGCGCCCCGAGCCCGACGGGGACGCGGGTGAGTGGGGGGCTGGGCGCGCCCCGGACTTCCCCTTTCGGCCTTGGCCCACACTTGGCCGCAAGGCGGGGGGAGGTGTCGGGGTGGCCCGGACTTGTGGGGAAGAGGGCGGGCGGGCGGTGGCGAGTCCCGCCCTGACTGCCTGGGTTTCACTTCTCCGTGGGCCCCTGGGTCCTCCAGGTGCTGGCCTGCTGGGGAGGGGGGAGGGGCCGGGCCGGCTTCCTGGACGGCCCCCTCCCACCCCACCCTGCCCTTTTCTCTCTGCCTGGTGGGCTGGAAGAGGTGACCAACAACGGCCGCCAGACAGGCAGTCAGGGGAGGGAGGGAGGGAGGTGAGAGATGCACGCAGGGGAAGGGGAGCTCCTCTTGGAAACTCCCTTCTCAGCAGCCTGGGAACCCCCTGGCTAGGCCAGGGCTTGGCACCATCCCCCCACCCCGTCTGGGGATGTCAGTGAGTCAAGGCCCACCCAGCCCTCTGTCATACGCCCTCCTGAGAGCTGGGACCCAAAACCTTGATGCACCCAGTGCTTAGATCAGAGACTATGGGGCAGAACCGGGATTGGAAACCAGTTCCTGCCACCTGTGCAGACACGGCATTTTAGAAGGGCACACAAGCACTTTCATTAACAGTCTGCTCCTGGCTCCCCATCCAGGGTCCCCAGAGCCCTCAGCCTTCTCCTGCAGCAGCTGTGGCAGCTGGTTCATGGGTGCCTGGGCCCTGCTCCGCCATGCCCAGGAAAGCCACGGCCTGGCCATCTACCAGAGTCGGCCTAGCCCGGGTGAAGATGGAGAAGCCCCACCGGCAGCAGCAGCCTCCATCCGGACCCGAAGTCATGCCTGTGATTTCTGTGGCAAAGGCTTCCGCTCCCACAGTAACCTGACTGTGCACCGGCGCACCCACACGGGGGAACGGCCCTACCACTGCCCCCGGTGTCCCTATGCCTGTGCCCAGAGCAGCAAGTTGACCCGCCACCTGCGCACTCACCAACGGGCAGGGCCTGGCTCTGCCCCAGCCCCTCCAGAGCCAGCCGACTACGCTGCTGCCCCCTCAGACCTGGTCCCACCCCCGGGGCCCAGCAGCGGCAGCAGTGAGGAAGGGGGTGGCCGAGAGCCTGGCTCTCCTGGGGCTCCGCCAGCTGGTCCTGGGGAGGATGCAGGTGGGGGGGGCCGAGGGGTCGTGGGCAGGAGAAGGGGAGACACGTGTGAGTTCTGTGGCAAAGTCTTTAGAAACAGCAGCAACCTGACAGTCCATCGACGCTCCCACACGGGGGAGAGACCCTATGCCTGCCCACTCTGCCCCTATGCCTGTGCGCAGAGCAGCAAGCTGACCCGCCACCTGCGTACCCATGGCCCAGCACCTGGCCCACCCCCTTTCCAATGCCCCCACTGTTTCATACCCTTTGGCCTCCGAGCAACCCTGGACAAACACCTCAAGCGACAACATGGGGAGCTGGGGAACGGGCCTGGGCATGAGGCTGATCACCAGCCCCCACCCCAACCATGACTCAACTTATTTTTATTTTTGGTAATAAACATTTCTAGTTTTTGAAATAGCTAGACTCTTTACTTTCTTATAGCAACTAAGTGAAGAAAGGTGGGGTAGGGACAGTTTCCACTCCTCCCCCCACCAAGAGACAGTGGCTAGCCAGACCGGTTTGGGGGGGTGGGGAGGGCCAAAAAGAGCTCCCACCAACACCACCACCACTGCTGCCCGGGGCTGGGCCAGGCTGGCACGGAAAGCGGTGGGCCCGGTTCCGGCGTGGGCGAGGCTTGGGCAAGAGAGGCGGGAAGGGGCCTGGGCCTGCAAGGGCCCCCAGGGCAGAGGTCCCCCTCTCACCCCACTAAATGTTATGGGGCCATGGTTAAGGAGGCCTGGTCTCTGCCTCTCCCCTAGACAAACTGAGAGGCCCAGGTGACCAAGCTTGTCTAAGCCTATTTCAGTAGTGGCAAGGGGACCTTGGGGAACATCTCCTCCCTAGGGCCAGGCTAGCCCCAGTTTTGTCATCCCAACACTGCACTGGCAGAAATGGAGACAACTCAGGGGTCCTCCAATTCCCACCTCAGGCCGTTCTGGGATGGGCGACTCCATGGGAATATGGCCCAGACTCCTGGGCGTGCACAACTGTCCCTGTTTTGGAAGGCCTCTGCCCAGCCCTAGAGCAGCACCTGCCCAAGCCCAGAAAAGGATAAACAGGCAGGCTTTCCCTGGCACAGGCTCAGACTCTGCACAGCACCCCTCTGGGGCCTAAACCCTGCCAAATATGCCAGGCCCCAGCTCCCCAACATGCAGGCGCTGACCAGCACCCACACAGAAAGGCTGCTCTCTAAGAACCTTGAGGACTTGGGCTCCAATTCTGGCTTTGCTCCTCTCTCTGCCTCAGTTTCCAGCAGATCCCAGCAGCTCCCTGTCCTATCCCATTCTGGCCAGGTGTGCCAGGCCTCATCCTCATGTCTCCATGGTGGTCCCAGCCTTGTTCCCCCGCCCTCCAACACACACAGCAGGCCATGAGAGGAATATTAAATACTCTTCTAATTTATTCCACAAACAAGTGGTAAACCCAGCAGCACTGATCCCTGGGCAGGGGCTCCAGCCCCTCCCCAATTCCCACCCCCCAATCCCACTAGTGGCGGTAATGAGGGCTTCGAGAACGGGATCGTGAGCGCCTAGGACAGAGGAAAAGAGACAGCACTTGAGTATCAGAGGGGGAAGAGCCAGGGGACCCACCGGGGACAAGGAGGGGGCTACCGCTGGGGCAGGCAGATCACGGCCTTGGGCCACCTTGGGGAAGCTGGATGTTGGCCTGGCCTTACCTCCGTGATGAGCTGTATTCACGACCTGAAAGGGAAGGTAGACAGGATGGGTTGGGCGGGGACCCACTGAGAAGCTACCCCCCTCACCCACCATAGCCCAGCCAAGGGACTCACTGTATCGGGGGGATGGGGACCGGCTCTGACGGCTGTACTGACGCTCCCACTCCTCCCTCTCCTTCTCTCTCCGTTCCCGTTCCCTAAGGGAGAAAGGAGGAGACAAAAGTGAGGAGAACAGGAACAGCACGAGGCTGGGGAGTGAGGCATGAGAGAGGGGACAAGCTGGGGTGGCCTGGCATGGGGGAGTGAGGCACAGGGGAGGGGGCAGGCTGGGGGGGTAAGGCATGGGGAAGGGGGCAGGCTGCCCAGTAGAAGAAGCAAGGCAGAAGAGAAAGGGGCTTGGAAGAAGGGAAGGTCTTACTTCATGCGGATCTTGCGGGCCATAGCACGGAGTTCATCCTCTCGCTCCTGAAACAGATCCTTTTCAGAGAGTGGTGCCTGCCCGCCTGCCCATCACAAGCCTCCTAGACCCCTGCCAGATTCAGGAGCTCCCTCTCCCCAGCATCCCAGCACTGCTGCTCCGGAGGCAACCTCGATTCTCCCTGTCTCTCAGCCTCCATGACTAACAGTTGTCCACATGCCCTCTTTCTTGAGAAGGCTGCTCCTTGCCCATTCCCCTTCTCTCCACGCTGCCCATTGTGCCTAGATGGCCTCCCCTCATCTCTCCCCAGGCCCAGTCCACCCTTGGCCTGCCAGCCTGTGCCCTGGCGGGCATGGCCTTGTTACTGCCAGCTCCCTTCCAAGTGCCATCCAAAGGCCCCTCTCTCCAGGGGAGGCCTTCTCCAATTGCCTCGGCTGTCAGGGCCTCCCAAAGGGACGCCTTTGGCATAAACTGCAATGAACATGCTGCGCCCCAGCCCTCTCTACTCCATTGCTGTCTGGGTAGTCCTGGCGCTTGGCAAACAGCAGGAGCTCCATAAATTTGTGCTTGCCTTCTCCCACCACAGAGGATCCCTCACCCAAGGGGTCCTCACCTGCCGCTCATGCTCCTGCTGGATCATCTTCTCCTGCGCTGCCTTCTTATCCGCCTTGACTAGAGGAACAAAGGGACATGGGGAGGGCTGGGGTTAGTGGCCAGCCTCCCCCCCTCCCTGCCTCACAGCCAGCCTCTCTTCCTCGCCACTGGAGCCCTCACTCACACTGTCTGTTGAGTGCCTTCTGCATCCTCAGCTTCAGCTTCTCTTGTGGGGTCAGCTTGGGCTGTGGGGAAACGAGAGAGGGGAGGGGTGGTGGGTGCTCAGCCCTCCTCCTCCAACCTCATCACAGAGCTCCTGGCTTTTGAAGGAGGTAGGAAGAGAAGGGGAGGGGGAGGCCCTCAGGAGAGGTGACCACCCCGAGTGGGGCCAGGGCCCAAGTGTCTGCACCACCCTGTGTCTTAGAGGCACCTAAGCTGGGGGGGCTCCATCCCCAACAAGCCCTGGGATCCTGCCCTGGGGGCACCCCCCAACACCCTGCCCCCACCCCATCCCCACTGTAGGCGCTTGGCTCTGGGTGGTGCCGCCGCTGGGAGTTAGACGGGCGAGTTCCAAATTCTTACTGACTTTGGCAGCTCCTGTCTCTTTACCCGAAGCTGTGTCGGCCCTGGATGGGGGGGTAGGAGAAGGGGGGTTGGCCTCATTCAGGAGGCCCCCCAGGTGGGCACCCTATGTCTGCTAGTGGCTGCATGCCCCCCACCCAGGCCAGGTTCCTTTATGGGTACCCCTACCCAGCCTCGTCCCACCCCCACCTGCCCCCGGCTCACTTTTTCAACTTCTCCCCCACTGCCGGGGACGCCGCCGGCCTCGTCAGCTTCTCCCTCAAGGGCGACGGTGAGTGGGTGCGGCTGCGGCTGCGGCTGCGGCTGTGGCTGCGGCTGCGGCTGCGGGACAAGCTGGGTGACCAGCTACTGCGGCTGCTGCTCCGATGCCGTGGGGCCCGACCCCCTCGGCGGTAGCGCTCCCCTGATCGGGAGCGACTCCTGGGGGAGACAAATGACCAGGATGCCACAGGGACCTAGACCCACTTGGGCACCCCAGGCCCACCTGCCCACCTCCCAAAGACATCCAGAAGAAAGCATTTCTGACCACGAGATCTGTCCAGCCAAAGCCCTTGCCCCCAAGGCCCAGCCCCATCCTTGCCTCCAGGTGACTGACTTGTCCTCTTGGGGCCCATCTCATCCATCAGGCGAGGTCTCTGTGACTGTTTTTGATAACTACCTCAATATAATCAATTTCCCTTGTGATTCTACACATCTCACCATGACACTGAGAAGGGTCAAATGCTTCCCCAGACTCACTGCCCAAAGGGCCCACCACACACAAAGTGAAGGCCCCCCTGATCGAGGACAGCACTCTCATTGTACAGCAGGGAACACGGATGTTATTCCTCATCCTGTGACTTGATAATTCATCAAATCACAGGCTTGAGAGCTGGAAGAAATCTGAGAAAATACTCCCTGGTCCAGCCCCACCAAAGCCCAGAGAAGGTGTCCCTCGAGAGCATAGAAACAGGTTGTACAGACAGCAGGTGCTTGGACCCCAAACCCCACCGCCTGGCCGTTCCCTAGGCCACAAAGTCCCCTTCCCACTCAGGCACCCTCCCATTCCCTGATGCCCCAACACCCCTGGCATGCTCAGCTCCCTATGCCGAGCCTAAATGTATGGGCACAAAGCTATCCACAAGCCGTCATGGCCATCTCATCCAGTCCAGACAAAAACAGGAAGTCCCTGACCCGTGACCGCCCACCTCAGCTGGGAGGCCTCCAGAGACAACGAGCCTGCTCCCTCTCAGACAACTCTCATCCTTAGGAATTAAGCAAGTGACAGAGTGAAGAGCAGAGTTCAAATCTTGCCCCAGACATCTCCTAGCTATGTGACTGGCTGGCTGCCTCAGTTTCCTCATCTACAAACCAGAGCTTCTAAGAGCCCCTCCTTCCCATAGCAGAGGCCAAGCCCTCTGCAGACCCCAAGGCACCACCCAAGCGCCAGCTATTTGGAGAAGAGCTAGGAGCCTGCCCTGAGCCTCTCAGCCTGGCTGCCCTCAGGAGGCTCCTCTGATTCACCTACATCCTTCCCAAAGGTCTGATGTGCACAGAGGGCAGTGGAAGCACAAGCCTCCAGGGCTCCATGTCACCCAGCCCCAAGCTATTCAGGGCTGTCTGGCCAGGATGCTCACCTTCCAGTACCTGCCCAGAGCTCTAGGGGCCCTGAGGGGCAGCAGAGCAAGAGCTCATCTCTGGGCTTTGTACAGCTGCAAACCTGTCCCACGAGTGTGTGTGCACACACGCGCGCATGCAGTCTGCACATGCAATCATACATGCACACACACAAATATAATACATACACATTAATGCCCATAACTCATACACATGGAGTCATGCACATACACAGCCATACAGCACACACATTATACATGCACACACACGTGCCACCTGTGTACACACATGCAGCCATACCCGCACATACATATACACATCCACATGCACGTACATACACACACCAGCTATGCTACACCCTCAGCCAGGGTCAGTGATCAAAACGTCATTCAGCAAAGGCCTAGTACGCTGCCCAGAGAGCAAACACCTAAGCAAGACTTTGTGCCCAGGTGAGATCTTATTACATGATCCACCCACAGCTACTAAATGTCATCAGCAGAATTTGAACCCAGATCCTCCTGACTCCACAGCCAGTCCTCCATCTATTTTGCTATGCTAGAGACTGGTCTAGTGACCATGTCAAAAAGAAGATGCAGCTAGTCTGGCATGAGCCTTTCTCCCATGATGACCGCCAATGCACCTATGCATTCATTAACCAACCCTTTAATAATACATTCTAGAATGTTGCCTAGAACCCACGGAAAATACTCAGGCCTGTAGCCCAGACTCCCCTACCTTCTCTGGAAATGGGGCTATTCACAGACTCCTGGCAGCCAGCAGCTCTTGGCTTGGTGGCCTCACTCCCTGCCACCATGTTCCCAGGGTACAGCTCCCTGTAATCTTCCCACACCACCCCTCTGGAAATCCCAGCATGGATCAGACTAACACAGCTCAAGTCTCTCTTCCATCACACTATCTCACAAGAACACAGGCTAAAAGGGTCACCCAGGAGCAAGCCCGGGGTGGTAGCTAAGGTTCATCCTCTTTACTGCCCAAACCCTGCCTTCTTCCACCCTAACTTGGACCCTGGCCATCCATCCCTTGCTCCACTGGTCCCTCAAAGGCAACAATGACATGATTCAGAGCTGGCGGGGCCCTAGAGATCCATTAGTGCGCTGTCCCGTCTTGCAGATGAGGAAAGAGGCCCAGAGCCAGGATCTGAACACAAGGTGTCACTCTCCCCTTCTGATGTTCTAGACAATACCCTCCTAGGCCACCGTCCTCAGGTGCCAGAGCCCTGGGCAGGCCCTCCTCAGGCTCAGGGCCTGCCTAGTAGGTATCCTACCCAGAGTGCCCTCCCAGCCAGGAGTGGCCCTATCCCACGCCAGAAGCAGCCCTGCTTCCCCAAGGGTGGCCCCATCCCTCCCAGGAGCAGCCCCACTTTCCCTTAGGCCTCACAAGGCTCCACCTCCACGTGGGTCATTTCTCTAATTTCCTTTCCTTCTTAGGTCCTGTTCTAACCCCCTCAACAGTTTTTCTGGGACCCAAGTCTCAATAGTGTCCCTGCTCCAGGTCCAGAGGCTCCAAACCCTCCAGAAACCAGTGGTTTCTTTCCTCCTCTCTTCTCTGAGTCACTCAGAAATCAGATCTCTCAGAGCCCCTAAGGGCCCTGGCTGGTGGTCTTCTCCGGTCTCTGCAGCCCCTACTGCTGTCTTCCCTGCTGCCCCAGCAGGCCAGCAGCCACCCCGCTCCATGCTGTCATGCTTACCAAGAGCCAAGGTTTTCACCAACCCCAGAAACCCACTACCACTACAGCCCTTTCTGGCTCAGGCCAATGTCCCCAGAGCAAAACTCCAGCCTCACCTTCTCCAATGGCCCCAGCCCCCTCCCTGTTCTCCCGATGGCTCCCACAGGAGGCATGGTCGGAGCACTGAAATCCCCCAGCCTTAATGTCACATAAGGCTACACTTTTAGGGGTTCAGTCTCTCTCCTCTCTAACCAGAGCAGAGACTAGATCTGCACCCAGGGCCTCTGCTGGGTCTCTGTACACAGGCCCTAGCAAAGGAATCTGGCCACAACATGGCCCAAATGGATGATCAATACTGTGGTTCTCATCAAACTTGGAGCCAGCCTGCCTGACCCCACCCCTCCGGTAAACCCCATACCTGGATCGCCGCCGGGCCCCATAGCCACGGCGGGCAGGGGAGCGGGAGTAGCGGCGTCCATCTCGAGAGCCGCCTCCAGAGTGCCGCCGACCACGACTCCGGGAACGCGAGTAGCGGCGGGAGCGTGAACGGGAGCGTGAGCGCATATGTCGGCCGGGCCGGTAGTGGCCCCCCCGGCGAGAGCGGGAGCTTGACCGTGAGCTGGAGGTGGAAGTGCTGGAGGTGCTGGAGGAAGAGGAGCTGGAGCGGCGGCTGTGGGGGACGGAGCAGAGGGGAGGCACAGGCGGGGTCACTGACAGAGTGGTGGCCAGGGAGGCGGGGGGAGCTGGGGAAGAGCAGCCCTGTCCCCACCCACCGCGGCCGTGGCAGGGGCAGGGGCACAGGCACAGACAGCGGGGCACGTCAAAGGTCAGGCGAGAGTAAACTTTACCGACCGGGAGCTGGCGTTACGACCTGGCGTGGGGCCACTGCCTGGCTGTGGGGCAATCGGGGGCTTCCCCGGCGCAGCCCCTGCCCCGGCAGCGGCAGCCGCTGCCGCCGCCGCCTCCTCGTCACTGCCCCCAAAGCTAGTGATGAAAGTGATCTTCTCCTCACGACCTGGCGTTGGCGACCGAGAGCGGGAGCGAGATTCGGAGCTGGACTCAGAGGGCGACCTGGGGAGCGGGGCGGGCAGCCAGATGAGAAGAGCTCAAGGACCCTCTGAGGGGTCCTCTGAGAACAAGCCCGACCCAAAAGGCTCGGAGCAGGCCTAATACACGTGGGGGAAACCCCTGCCAAGCCCAGCTCTGACGGCCTGCAGCCTCCTGGGACTCACCGCTTGTAAGGGTCATAGGTGGGGCTGTCTCTGCGCGCATAGCTGCAAAGACAAAACAGGGAGGGCCTGGTGAGTGGGACAAGGAGGCCAGCCCTCTGATCAGCCCCACTGCCCAGAGGAAGGTGCCCTGGGACACTGCAGACCCCAGCATTCTCTCCTTCCTCCCATCCCCAGGGGCTCCAAGATCACCAGGCCCTCTCCTGGAGCCCCTGCCCCACCCAGGACACTGGGTGCAGATACTGTCCTTTGAACCAGGGTCCTCAGACTAGTGCTCTCTGGCTACTGCCTTGCCCTTCTCTAGGGTCCAGCTCCAGCTCTATCAGCCCAGGAGAGATCCTGTCCCTCATCAGGTCCTACACACACCCAGCCCAGGAGGCCACTGGAGGGGTGGGAGGCAGTTTGACCCCTAACTACAAGGACAGAGGGCAGGGGCCTACCTTGGGGGGCTGATCTTACGGCCCTTCAGTCTCTTCTCCCGGAATTCCCTCCTTTGCCGCCGGGATCGGCGGCCCTGGGAGGAAGGCAGGTTTGAGGGGGAAGGCGGGCCTGGCCCCTCCCCATCAGCCCCATTCCCACTGCAACCAGCACCCCTCCCTCACCGAATACATGGCCTTCTCCTCCTCCAGGGCCTTGGCATGCTTGATGGCCTCAGCCTCCTCTTTGTCCTTCCGCAGCATCCTAGAAGAGGAGAGGGGCACAGTAGTTATGGGCAGGGGCGCCCACCCACTGATGCAGAGGAGGTCTGGCCACAGCCAGGAGAGAGGTTGTACAGGTCCAGTGATATTCATTCTTCAGATGGGAACTGAGGCCCAGAGAGGAGAGACACTGGCCCAAGGACACGGGAGTTGGGGCAGTGGCCCCATGCCCTCCCAGCTGCCCCAGGCCCACATGGTCTCCCTGCCCTTCCTGCTCTCTCTTTAAGCCTCCTCCAAGGTGTCCTCTGTGCTCAGCACCCCAGGGGGCCTGAGGGAGGCCATAAGCCAGTCTCTTAGCCAAGCTCCACAGAAGGCAAGATGGGAGCTCCCCCCCTCCCAGGGCTGTGGACTCACACCCAGCTTCTCTATACTCTCTACTGTCCCGTACAGCTGAAGAAACTGAGGCCAGAGAGGTGAGGTCACACAGAACAAGGGCCTGAACCTGGGCCCTGGGCTCCTTGTTTCTCTTTTCCCTCTCTGACCCTCACAGCTACAGCTCATCACTCCTGAAGAGCCTCGGGCCGGCTGGACCTTGGTGACTCGCCTCTGGCCACCACCTGGCGCACCCCACACAAGCCAGGCCTGGAAGCAGGGTTGTGGCAGGAAAGGGAACAGAGGGTCCCAAGGCCAACAGGTCAGCATGGGGACACGGGATCATAAGACCACAGATGTGGAACCAGAAGGGACCACAGGACTCTTGGTCACCTTTTGATGAGGGAGGCAGGGCATGGGCCCACTCCGACAGCCAAGGGCAGAGGTCTGGGTCACTGAAAACAAGGTTGGGGAGGGTAATGTGCCAAGGTCATTCGGCTGAGCAGATGCAGTAAGGCTAGCTCATCCAAGACCACCAAAGAGGTCATCTGAACCCAGGTTCTTCCGCTGGCTCCAAAGCCAGGGTCTTTTCCTTAGCCCTTTATGCCCCATGAAGAGCTGCCAGGCCATCACTGCAGGGGCCGTGTGCCTGGAGAATGGGCTACCTAACCAAAGTTATCCCAGGCCCCTATGGAAAGGAGGAGAAGAGAGAGAAGAGGGAAGGGGAAAGGGGAAGGGAGAAGGGGAGGGGAAGAAGGGAGGGGCAGAAGGGAGGGGGAGAAGGGGGAGGCCTTCAGGGCTCCTTCCTGTCCTCCCACCCCAGGCCTCACCTCACAAAGTCCCCGTCTGCCATGCCATAGGTCGTGGCCTGCTTATTCAGGTCGGCTACTTGCTCTTGGTTCAGCTCATCCACGTCCACTTCCACATCTGCGCACAGAGAGTGCTCGTCGGGGGGGGGGTGGGGGGGAGGGGAGAGAGAAAAGCAGGAAAGGACAGGGAAGGCTGGGCCAAGGGGATTGCCAGAATGGCCACAGGTGATAGAGAAGGCAAGGCCAGAGAGGGGATGGCCAGCGAGGCCACCCCAGAGAGGGGGTGGCACTGGGCATCAGGAAGAGATGGAGAGGCAGGAGTCAAGAAGGGGATGGCGGGGTGGGAGGCACCCAGGGGGCCTGGGGCCTAGAGAGTGAGCACAGCACCCCTTCCTCACCCAGGCCTCTGAGAAGCTCTGGCTCCAAGACTCATGTCAAAACCGAGCCTTTGCAGGAGACCCTGCCTGGGCCCCCCAGAACAGCCTGCCCTCAGCAGTAGAGGAATCCTGGGTATACATACTGGATACATACATGTGTGTGCATTCTGCGTGTGTACTGCATGTATGTGTGTCTACATATCTACATTCTAGATGTGGGGACGGCAAGCACGTGTATTAACGTACACATTCTACATGTGCACATTCACATTCCAGTATGTATCTAGCAATGCACAAATGTGTACCTGCCCATACACATTTTAGGTGTGTGTTTGCACATGAACATTCTGTATGTAGACATTGCATGTATGTGCATCTGCACATGTGTGTCCTATGCGTATAGCTGCACACGCACACCCTAGGTATGTATCTGTGCATGTGCATTCTGTGTGGGTACTACACATGTCCATCTGCGCATGCATACTCCAGGTGTGGGCAGTGTGTTACATGCACAGCACATGGAAGTTCTAGGAAGGGAGCACGTGAGAGCCCTGAAGGCGGGCACATTGCTTGTTCACGGCACCCCCAGCCTACAGTCAGGAGCCTGGTGTAGAGGAGGTGTTTACCACCTGCCAGCTGAGGGCCTGAGCCCAGCCGATGACAGGCAGAAGGGCCCCTGGCGGGAAGAATGGGGCAGGGCAGCCTCACCGATATCAGGGATGACCTCATCCTCATCCGAGTTGCTCTCCTCCTCCCCAGGGGACTCCTCATCCTCTGGCTTCTCCAGCGCCTTCTCCACCTCGGCCACAGTGCTGTCCTCATAGGTGTAGCCAATGGACGCCTTCTTCTCTGCCAACCTGGAATGGAGGTGAGGCCCATCAGCGCCACCCCTCCCCACCGCCCTGGCCCCAGCTCTGCCCCCACCTCCACCCTGAGCCCCCTGCCTGTCTGCACTCACTTTTTCTTCTCTTCCTCATTTGGCTTCTGCAGGCCCCCGTACAGTTCGTCAATGTAGATCTGGTACAGACACTGCTCTTCAGAGACTGAGGCCAAGCCGGGCAGAAGTGGACCAGGCATGGTGGCCAAGGCAGAGGGAAAACACTGGGTGTGAGCAAGGCCAGTGGGTAAGGGGGACCCTTGGCCCTGGGCTTGGTCCCTCCTCCAGCCCCTCCCCCAGCCCCTGGATCACTCACTGCCGGCAAAGTCATTCTGCACCAAGCCTCGGTACCGCTCATAGTTGCACTTGCGCTCATCAGACTCCTGCTCTGGAGAGCTGGGGAAGAAACCCCAAGGCCTTGGACACAACCCTGGCACAGGGCTTACCCTCTCTAGGCATCAGTTTCCCAGATCTATCCAATGGGAATAACCCCTGCCTACCTCCCAGAGAACAGCTAGCATCACTGGGGTGCGCCAACCAGGACCAGCCCAGGCCCCCCAAGGATGGAGGCGGAGGGAACCCCACCCTCTGATCCAACCCCTGCTGGGGCAGGCAGGCAGAGACTCACATAGTTGTCAGCAGTGGTGGTGTGTACTCAGGGATGTAATCCAAGTGTGCTCGGACATCAAACCGGTCAATCATGGTATTGGTGTCTCCCTGCCAAGGCATCCTGCGAGACACCAGTGGCTCAGCACCTTTGATGGGCATCTCCCCGGCCCCAGGCCCACCAATCTGTTTCTCAGGCTCCCAGACAGAGAATGGAGCTGTGGATGGTCCCCTCTCCCACCTCCCAGCCCCAAGAACACAGACCTCTAAGGCCCCGGCCAGTCAGTGCCAAACTGCAGGTGACTCCTCCTGGGGACCGGCCCTCCCCGCTAACATGAGGGTCTCTAGGCAAGAGTCTGGTCATATCTCCTGATCTCTAAGTGCCTTTAGCACTGCTCCAAAGTCTGTTCCCTCAAACCCTCCCAGCACTGATCTCTCTCCTTGCCCCAGGGCCCCAGCCTCAAAGCTCTGGCCAAACCCAACCTTGCTTGGGTCTCATCCTGTCCCTCCTCTACTTTCTCAATGCTTCCTCTTGGTGCCCCAAATTCCTCACAATTAAATCCACCAACTGTGACCTCAAGTATTGCCTCGGGGTCCCAGCCCATCCACCACAACCCTGAGCTGTCCACCTCAGCCCCGCCTGGGCCTCACATGTTGACAGGGCTCTCAGCAGCCAGGGCCACCGCTGAGTCAAGATGCACCTTACAGGCCCGGCCATGCACCTGCAGGAACTGGGCGGGGTCCTTCTTCTGCAGAGATAGAGATGACACAGAGCTAGAAAGGAACTCAGGATATCATAGTCCATGCCCCTTATTCAAGGACTAAAGAAACCAAGGTCCAGCACAAGAGACACAGAGTCAAAGCTGGAAGCCAGAGCTCCTGACCCCAAGGATGGCCCCCCTTCTCCTATGCTGGGCTGGCCCTCAGGCAGGGACTCCAGCCTCTCAGGCCTGAAGGGAACTCCAAAATCAGTTTGTGCAACCAGCCCAATGCATGCCTAGCCACAGACCCCTCCAGGGATGAGGAACTCACCAGCTCCCTCTCTGGCTCACTCACTCGCCAGCTCACCAGGCCTCACATGCCGTTGGTGCTTAGGAAGCTGTCAGCTCTAACTGTTCTATCCAGCCAAAACCTGCCCATGACCACCACTCACTCACTCCGTTCTGCCCGCTGTGGCCAATCAGGGTAGGGCCAAGCCCTCTTGGGGGACAGCCCTTCAGACATCTAAGAACGGTTATCTCTTCTTCAGGACAAATGCCCAATTCTTACAAGAAATCCTCACATAAGGAATGTGTTCCAGCCCCTGACCAGCCTTTCTCTGGGTAGGTTTCAGTGCATCAATTCTCTTCACGAATACCATGCCCAGGCAGATGGACATGGACACCCCAGCCCCAGCCCACTCCTGCCTCTGTCTAGACCTCAGGCTTCTGGAAAAGCAGCTTTGGATCACATCAGCTCCTCTGACCGTCAGGCCACACTGGCAACTCATGTTGGTTTATGGTCAATTCAGACATGAACATCTGCATTGGTGACTTCCAGAGCTGAGGAGGCTAGTTAACACATTCGAAGGCAGAGGCAGGATCCAGAAAGTTCCTGGCAGGCTAGAATGTTAGATCAAATCTAACAAAATGAAACTGAGGATTGACAAAAGCCAGGCCTTACACTTGGGTCCAAAAAAATCCATATTCACAAGGCAAAGATGGGAGAGGGACAGCTCAATAAAAGAGCCTGTCTAAAGAAGCCCACAGGGCTGAAATGGGCTCAAGATTCCTAGAGCTGGCAGAGGCAGCAAATGCCTTCTTAAGATGCCCTAAGAGAGATCCAGAGCCCTGCATCCAGGCCTGGGGAAGGAGCAAGTCTGCCCCCCTTCGCCTGGTCCCACGTGTCAGGCTCTGGGACCCCAGTCAAGAAGGACCCTAGCCAGGAAGGACCCTATGACCCTTGGGAGACTGGCAATGCTTAAAACGACCCGCTTTACTCTCCCCACTGTGTGTGGATCCCCAGCACCCAGCAGAGAGCCTGCACATTGTAGGAGCTTTAAAAATGCTTTCTGGATTTACTGATTTATATTTAAGGGCATGTAGGTGGCATGATAGCACTGGGCCAGAGCCAGGGAGATTTATCACCTAACAGCTGTGTGACCCTGGACAAGTCACTTCACCCTGTTTGCCTCAGTTTCCTCAACTGGAAAATGAGCTGGAGAAGGAAATGGCAAACCATTCTAGTGTCTTTGCCAAGAAAACCCCAAATGGGGTCAGGGAGAGTCGGACGTGAGTGAGCAAACGAATGAACAACAAAACTTTAAGGGACAGAAGGGAAAGCTGAGGTGGATCGGGTCAGACAGCTTCAGGTATCCTGAGAGTTCTCATATGAAATAGGGATGTAACGGACTCTCTCTGGTTCCAGAGGCCAGAGTTCGGAGCAGGCTGTAAAGACACAATTTAGGCTTGGGGGGAAGAAAACCAACCAGAGCTGGGCTGCCTCCAGAGAGCCTCTTGGCAGGAAGGCAGAGGAAGGGGGGCATCCTGGAGTGCAGGGGTTAAGAGTGCCTCCTCGAGGTCCTTCTCTTCTCACCAGGAGGATCCCTACAACGTACTAGAGGACAGAATTGTGGCCAAAGAGCTCTGGGCAAGTTAGGATGTGCTGTGCTGAATCTACTGAGAGAAAATGGAAAAGAGGCCTAGGCATGGGTTCAGAAACTCCCCTCCAGCAGTCAGAGGGGAGCCCACGCAGCCAGAGAGCAGACGTGTAAAAGAGTCCAGATGGGGAGAGTGCCCGATGGCCCCAGCCAGGCCTCAGCATGCCTAGCACAGGGTGACCTCGCCCAGACAGGCACAGAAGGCCAGGGGAGGGGCAGACCAGGTGGCCTCTGGAGGCAGGAGGAACGCTCCCCTCCCCAGGGATAACCTCCTTCAGGCCTCTGAACTCCCTCCCCACATTCCACTCCGCTGCCCCCCACCCTAGGTGCCTCTGCAGGGGCTGGAGTCTGCCCCGCCCTGCCCTACCAGAGGCCCTGGACCATTAGGACAACTGTCAACCACTTCCTATCCCTGAGCACAGGCCAATCTCTGTGTCTGTCTTGTAGTAAGTAAGCCATATGTAAACAGGTTGGCTGGGCCTAGTAAAATGGTATCTCCTGGAAGACTAGGACTTCTTTCTGGTTGTTTTTGTTTTATCCCCAGCACTTAGCACAGTTGCTGGCACACAGTAGGTGCTTAATAAATACTGACTGACTGCCCGTTGAAGTGTGAGCTCCTGTCAAGCCTCCTCGACTAATCCTCATGCACATCAAACATCTCTAACCTCAGGCCCTTGCCTTCGATGGCTTCACCTAAAAGGGGCTTATACAAGCCCAACTACAAGCCCTATGCCCTCCATCTCTGGATCCTATGATCCTTCACTTGACAAAAAAGACAAAAACCTTCTCCCTTAATGTGGACCCCACTCCTAACCCTACTCAGTCTGGTCCTTCAGCCATGTCCTTCTCCAGCTCATTTTCCAGATGAGGAAACTGAGGCAAAAAGGGTGAAGTGACTTGCTTCACACAGGGTCCCACAGGTAGGAAGTATCTGTTGCGAGATTTGAACTCAGGTCTTCCTGACTCCAGACCTGGCACTCTGCCACCTACCTGCCCCACCCCTCAATCTAGGGACTGCCAAAAAGAGATCTACCAGCAACCAACCTGCTCTCCCTTGGGCCCAGCTCCAACCATGGCCCTTCTTTCCCTCCCACCTGCCACTCCACCTCATCCCCCACTCCTGGCACACTCGCTCCTCTGCCCATTTCACCAGCTCCCTGTCCAAATCCTCCTCCTCCTCCAAGGCCACGATTGGCTTCCTAGAAGCTCTGACACTTGCCCTTGTTCCCTCCTGCTTCTGAGCCCCCAGTTCTGTGCCTGTCCTCTAGTCCCAGACAAGTCTCTGGGGATCATGGAATCCAAATGCCTCCTACTAGGGATGGAAAAAGCTCAAGGGAACTGCCTTGCCCCAGAGCCAGGATGAATCTGAGTCCACACCAAAGCACAGCTCTTGGGCCACCTCTTCCCCTTCCCACTTAAACGAAGGCAAACGGGGTCCCTCCTCCTGGGGCCTCCCTTCTTTCCCTCTCACAAATGCCTCACATACACACTTGCCCCATATTTGAAGAATGCTTGAAGTGAAATGACCTAGGAGGTCACTTGAGGACACAATCCTCATTTCACACTTGGGGAAACTGAGGCCCAGGGGGCCAAAGGAACTTGCACATGGCCCCCAGGGTATGAAGTGGCAGAGCCAGGACTCCCATCCACTGTCCCCATCTCTAAGTCCCTTGTTTGGGGCACCCATCCCCGGGGCTCCCAGCCCACTACTCACAATCTTCTCGTAATACTCCCGGCGGCGTTCAGCTCGCTTCTTGTAATCCACCATCATGCCCCGAAGCTTCCGTTCATGTTTCCGGGCCTCATGCCACATGGTGGCGGCCAAGCCTGTGGCGGGTGGACAGCAACTGACTGTGAGGGACAGGTCTGGGGAGAATGGCGATACCCCCCTCCCAAGGGCTGATGCCCCCTTACCAGAGCCAGGGCAGCCCTTGAGGACCTCTAGAGTACACCCCCTCCCTCTAAGCCTATAGCTGGAGAATGGGAGGCCCAAAGAAGGGAAGGGAGAGCCTGGAGGTGAGCTGAGAAGGGGGGCCGCCAGGCCCCCAGCCCCCAGAAAGGGCCAGGCCTGGGACTGCAGAGATCAAAGGGGAGCTTCAAGGCCATCTCATTTAACTCTTCCCCCTCATTTTACAGGCGAGGTGACTGAGGTCCAGAGGGGGATTTCCCCAAGGCCAGAAAGTGCAGAGACAAGAAATCAATAAAGAGCTTAGTGACCTGAGCGAGGGCCTGGGTGCCACTCTACCCCAACTGGCTGGTCAGAGCTTGAGCAAGTGACTCCCTTTCGCAACTTGGCACCACCCCAGGGAGGAAGGCAGAGACTTGGGGAAGGGAGTCAAGATGTGGACCTCAGAGCTCCAAAACATATTCGTGATCATCTTGTCTTTCCCTTTAATTTGTAGACAAGAAAACTGAAGTTGAGGGCCCAGAGATCCAGAAAGCATCTCCCAGAAGGCACCACAGGAGGAGAAGGGGTCCTAACTCAGCATTGTTTTGGAGATGGGGGAGGCGGGGGAAGGTCTGAGAGGACACAGGTGGCCATGGACCTGGGGCTAGAGGAGGGAAATCCAGGCCTAGAGATCTGGAAACAGGTGGGAGGAAGGCACAACCGAAGCTGGGGGTCCTTCGGCTCAGACCGTGATAAGGAAGGATGGTTTCCTAGTGGGGGAAGAGGAAAACGAAAGGGATTTGGGGGGATGAAGGAGGGGTACTTCTAGGCTAGAGTGAGACGGGGGAGGGCCACTCCAAAGACAGAGGCAAGCAGAATTCCCTGTACTTAAGAAGACTCCACCTGGGAGGATACAAAGCTTAAGAAGGACCAGAAGTAGAATACACTGGGAAAACCACTGGCTTGGGAACCAGAAGACTCAGATCTGAATCCTGTTTTTGCTATTCATTCCCTATGGGACCCTGACTGGGTTTGATGGTCATGAAGGTACCAGCTAACTCCAAGTATCAGGCTCCTTTGAGGCCCTGCAGGTAGATATCGAATAGTCACCAGAGAAGGAAGTCGTTCCCATGGGGGAAGGGGGGGTGGGCAGGAAAGCCCTCAGTAAGGAGTCAGTATGTGAGCAGCATGCTCACATTAAGTGCCTACTATGTGCCATGCATGGGGCTAAGTGCTTTACCCTCACCCTGGGCAGGTAATAAGAATACTACTCTTATCCCCATTTTACAGCTGAGGAAACTGAGCCAGGTGAGCCAGGTTAAGTGACTGGCCCAGGGTCACACAGCCAGTAAGTGTCTGATGCCAGATTTGAACTCAGGTTTTCCAACTCCAGAGAGAGGTGGCACTCTATCCAATGCACTGTGAGAGGTACAGGTGGTCTCCTGTGCCTGGCAGACATGGGAGACCACCTGTGCAAAGGGTCATGGAAAGACTGTTTACGTGCATGAAGCAGAAAAAGAAAGGGTCTATCCATTCTGGAAAGCTATTTGGAACTAGGCCAAAAAGCCAATCAAACTTTGATCCAGGCAAGACCACCACAGGGTCTATGCCCCAAAGAGATCAAAGAAAGAGGAAAGGTATGCACATTTATTCACAGCAGAAAAACCTGGGAAGAAATGGATGAACTGATGCAGAGTGAACTGTGTGGTTGTGTGATACTGCAAAGACAAGACAACTTTGAAAGATTTGGGAACTCAGCTGAAGGCAGTGACCTGCCACAATCCCTGAGGACTCCTATGGAAACACTGCCTCCTTCCTGGACTTAGGGTGCGGACTGAAGCTTAGTTTTGTTTTTGGTCTTTTTTGGACGTGGCTAATACAGGAAGACTCTGTTGTGCCAGACCATATGTATTTATTAGGGTTTTGTTTTTCTCACCTTCTCAATGAGTCAGGGAGGGGGAGGGGGAGAGAGAGAATTTTGAAACTGAAAATAAAATTGAATTTAAAAAAAAAAGAATGAAAATAAGCTTCTTCCAAGGTGCACAAGAAACCCTTGCTCTACTAGAAATAAAGCCCTTTGTCCTAGAACAGTCCTGCCTGTCACAGAATGAAACTTGACTTTGCCCTCAGGGCAGCCGTGTCTGCTTCCTTCAGCAGCTCCCAGCTCCCTGGCCTCTCATCCCTGAGCCCTGGAGCCTGATTCACCCATGGCGTGACCCTCTTACAATCTGACTTCCTGCTTTCCAGACACCAAATGATTGGCACTGGCCCTGGAGTCAGGAAGTCCTGAGTTCAAATTCTACCTTAGACATTTCCTAGTTATGTGACCCTGGGCAAGTCACCTAACCACTCTCAGCCTTGGTTTTACCCATCTGTAAGATGAGGATAATAATAGGCTACCTCCCAGGGCTGTAGTAAGGGTCAAATGAGAAATTACATAAAATACCTTAAAGCCCTCTATAAATGCTATTTTTCCAGCTCCACCCACTTTCCTAAAGCTTCCCGAATGAAAAGGCTGCTTCCCAGCCCATGAGGTTCCCCCAGGGCTCATAGCAACTTCCAGACCCGTCCACCAGACACACTCCACGACTATCAAGAGACAAAAACAGAATTGCCCTGGTTATCCTAACACAGTACAGACCCCCTAGACAGAAGCAAGAAATGGCCAGGGATGGGGGTGAGCATGGAGGCATAATCAGAGGAGTCAAGGAGGGTTTCAATCAACCATTTGGCCCTGTCCAAAGAATAAGTCTGTTCTTCAAAAGACAGAGGAAGACATGAAGGAAACTTTCTGTTTAGTATCTTATTCTCCTCAACAAGAAGCATGTGACAGTGGAGAGAAAACCAGGGCCTGGTCTGACAGCCTCCATAAAACCATACAAGAACAGACTTCAAAGGATCGCAAGATCTAAAGTTCTACAGGGGAGGTCAGCCCAAGAGAAAGGGGAAGCCCTGAAGAATGAAGTTCTGCAGACACAAAGGGCAGCTATTCCAATGAGGAGGAAAAAAGGGGGTGGGGGGGAACCTAAAGAAACCAATGTGTTTGCACATGGAACTCCTCAACTAGCTTCATTTTTAAAAAGCACCCACAGAACAAAGAGTGAGAAACCAAAAAAGCCTCCAAGCATGGTATTCTGGAGGAAAGCTCACAATAACCAGAAAGGTTATTGTTAGTTAGACTAGGAAAAAGAGGGGGCTCAGGGGAGATGGAGCAGTGATGCTGAGACAGCAGGCCCAACAGCCATGCTGAACCCTTCCCAGTGAAGGGACCCAACCGGACGACAGATGATATCCAAGGCAAACACTTCTGCCTCTTCTGGTCTCTGTCCAAAGAGCCATCTCTGGACCAGAACAGAACAAAGACACTAACAGGGAGTGGAAGCCTAGCTCTCTGCCCTCCATGGATCTTATGGGTCACATCCCAAGCCTCTGAAAGGACTGGCAGGTGGAACTGCAGAGTCCCCACTGGGGATTCCTGAAGGGCAAATGTCAAACATCTCCCAAACAGGAGAATGGACTCTGCTAACTATGGACCAGTCCCAGGAACAGCTTCCTCCAGAACAGGCTGTTAAAGGGCAGAGGAGGCTGGCAAACAAAGGGGATGTAGAAAAAGAAGATGATGATAAAACATCATGCTTTTAAGGTCAGGCTGTGCCAGCATAACTTGATTTCTTTTTTGGGCAGAGTTACTAATGAGGTCAATCGGAAGCCTGCTGCAGGTGGAGCAGGGGCCTGGAGTCAGGAGGACTTGAGTTCGAGTTCAGCCTCAGGCACTTACTAGCTGTGTAACCCTGGGCAAATCACTTCCCATTTGCCTCAGTTTCCTCACCTATGAAATGGGGATAACAGCACCAACTTCCCAGGGTTGCTGAAAGGACCCAAAAAGACAATAAAATGCTTAGCACAGTGCCTGGCATACAGTAAGCACTACATAAATGTTAGTGGGTATTATTATCACTATTAGATGCAAGTTTATTTAGATTTTAGCCAAATACTTGACAAGGTCTCATGCTACTCTTGCAGAAAAGACAGAGAGATAGAAGTTTTTGGTACTGATGAAAGGCTAGACCCCCAAGCTAGTCTGATGATAACTTGGAATGATGCAAGGCTCCACAGCAGTGCGCCAGAGATCAGGGAGAGCACTCTGATCCCATCTGAGATCACACAAAGCTGGGATAGTTACCAAGTCAGCAACAGCCAGGATCCAAAAAGGCCCTGAGAGACTGTAACCAACCATGGACTAAATTAATAGGGGTCATTTTTTTTCTTTGATGAGGCCTGAGACACCATCAATATAGGAAGCTCCCTCTTGAGGAAAGTGCTCTCCACAAAAGGGGGTCAGCTCAGCAGCCTCCAGAGCTGCCTGAAGAGCGAATTTTAAGAAGCAAACATGAACTCCCATAGCCAGGCAACCGATCTCACAAACAAAAGATGGGGAGGCGTGGCCAGAATTCATTTGAAGACGATCTAGGCAGTAGAGGGCCTGCAAGTCAAAAGAACAAAAGCAGCTCCCTCAGTGACCCTTCTCAGAAAGGGTCAGAGTGTGGGGCCTGGGGAGCTGAGAGTCACCTGCAATAGTGCAGTCAGTTCTGGAGTCACAGTGATTTAGAGATCCACAGCCACGGACCTTGAGGACAACCCGAGATCAGGCCATATGGGACTGGGGATATTTGCCCTGAAGAGAAGGCTTACGGGAACATGCTAGCTGTCTTCAAGGATATGAAGGAATGCCATTTAGAAGACGCCTGGATGGGTTGTGCTTTACTTCAGAGGACAGAAATAGAACAAAGGATAAAAGGTGCAGTTAAGGCTTGACATCAGGGATCTAGACAGAGGTGAAAAGGCTACCTTGGGGGTTCCTCAAGAACAGGCCGGCCCCAGGGATGGCCACTTGGCAGCTATGTGGTCAAGTAGACTCCTGCTCAAGCATAGTCCGAAAGAGCCAGCTTCTGGGGTCCCCCTCCCATTCAGGGGCTCCCCCCACCCCCAGCTCTTCTTCCATCTCTGGATACTCTCTCAGGCTCCTCGGCCAGTTTCTGTTCTCTATGGCCTCCCAGATGTGGATACCTCCCAAGGGTGTCTGCATCCAGCTTTTCTCTAACCTCTCTCCTTTGTGATCTCATCTCTTCCCATGACTTCAATTATCACCTCTATGCAAATGCCTCAGAAACCTAAAGATGAACCTTTGAGGACCAATATCCAGCTGGAAATAGCCCTCTCTATGACCCAAGACCCAACTGCATAAGCCAAGGAGACCCCAAAGTAAACCTTCTCCCCTTTCTTGTCTCTGTGCCCCTGCATTCCCAAAGACCTGCTGACACCCCTCACCCATCTCCATCTGCTAACGTCCTCCAAAGCCCAAGCCAGGGGGCACCTCCTCCATGAAGCCTTCCCTGGCCATCCCCTTCACTCTAATTTTTCAGGTACTTCTTTGTCTCCACATATACACTAATTATTTAATCACATTGCAATTGCTAACATGTTTAAGTACATTTCTTTATCTTCCTACTGTTGGCCTGAATGCACCTCTTCAATGCAGGGATTATTTTACTTATCCTGGTGTCCCAAGCACAAAGCTAAGTACTAAATAACTATCTGTCAATTTAAAATGGATTGTTGAGGGTTAAGAGAGAGCTGAAGGGGCCAGGGCAGGGCGTTTGTTTGAGGTCAAAAGCAGGATACAGCCATGAAGGCCTAGTAGGGGTCTGGGTGGGAACAAGTAGAGAAGGACATATGTGGTTTTTAAAAAAAGGGGAATGGAGTACTTGGAGCCCCAAGGGATGAACAGTATCTGGTGAGGTTTTGGGAAGGGGACATTTGATGGCCTAGGAACCAATGACGATACTGGGGAAGGCAAAAGAAGGGAAGGGAAGGATGCTGGAAAAGAAGGGATGTAAGAATGTTTATAGCACCAGGAGAGAGGGGGCTCAATGGGAAGCCTCCCGATTAGGAGGAAGGATCTAGTTAAATGAGAGGGAAGTTGAGAGATCCAGGAGAAGGGGGCTCAACAGAGGGAATAAGAAGAAGAGTACCTCCACACAATGCCCCAGAGGAGGGCAGGGATTGGGGAAAAGAGGATCCAGTTTCAGCTATGGGGGGAAAGGATGCAGAAAAGAGAATGGTCTACAGCTGTCAAACAAGCATGGCACTTGACACATTAAAATGTAGCTGGGAAATACTTAACAAAATCAATATAAATATAACAACACATAGAGAAACATTACATTTTAAAACCAAGTCAGTGTGCTGCCAAAGGGATCCTTATGTCTGGATTAGTGGCCCTGTTTCCATTTGAGTCTGACAACACTAGTCTAGAGCCCACCCCCACCAAAAGCAATGACAAAGAGGCAGAGAAGAGCCTAGGTTATATGGGTAGAGTCTGGAATGGGGAGGGGGGTGTAAGGGATGGGTCACACTGGACAAATTATGAGATAGAGAAGGGGAGGGACCAATTTTATGGAGGCAGGTCCTTGAAAGTGTTTCAAGTAAGGAAAAGCACACTTGAGGGGCAAGATGAGGAACTAAGGAATTCCTGGTGGGAGAAGGGGGTTATTGGGTCTAGGAAGTCTTAATGGGACCAGGATTCCTGGCCAGGGGTTCAAAGCAGGATTTCAGAACTTAGGAGAAGGGACAGGGCTCGGGAAGAATATGGGAGATGAAGACCTAGGCTTTCCTGGAAAAGTGGGGAGGGGCTCTAAGAAGATGCTCCCTGCAAAGTCTGGGGGAGAGTAATTTGGTTGGAAAGTGTTTATAGGTCGAGGAATGGGGAAGGGTCTCCAGAATTTTGGGGAGAATGAAACTAAGTAGGGGGTCTCAGTGGGGCATCGGGAAGAAGGTGCAGGAGGGTCGGGGGAGGTTGGTGGGTGGGAGAACAAGGAGGGGAGCCGGGGAGGGCACAGGGGGCCTGGAGAGGACACAGGGAAGAATGGGGGGAGGGGAGCCTGGCGGTCTAGGGGAACACTGACAAGGAGCGGGAGAGGGTGGGGGAGTGGGGGGCCTGGTGGAGGGCGGCTACGGGAACACGGCGGGTCTCAGTGGAGAAGGGGGAAGCTGGGGTACGAGGCCCAGGGTCGGTGAGGGAAGCGAACATGACCAGGGGGTGGGACCACGGCCCCGAGATCGGGGGTCTGGTGGGCAGGGGGGGCATAGGGGGGAGGGGCGCGGCCCCATCCTCGTTGGGGGGTGGCTGGGGGAGGGGCCCGCGGGGGCGCGGCGACGACGCTTCCTCCTCCCGGCCGCCCCGCGTCCCTCTCGGGCGGGGTCTCGGGCCCATGGCCGCTCGGGGGCGGGGACACCACAACCCTGGCCCGGCTGCCCTCTCTCCTTCACTCACCGCGTCTCCGCTGCAGCCACCGGTGCCGGAACCGGAAGCGGGGTGTACGCCTGCGCGCTGCGCCGGAAGGGGAGGGGCCGAGTCCGCTGGCGAGGCCCAGAACCGCGATTCCGCCCGGGCTGGGCCTCCGGCCAGATGGCGCCGGAGGCCCGGAGAGCACGCAGGCGCACAACCAGGGAGCGTTCCCGGGGGCGGACGCCAAGGCGAGGAATGCGCAGACGCTGGGGCTGTCCACGTGACCAACGCCCCCGCCCTCCTCCTCCTCCTGCGGGGCTCCTGGGAGAGCTGCGGCCTGAGGACCGGAAGTTGGGGGAGGGGAAAGAGGGGGAGGGGCAGCCCGGGGACTGACCTGGTGCCAATGTGCTTGTTCGCCTGCGTGAGACAGCGGGTGGGGCCGTGGATAAAAAGCTCGGTCTCGCGTCAGGAGAGACCTGAATTCAAATCCGACCTCGGGTGCTGCTTAGCTCTGACAAGTCATTTAACCTCAGTTTTCCCCACCATAGAATGGGCACCATATTAGTACCTACACCTTGTAGGGCTGTTGTGGAGATCCCTCCTTTGTCCAAGGGGCAGCTAGGTGCAAAGTTCGGGGCCTGGAGTCAGGAAGACCAGAGTTCAAATCGGACCTTGGACACTTACCACCTGTGAGACCCTGGGCAAGTCACTTCACTCTGTACGCCTCCGTTTCCTCATCCGTCAAATGTGCGAGAGAAGGAAATACCAGGAGAACCCCGAATGGGGTCAGGAAGGGTGGACACGACTCAACAACGACACATAAATGCTTCTTCCCTCCCTCCCCACTGAGGCAAACGGAATCTTACAGGATTTTCTATCAACTTTTGATCTAGGTCAGACTGGGCTCTCCTCTCAGGACCCCAAACTGCAGACCATCTCCGCGACTCCTGGCTCCGCCCCTTCCGGTCAATTAATAAACATTTATTAATGAGCCAAGGACTGTGCTAAATTCTTAGGATACAAAAAGGGTCTTGCACTCTGATGGGGTTACAATCTAATGCAAACATATATACAAAGCAGGCTACCTACAGGATAAGGATTTATATGCCCTTTATGTAAATATACAGAATATTTAGAGAGGATTAATAGAAGATAATTAACAGAGAGAAGGCAGGGGAATGAAGAGGGGTAGAGAAGCCTTCCTGTAGAAGGTGGGATTTTAGTTGGGACTTGAAGTCCAGGAGGTCACAGCCCAGAGCTGAGGGTGTTTGTTGGCTGAACATCAGGGAGGCCTGTCACTGGAATGAGAGGACATGGGGGGAGGGGGGAGGAAGGTCCAAGAAGACTAGAAAGGTGGGAGTGAGTCCTTGAATGCCAAACAGAGCATTTTGTGTTTGGCCTAGAGGCGATGGGGAGCCACTGGGGTTTACGGAGTAGTCGATGGAAAAAGTGCTCACATCCCCCAGAAGCCCATCCTGCCCCTTTCCTCATAGGTGCCCCCACCTTAGGCACTCTGGACACTCATAAAGCAAAGCCCCACCAATCAATCTGGTTCAGAGAGGTTAACTTAGCCTGAGTGATGCAGCTAGTACAGGGCTGGGAGTAGGCCTTCGGACCACACCAAGTCCAGTGTCCTCCCCTTTCCCCCCAATCCAGGGCTGGCTCCGACCCTCCTTGCTCTGAAAGTCTGTGTTCTTATAAAGACCTTCAAGGCTCTGATGTTCCCCAGGATCTGGGCTCATGAGACCTTAGGCCAGGGGTGGGGAGCCTGTGGCCTCCAGGCCAATGGGCTGCACTCGAGGACCCTGCCTTAGACCAATTTCTTTCCTTCTAGACCTGTTCTAAACTCTCCAAAATGGGGGTAAAGGCTGACTGATGGTCCAAGGCTATCTTAAGAAAACTTCTTTAAAAGTTATTTGTGTATTTGCTTATAACAAATAGTGAACTCTCCCATTTGTTAGGGCCTTAAAGATAGGACTTCTTTCCTCAGAACATCTTCCCAAGGTAGGGAGTTCATTCACCTTATGAATAGCCCCATTTTCCACAAATGAAAGAGTGGGCTTACCCAGTGTCCTCCAGCCAGGAAGGAGCTTGGAGCCAGGCCTCAATAGCAATTCTAAGGTTGTCTATAGACTCCAAGCTGTCATCTCCCTCAATCACAGCTGCCGCTGGGAGATGATACTGCAGAACATATATGTTTTTTCTGATAGTTTGGTTGATTTTGTGGAAAATTTTTGGGGTCTTTCTTCCTCTTTTTTGAAATTCTTTTTCATAAGAGACGGTTCTAGGAAGGGCCCTGCAGAGGATAGTGTGAAATATGTTGTTCAGTCTTTTCAGTTGTGTGTGACTCTCTGTGACCCCATTTGGGGTTTTCTCAGCAAAGATACTGGAGTGGTTTGCCATTTCCTTCCTCAGCTCACTTTACAGATGAGGAAACTGATGCAAACAGGATTAAGTGACTTGCCCAGGGTCACGTAGCTAGTAAGTGTCTGAGGCCAGATTTGGGTGAAATATAAGTGACAAAAACAGAAACTATTTGAAAATCATAACTGCTGGAGTGATTTTCCAAAAGGCAGGTCTGACTAGGGTGCTTCCTTATTCCCTTAACTCCAGTGACAACTTATCATTTCTAGGAGCAAGTATCAGAACCTCTACATGGCATTGAAAGCCCTCCACAATATGGCCTCAACCTCCCTTTCCAGGCTGATTCCAGATTTCGAACCCTACATCCTGTGACCAAATGACACCTCTTGTCCTTCTGGCAGCTCCTCAAACAAAACACTCTATCTTCCAACTCAGGGCTTTTTCACTGACCTTCCCCCAAGTCTGGAATTCTCCCTCCTAGAGGCTACCTCTTGACCTCCCTCAAGCCCTCGCTAAAGTCCACCTCCTGGAAGAAGCCTTTCCTCTATGCTAAAGGATGCTAGACTTCCCTCCAAGCATCTCTCCCACTTATCCCCCCAACAGCAAGATCAGATGAGCCTTATGTGTAAATCGCTTAGCATAGTGTGGCTGTGTAATAAATGTTTGTTACCTTCCTTCCTATCGCTTGTTTAATCATGACTATTCATACCTGGCACAGGAAGCCTTTCCCACCCCCCCTTAATTCACATTCATTATTGCCTATTTATACTGTCTAGAGCTTGCTTGGTGTATATTTGTTTGCATGTTGTCTATCTGTAACACCTAGCACTGTGCTTGGCTCATAGTAGGTGCTTAATAAATATTTACTGATTGATTGATATCTCCTGGGCTGCACAGTGGGTTCCTTGAGAGCAATAACTGTTTTTTTTTCTCCTTTCTCTGCATCGCTAAGTGCTTAGCACTGTGCTTGGCACATAGTAGGTGCTTAGTAAATGTTTACCAATTGATTGATTGAATGAATCAATAGACTAGACAATGGGCTCCTTGAGAGCAATGACTGGTTTTGTTTTTTTCCTTTGCTTAGCACAATGCCTGACACCTAGTAGGCCTTTAATGAGTGCTTTTTGACTTCACAGAGCTCCCCCCTTAGCAGAGACCCTCTCTTCATACTGCCTTCCCTCTGCTTCCCTACTCTCCATTTCAACTCCTTTTCACATCCTCTCTCACTTCATTCTTCTCTTTACTCAACGATTGTACTTTGTCTTCCTCGGGCCAGCTCAGAATTAAATTTCCTTTTGCCAGCCAAACAGGCCTTTTTGCTCTTGTTCCTATGCATGTTATCCCATATTCCCTGTCCACTCTCCTTGCTTTTGTCCATCATGCCTGAAATGACCTCCTTCCTCCACCTCTTAGAATCCTTGTTTTGCTTCAGAGCTCATTGCCACCTCCTACACTAAGCCTTTCCTGATCCCCCAAGCTGCCGGTTCCTCCTCCTGAAATTATCTTGAATTTATTTTGTTTATATTTAAATGTGTCAGTGTTGTCCCTGTATGTAGAATACAAGTTCCTTGAGTGCGGAAGTGGTTTCATTTTTGTGCACATAGTAGGTACTTAAAAAATGCTTCTTAATTGATTGATCCTGTCCCCTCCCACCTTCCTCCCATCCCTTCTCTAATTGCCCATCATCTCCCTATCTGGTGGCTCCTTGGCTTATACCTGCTGGAAGTATGAGGCAGAAACCCCCCTTCATGTAATATAAACACAGGAAGCCCAGACTCCTTGACTGAACCAATGAAGGATATAAATTAGATGTCAACAAATGTTTAATTTGGCAAGTTGGATGAGAACAGACAAGGGAAATATTTTGTGGTTGGTTAAAGAAAATCATTTACTCCCAGTGGTGCAGTGGATATAACATGGTGGACCAGGAGTCAGCCATCCAGTGATGCTATGATGAAGGACCTCTAGTGGTTAGGGGAAGGATGAGCTTTCTTTCTCCTCTTCCTCCCCATTGACCAGGTGATAACCCTGTAATCCTCCAAAGGTTGGAAGATCTGAAGTTCCCACCAGAGCTAGGAGCAGTGTGCCCAAGCAACAGTGACTGACAGCATCCTCCAAAGCCAAGAGGCTCATCTAGGACAAACTGGATGCATTAAGGAGTCTGCAAGACCACTGAGCAGAGAGCAACATGGGAGGGAGAACTTCATGAGACTTCCAAGGAGGAAGGAAGAAAAAAGAACTTCTAATAACCAGGAGCTGTGAGTTTGCTCTTTGGTTACATGTGCTGTCTAAGTGTAAGCCCACTCTTCTCAGGGACCTTGTGTGTGCAAGGGAAGAGTATGAATCTTAGGGTGATTTTTCTGTAATAGCTAGCCTTGGTAGAAGCTACTTAGTAAATACCCTTTTAAAAAGGGAGTTAAGTGTGGCTGATAATCAGTGGGAAGCACACGGGATAGGGGCTCAAGAGCAACAATACTAGAGATCTCAGCCCCTTAGGTTACCCCTAGAATACTGAGGGAAGAAGTAGCAGCCACTCAATCCATGTATAAGTTAGGAGAGTAAACTCAAAAGGAGACACATCAAATACCGCCCCCCCCAATACTCCCCTATCCCTAAAAATATATATATCTTAAATTAACCCTACAGTCCCCTCAAGTGTCCTTTATTTATCATCTATATCTCTCCTCCCTTTCTCAGACAAACTCTTAGAAAAAGCTATCCTTATTTCCTCTTCTGGCTTCCAACCTCATCACTCAACTTAAAATGCTCTCTCCAAAATGATCAGTCTTTTAAATTGCCAAATCTAGTGGCTTTTTCTCAGAGCTCATCCTTCTTGATCTCTCTGCAGTACTTGACACTGCTGACCACTTGGAATTATTACACGACTCTGTCCTGGTTCTCTCACCTGTTAAACTGCTAAATCTTCATCACCTTTGCAGGATCTTCTTCCTTGTCCTATCCCCAGTGGTGGGAATTCAGCTGGTTCGAACTGGTTTGGTAGAACTGGTACCTAATTTTAGGTTTAGTCCCTGGGAGGTGGTGGGGGTGGCACTTTGGCCTGGTTCCTCGGAGAACCAGTTGTTAATTCATTTGGATCCCACCACTGCCTATCCTCATGCTTTGGTGTAGCCCAGAACTCCGTCCTAGACCCTCTTCTCTTCTCTCTCACCACTTTCTCTTGCGATCAGATCTCTTCTCACGGATTTAATCATCATCTTGATGCTGGTCACTCCCAGATCTATCCATCCCCCATCTCTAATTCAACATGAATTCCCTTTCTTCTCAAAACATTTCATCCTTCCTAACTTCTTTATTCTTGTAACAGCCACCGCCATCAAGGAGAATACATAGGATATTTTCATGTTGTTCAACAGTAGAAGGTCACTGGTCATTTGCATCATATTTAGGACAACGCCCTATGAATTCTTAGAGATAGATCCCCGAGCTGATCGATGCCAGTATATTTTACAATTGCTATAAAGGCAGTCCAACCTACTCTTCTCCTTTTTTTCAACTCTAGACTCAACTCACCGTCCACCCATATTGTCTATGGCAGATATGCATAGTGATAGAGAATTCCTGTAAATTGTCCACCTGAATGTATGCTGTAATCTTAACAAGAGATATTCATCATTCAGTTGGTCTTTCTTGGGTAGATCGTCAGCCCAGACTCTTTTGGATGATCCCAGATCTCTTCCAGCAAGTTCTGCAATGTTCTAGGACTTTGATGCAACCTTCAAAATGTCATTGCAGACAGACACTTCTGGAGACCCTCACCATCCACAGGGAAACCTTCTTCAACTCAGGCTCTGTGCTGGGTTGTTGAACCCCTCTGGTTTTATGCCTTGCATGGTGTCTATGATGACAAGGCTATCAAACCGGGATACTTTAGGCAATTTGTGGCACAGTGGATGGTGGCTGTGCCTGGAGTCAGGAAGACCTGACTTCAAATCTAGCCTCAGACATTTACTAGCTGTCTGACCCTAGGCAAATCACTTAAACTTTGTCTAACTATAAAATGGGGTAATAACAGCACCTACCTCCCACTGTTGTTGTGAGGATTAAATGAGATAATAATTACAAAGCACTTAGGACAGTGCCTGGCACATAGTAGGTGTTTTGTAAATGCTTATTCTCCCTTCTGGTGTTATGAAGGAACTCTGAATGACTTTGATGTAAGAATGAGAGATATGGGGCAGCTAGGTGGTACAGTGAGTGGCAGCTAGGTGGTACAGTGAGTAGAGCACCAGCCCTGGAGTCAGGAGGACCTGAGTTCAAACCTGGGCTCAGACACTTGACACATGTACTAGCTGTGTGACCTTGGGTAAGTCACTTAACCCCCATTTCCCTGCCCACCCCCCAAAAAGCAAAAAAAAAAAAAAGAATGGGAGATACTTTGTTGCAAGTGAGCCTGGAAGGTTTGTTTCATTTTGCTCGGTAGCATGAAAAAAAATTTTTTAAAAGAATAAATACCACTAGCTGTGTGATCTTGGGCCAGTCACTTAACCCCAATTGCCCTGCCTTCCTCCCTCCAAAAAAAAAAAAAATAAGAACAAACACCAAACATAATAGGATCTTATAATCTCTCCTTCCCATTAGTTATGAAATAGTAACACTGCAGTCCATTATTGAATATTGCTCCTGAAAGCCTCCTTGGACTCCTCTAATGCCCTCAATTCATATGTAAATTCATATGTCCTGAACATTTTGGAGAGATGCAAGAAGAGTAGGCATCAGGTTGGCAGTTACTAGTGTTTCCCCAATTGCTTTTTTCCAAGATTCCTGAAGTTCGAGACTTTCCACACATCGCTGTTATCTCCCCCACCCCTGCCCTTCGGATACACTGAACATTTGACCCTCAGCACCCTCACAGGCATCACCGACACTGATCACTTCCCCATCCATATCCCAAGGTGGCTGCTCGGCCCACCTCTGTTCTCCTTGGCGCCAATCTTGTCTCCTCTCTAAGTACACCTGGGACTGTGATGCTAAGGTCCAGATGGATTGGTTCCTTTCAGCTTTCTTCATCAATGATATTTTAGACATCTTTTCCATTTTTCTTGCTTTGCTCTTTTCTTTCCATTTGCATCCTTATCTGTCCTTGGGATAACTTTGCTTAGTTGGGTATCTCACCAAGTTTTCTTGAGGCTGATTTTATTCTCCTGCTTCTCCCTTCTTTAAGGGATAAGGCTCAAAATCATGTAGCAGCCTTCTTCATAAGATTCAGTGATCTTCCATCCCCAGCACGGCCACCATATTGATATTCCTAAAACACACCTGACCATGACACTCACTTGCTTCAGAATCTCCACTGCTCTCAATGACATCTATATAGACTCCTCTGCTTGGCCTTTCAACCCTTCCCAGCCTGCTTTCAGCCTTATTTAATATCCATAGTTTGGCCAAACTGGCCTGTTTGCTGTTCTCCGAACAATATGCTCTCTCCCACCTCTGTGCCTTTGCCAAGGCTGTTTGTTCCCCACGCCTTGAATGCCCTTTCTTACCAAGTCCTCCTAGAATACCTAGTATTTTTTTTTCCGTTCTTGTGCCAGCCAGCTCCTACCACTATCTTTCCCAATCTCAGCGGCTGAGACCTTTCCTGGGAAATAACTTTGTATTCACTTAACCTCCTCTATATTGTTTCCTTTCCCCTGGATAGAATGTAATCTCTTTCAGGGAGGAGTGATTTCACTTTTTACTTTGTAACTACCCTGGCACCAAGCAGAGTCTGGCATATCCTGAGGTCCTTAATAAATGCTCATTGAGTGAAGGAATGATTAGGTCGCTCTGGGAGGAGAAGGTGCGAACAGAGGCTTGGAACAAGGGGAAGAGATAGAGCATGGATTGTTAGGGTCCGGGGGATTTGAGGGGGGAGGGGAGGGAAGGAAAGGCAGCTGGATGGTGGAGTAGAGGGGCCTCTAGACTTGGAGGCAGGATGTTGTTGGCCCTGGACAAGCTGCTTTACGTTTCCTCAGCTGTCAAATGGGGGCAGTTATTTCCATAGTACCTAATTCTCAGAGCTGTTGTGAGACTCAAACTAGATAATGTATGTAAAACACCATATAAAAGAAAGAAGAGAGAGGTGGAGGGAGAGGGGAGGAGGAAGGGAGGGAGGGGGAGGGAGGAAAGAGAAAGAAGGAAGGGAAGGGAGGGAGGAAAGGGAAAGAAGGAAGGAAGGCAGAGTACAGATCTAACTATATAAGCTATCTAACTACATAACGGTAAGCTGCTACTGCTTACCACCCCAGAGAGAACCCAAGGCCCGGAGACATTCACACATCTTTATTGGGAAGGGAAAGGGAGGCAAGGGGTTCAGACCCCACTCATAAAGTCCAGCTCTGCTCCCTCTCTCCAGACCTCCTGCACCTCCCCTAGGTGTATGAGTGGGGACAGGGGGAGGAGGTGCCCGGGCTCTTTCTACCTACGCCAGTGAGTTGAAGACAGGGCTGTACTCCCTCAGAAAGGGCCCAGAAAAGGAGGCCTGGCAGTCTGGGCACAAGCAGACATTTACTTAGAATCAATAAGCCTGGGCCAACAGGCAGAGGGCTTGCATTGTCCATAATGGGATCAGGCTGGGTGGCCCGGGGTGTGGGGTAGGTTTTCCCAGTAGGCCACACAATGCCTTACATACATAGGCACTTAAATGCTGAGTTGACTTGACAGGGCAATGGGAGAAGGCTCAAATGCCTGTCCTGGGAGGGTGATAATCCTGGATCTAGGAGGAAAAGCTCCCTCCAGTTTACAGATGACATGGCTAAGGTGGGGCAGATGGGCTATTACTCTAGGCCAAGGGGAGAGGGCTTGGTAGCCTGTGCTAGTAAAGAGTGCCACCCAATCAGATTCCTGTGCAGGTTAGACCTTCTGGAGATGACATGCCTGCTTGGCAGCTTCTCCACCAGAGTGACTTAGAAGAGGTAAGGAACCACAGTTCAATCCAGGTGGGAGCTGGGATAAGATTGTTTAGGGCTGTTGCTGGGGACAACATCTGTTTTAGGGCAGCCTCATTTCCAGAGCTCTGGACTCCCCTGAGGTCTCCACCAAGACAACATGGGGCACATGAGCCCTACCATCTGCAGAGTGTGGGAGAAAAGGAGGAGCCTTCACTCCCCGAGGGAGAGCTGGGAGCTCCTTCAACACCCCAGTCCTGAGTGCTATGTGGCCTCAGGGCCTGGGGGCAGGAGGCCACTACCCCCAAAAGCCCCTTCCCGGTACTGGTTGGGAAACATATTGCTGCCCACCAGGCTTGCGGTTCCCTCGTAGCCTGAGGCAGGGTACGAGTCCAGGGTTAGCAGCTCTGGGCTGTGAGGTTCTGGGGGGGCACCATCAGTGTTGCCCCCCACACCAGGCCCAGAGAACAGGTCCAACATGGTGAGGAGGTGTGGAGATTGCTCGTAGGGAAAGCCATAGTCATCCAGGGGATCAGGCCCACCGGGGGGCTCCAGGCCAGGCAGCGTCACAGGTGGCAAGAAATCTGGCTCAGGCATCAGAGAGGCTGGTGGGAGGAAAGGGAGAGCTGGGATGGGGGGGAGGAGAAAGAAGAGTTATCAGAGGGAAGGCCGGCAGGCAAGGAAAGCCAGCCAGCCAATCCCCTAAGCCACTAAGGAGTGACAGAAACGAATAATCTTTTTAAAATCAGCAAAGCCCCATCTCAATGGGGATAAGCCAAAACCTGAGAATTCCAAAATTAACCCTCCCAGCACATCACAGGGGATCAAAAGCAAATCATTGAAAAAGTACCAAATCCTTCCCCCCAAAAGGAAGAATTTATAAAGCAGCTAATGGGACTGTGAAGTTTTGGATTTTTTGGTTTTGTTTTGTTTTAGCCAAGATCTGCGACTGTCTCCTCTTGGCCTGGAAATTCCCTCTCCCAAGGCAGGCTAGCCCCTCCTCTGCAACTCTCCCTGAAGACTCTAAGCTCCCGGAGGGCAGGACTAGCTTGGCCTTTCTTGGAATCCCCAGGGCTTGGCATCAGGCAAGGCACAGAGCAGGCTGCTGATCAGCACTTGCTGACTTGACTGAGGGGGAGGTCAGTCTGCTTTATTCAGGTCCTCACTTATTCTCTTTGCTTCAGAAAGTTGGTTTTTAAAATGAGAATCTGAAAGACCTTCCCATTTTCGTGAAAGATGCGTCTCAAAAAAACAGTGTTTTGGGGATGCTCATGACTATAGTCACTAGAATATGTAATCATACAGCATCCTGTTACAGAGAATGTAACCTACTATTCTAGAGGGCGATACCGATTAGATCATCATAGAGGATACGTTATCATGTGTAGTCATATGGAGTATATCATACATTATGGACAAGGATTAGGGATCATATCGTGATGATGTCGTAACGTATATACCATTCTATAATGTATTGTAAATAGATGAAGATTATTGATTCTATCATGATTATAACACGATATGTCATATCATAATCACGCTGACTAAGGATTATTGGTTATATCATGATTGTGTCGTGATATAATTTATACCTGTATATCACACATCATCATCGTGTTGCTTATATCATGACATATGCTACAGTAAATCAGAATCGTACAATGTCAACGGGGGCTGATTATTATATTGTGGTTGGAATATGTGATAAATCACCCTATCAAATAATGAATCATATTGACCATATTATATCAATAGATATATCAATAGATGAGTATTGACTATAGCATGATTATGTTGTTATCCAATATATAATAAAATATAATGTAATATACCAATCATTATAGATGAAGATTGATGATATTATGATATATGATACTATATACCATCGTAGTCATATTGTCTATCATGCATTACAGATATCATAATATATGATAATTATATCAATCACATTGACTCTATCCTATCGTAGATGAGGGCTGATTCTATTATGATCACAATAATTTATGTCACTACATCACATCGTAATCATTTGGACTGTGACGCATTACAGATTATGTCATAATGTTACATATCATTACATCAATCACGTTGATTATGTTATAGATGAAAATAATGGATTATATCATGGCAGTTTGAAATAGAAATAATATTGCTTCATCTCATATTGGCTCTAGGGCAGCTAGGCAAAGCGGAGGGGATGGGACTGGTGTCAGAAGGCATGAATTCGAATTCTGCCCCACTAGGATTCAAGTGACTTTGGACAAGTCCATTAACTTCTCCGTTTCTTCATCTAGAAGATGGGAGGAACAACAGCCCCTCCCTCATAGGATTGTTGTGAGGATCAGATGAGAAAACATATGTGTGAGAAGTGATATCTACGTGGGCGCTATCATGATTCACATTATTATAGACTCAGCTAGATAGGGAGCTGGCCCTAGAGTCAAGACCTGGGTTCAAGTCCTGCTGCCCCACTGGAGCTGCTTGTCCCTCACTGCCCCCTCCCCACCACTGTGTTACAGATCTACAGATAAGCTGCCATCTGCATCGGAGGAGGGAGTTTCCACACTAGAAGTTCCTTATAACAATGATTGCAGATCTGTGCCCCAAACTTCTGATATCGCACTATCATATCACACATGCCATATCGATTTAGTATATATTCCAGTATTACAGATTTGATATTTGACCTATAGCTATAAGAAGCAGCATGGGGGGATGGGCATGAGGCAATGGCACGAGCCCAGGGTCTGGGTTCAAATCCCACCTTTGCTACTTACTACCTCTGTAACCTCGGGGAAATCCCTTCCCCTCTCTTGGCCTTGGTTTTCTCATCTGTAAAATGAGGGAGCTGGATGACTCCAGAGGCCCTTTGCTGAAGCCTAGACCATGTTAGTCTCTGACCCAAACTGCTGAGCAGAGCGGTATCACTAAATTAATATTAGCAGCTGGATGGCACAGTGGAGAGTACGTTGGGCCTGGAGTCATGAAGACCGGAGTTCAAATTTAGCTTGGGAAATTCCTTGCTGTGTGTGTCTGGGCAAGTCACTGAATCCGTCTGCGTCGGGGTCCCCATCTATAAAACAGGTGTAATAAGAGCACCTCCAAGGCTGTTGTGGGGATCAAATGAGAGAATGTCGGCACAGTTTAAACAAACATTCAGGAGCCATGCAAACACGCATCACATCCCTCTGGGGAAAGGGCTCCCAGCTGGCCCTGAAATAAATCTCCATTCTTCTAGGGAGGGCGCAGGGTCATGAGGTGAGAAACACTCACGGTGCTGAGGGGCCACAGAGGGACCCATGGACAGGCCCAAGGAGTGGGGGGGGGGGGTGACGCTTTACTAACACGGGCAAGAGACGGGGTGGGGGTGGGGAGCTATCATCTAGGAGTCTGATGGAAAGACATGCAAGAAAAAATAGTGGGTCAGACCCCAAGGAAGAGCAATGGATGATGATGATCCATGGGCTCCACTGAGGTCCACACAAAGTCAACAGAATGAGAGCAAACCCTGTCCTGTGGTGGACAAGACCCTCATGGGGACAAGAGTGGTCTGAGCTCAGCATTGTTGGTCAGACTGCCCACAGCCATGGGATTCACAGCCCCACTGGAGGACTGAAAGGATGCCAGTGCTTCCAGGGTCAACTACAAACTCCTTTTGTTTGGCATTCAAGGCCTTTCCCAATGTGGCTCCCCTCCTCCCTCTCCTGCCTGGTTTCACATTCAGACACCTCACATACTAGATGTTCCAATCAGACTGGCTTACTTGCTGTCCCTTACACTAAGTCAAGTCAAACAAGCATTTATTAAGCTCCTACTGTGTGCCCAGAACTGTACTAAGCATTGGTGATACAAAAAGGGCAGTCAACAGTCCCTGCCCTGAGGGAGCTCCTACTCTAAAGGGGGAAGACAACATCCAAACAACTACTTTCCAAAAACCTCTCTGCCCTTCCATCAGAAATTCTTAAATGAAGCTATCCCTTCTTCTCAAGTTATGCTGAACTAGGCTGGGGTGGCTGGGGCTTTGCCACAAAGGCTTGAAATGAAGAGGGTGCTGACAAGTGAAATTAGCTCCTTCATTAAAATTGGAAACCCGAAGGCAGAGAGGGACCTTCCCCTCTGGAGGGAGTGCCCCAGGTGGAGGGGCGACAAAGCAGACACAGACAGGACAAACTGGAGGCAAGCAGCAGACGGAAGGTGCCAGCGTTGAGGAGGACCGGAAAAAGCTTCTCGCAGAAGGTGGGATTTCAGCTGAGACCAGAAGGCAGCATTCCAGGTGAAGAAACCTGCTGACCTGCCACCAGCCATTCCTCCTAAATCTCTACCTTTGCCCACACCTACAACCATCTCTCTACCTCCCAGAAGCCCAGCTTCCCACCCAAGCGCCATCTTTGGCCTGAGGGCTTTCCTGAGCCCCTCCCCTCACAGTCCCTTTACTTCATTTGTATCACTTTTGGAGCTGAGGACATACAGTTTCCCCCTTAGACAAGAAGCTCCTTGAGGGCAGCGGATTCACTGTTGTCTTTGTATCTACAGAGTCTGACACATAGTATAAATAAATCAATGAAAGAAAGAAATAGTTACTAAGTGTCTGCCTGGTGTCCTGGTAGGTGCTAAAGAAATAGGTGTTGATTGGCTGTAAAATGACTGGTATTCCTTCTAGGAACCCAGATCACTGCCCTTCTGCATGTACCCGCAGCCTTGAAGAAAACTCTGGCAGTGTGGGGCAAAGTAGAGAACCCGCCTCTGAGTCAAGAGGCCCCGGCTCAGACACCTGCTGGCTATGTGACCCTGGCTCAGTCACCTGAGCCCGAATGGGACCCCAGCTACTTTCTCACACAAGCAGGGTCAGAACAGAGGTCGATTCATGTTGGGGAAGGAAAGTCCCTGCACTGATGAAGTACAGGGTCCCATACCTAGAGCTGAAAGGAACCTCAGAAGTCATTTAGTCCAATCTCATTTTACAGATGAGGAAACTGAGGCCCAGGGAAAGGGATGAGATTATCCATCTTAGCCAAGGTCATCCAAGGCAAACTATGCAGTAACTGGGTGGTGCAGTGGATAGAGCACCAGGCCTGGAGTCGGTAAGACTCATCCTCCTGAGTTCAAAACTGGCCCCAGACTTCCTAGTTGTGTGACCCTGGGCGAGTCACTTTATCCTGTTTGCCTCAATTTCCTGATCTGTAAAATGAGCTGGAGAAGGAAATGGTAAACTGGCCCAGTATCTCTGCCAAGAAAAGCCCAAATGGGGTCACGGAGAGTAGGACACAACTGAAAAACACCTGAACAACAAGAAGAACATACAGTTAACAAGAGAGCTGGAAAGCTAGAAACAAAGAAAAGAAGAAAAAGAATCATCTCCATGTAGCCAGCTTAGGCCAAGCCTGTCCAAAGGGAGTAAAGACTAGTTCGCAGACAAGCGCCGTGGTCCATCACCAGTCTGCACTCATAGCCTTCCCAGCTCTGTAGGACATTCCAGAGATCCTACTCCATCCTTGGAGAATCAAAGCTTACCTCCACCTCACCTCCACACTAGGATGAGGTATCACATTATGAGACATCGAATAATACCATGATAGTCTATTTAATCCTCTTTAGACAGCCCATTCCCCGCTGGGCATCTCTCCTTATCTCCCTGTCTACTGAGCTGGAATCAGCTTCACCTTCCTGGAATCTACTCTGGCCACACCCACACTGGCCCCAATTCTGCTCTAAGGAGCAAACAAATCTCATCCCTCTTTCCCTAGACCATCTATAAGACATTTAAACAATCTCTTGACTTGTCTTAACTATAAGAATGAAGATTTCAATTCTCGATCTGACTGGCACTTATAACAAGGAATCTTAGAGTAGAGGAGATGGGCTTTTCTTGGGGCTGGGATATCACTGGTTGCACACTTCTTGGGGTAGAGACCTAACTAACAATTTCTGCTCCTGGATCAGAGCAAGCAACCCCAACGACATCCACGGCCAGCATAAGAAATGTGACCTCAAGGCCCTCTGGATTCAGGAAGCCCAGTGGGGCAGCTGGGGCAGGGAGGAAAACGGTGAGATTAGTTAGGATCTGTTCATGTAGGGTAGTAGAGACTCCAAAAGGGGAAGGGAGCTCTCCACCCTCAAGTTTCCAATTTTAATTAAAATGCTAATGAGGTGTTAATTTCATTTGCTTTGAAGATTGTCAGAGCCCCCTAAATTTCATAGTCTCTGTGGCAAAGGCCCAGCCACCCCACCACAGTTACCATTCTAACATGATAAGAAGGGATCACTCCACTTAAGAATTGATGGCAGAAGAGCTGGGAGAGCGCAGCATTATGGGATATACACCTTAGGGTTTGCAGAAGAGATTTCAAAGGGTTCAGAAAATGCAGAGTTAGCGTTCCTGCCTTAAAATTCCACAGCAGAATTAAACGCAGGAGGGATGGGAGATCCTCAAGAACGAAATTCTGAAGACACAAAAGTCAACGATTCTGTCAAGGAGGAAAAAAGGGAACTGTCCAACAGGACTGATGTGGCTGCAGAGTGGACTCGGGCTCAGCTTCAATTTTAAAAAGATCTGTACAGAGGATGGAAGCAAACGCAGACAACAGAATAAAAACAAAGACGTGTCATGGTCCTCTAAGCTCAGTGTCTGGAATTCTAAAGTTCTGAAGGGGCTGGGGCAAGCTAGCAAGGAAAGGATGACAAAGAGGCTTGGTTGTTTTTCTTTCTCTTTTTCAAACTACATTGAGGAAAGGAGAAGGATCAGGATGTGTGGGTTGATTAAGAAAAAAAAAAAAAGAGACTCATGATGGAAAATGTTATCCACATCCAGAAAAAGAACTACGGAGTCTAAATGCAGATTGAAGCAGACTATTTTCTCTCTCTCTCTCTCTCTCTCTCTCTCTCTCTCTCTCTCCTCTCTTTTTTGTTTCTTCTTTCTTGTGGTTTTTCCCTTTGGTCCTAATTCTTCTTTACAACATGACTAATACGGAAATATGTTAAATATGATTGTACATGCATAGCCTATATCAGATTACATGCCATTTTCGGGAGCGGGGAGTAGGGGGAAGGGGAGAAAATTTAGAACTCAAAATCTTGTAGAAATGAATGTTGAAAACTAAAAACAAACAAATAAATAAAACTAAATTTTAAAAAAAAAAAGAAAAAAAGATAGCTAGCAGGGCCATCAGCCTGAGTCTGTCAATTCTATAGGGGCTTCTATTTTCTCTATCAAGAAAAATGATCTTTGGGTTGGGGAGGATGGGATGAAAATGGTTAATACAGGGTTGATGCCTAGGACAAGTAGGGAAATGGTAAAACAAGCACTAGCGACCCTTGATGTTACACCCTTGGGTAATAAAAGAACTGGTGCATACATGGCTGCCAGGAAACTGTCACTGAAAGATCACAGAGAATGGGAGAGGTATGTAGACCTGGAGAAGGAGAAACATTGCCCAGAGGGGCGACACAGTGCATAGAGGGTGGGGCCTGGAGTCAGGAAGAGTCATCTTCCTGAGTTCAAATCCGGCCTCAGACACTTACTACCTGTGTGACCTTGGGCAAGTCACTTCACCCTGTTTATTTCAGTTTCCTCACTGTAAAACGGGTTGGAGAAGGAAATGGCCAACCACTCCAGTATCTCTGCCAAGAAAATCCCAAATGGAGTCATAAAGAGTCAGACAAGACTGACAAACAACTAAACAACAAAATGTTGCCCAGATCTGCAAAAAATAAAAATAAAAAGAGAACAGAGCCGTCAAACCATAGACCAGTGAGCTGGAATTCAATTCTGGTAAAAACCTGAGAATAGTATTAAAGGAATGGTGTGTGAACATCTAGAAAAGGAAGCAGCAATTGCAAAGAACAAGCATGGTTTCATCAAGAACAGGTCGTACCAACTGTGCAAATTAACACAAGGTAAAGATGGAAGAGCTAGAAGGAAAATAAACCTAAGGACTACAACAATGTAAATGTAAAGCATGCTAAGAGCAGCTAGGTGGCCCAATGGATAGAGCCAGGAGTCAGAGAGACCTGAGTTCAAACCCAGTCTTAGACACTTGCTGGCTATGTGAACTAGGCCAGTCACTTGATCTCTGTCTGCCTCAGTTTTCTCAACTGTAAATGGGATAGTAACGGCACCTACCTCCCAGGCTTGTCCTGAGGATCTAACGAGATAATGTTTGTAAAACACTCAGCATGGTGCCTGGCACATAGTAGGTGCTATCTAAAAGCTTATTCCCTTACCTTTCCTGGCTGGTTAGCACTGGCCCCTTCTGAGCTTTAGAATCCCTGACGCTGCTTAGAGGACCACGGCGCACTCAAGTTTGCATTCACAGTTATCTGCCTTTGCTTCCATTTTCAGTCTCTCTGCAGCCTTGAAGGTCAGAGGGTTCTCTGGGGCACTGAGGGGATCAGTGACTTGCCTGGAGTCATACATCCTTTAAATATCACAGGCCACAGGAGGGACCTGAAACCACGACCAACTGACACAGGAACCAGAAGGGTCAGACACAAAGCGCACTGACTGCTGGTTCAGCAGCCCCCATTACTATTTGAGATTGATGGCCTCAGAGTCAAGAAGACCTGGGTTCAAGTCCTGACTCTGACACATCTTACCTGTCTGACCCTTAACTTCTCAGGGACCCCTAGGCAGCCTTCAAAAATTTTAAATTTCATAATAGTGACTACTCCCCCAGTGGGGTGGAGAGTTCTTCCATACTGGGAGCTCCCAGCCTCAGTGAAGTCACAGGTCTGAACCGAAGGCGGTGCCATACAAATAAAAACACATACACTCATCCTTCATACTTATTGGGAAGAAAGAGGGAGAGGAATAATAAGGAGTTGGGAGGTTTTTGATATTCTTGGTATGAAACCTTTCCTGATGCCTCTACCTCTTAGTGCCCTCCCCACTAAGTTAACTTGTATATTTTGTATAGCTTGTATTTATTCCTTTACAGTTTCTGCCTATGCTAATATAAGTCTTTTTGTCTCCCCCATTAGAATGCAAGTGCCTGTTGAGTAGGGATTGTCATCTATCATATATGTATCCCCATCACCTGGTACACAACAGACCCTTGATAAATGCTTGCTGATCAATTAATTCTAGTTCTTTTGTTCCTCTAAATGAATCTTGTTATGATTTTGTCTAGCTGTGTTAGGTACCCCCTTACTGGTCTGATTAGTATAGCACTAAACCTGTAAATTAATTTATGTAACATCAACATTTTTATCATATTGATATGTCCCAATCATGTGCACTGAACACCCTTCCAGTTATTTAAGATGTTCTCTATTTCCTTAAATAGCACTTTGTAAATATACCTCTACAAGGGTGGAATGTCCTTTGGCAGACTGCCTCCTAGGTATGTATGTTGCACGTTGTGATTATTGCTGATGGCTCTTCCTCTGCTAGAGCTGCCTTCTCCTCTGAGATAACCTTCTATCTACTCTATATATCTTGTATGTACCCAGTTTTGTAGTCCTACCATTAGAATGTGAGCTTCTTGAGGGGCAGAGATCGTGTTTTTGCCTTTTCCTTGTCCCCACAGCTGTTGGCATGGTGCCCTGTACATAGTAAGCACTTAATAAATTCTTGCTACCTTGACATGCTTGCCTCCTGGGTTTTGTCACTGTTCCCTGGAGACGCTGTCAAAGTCGGCGGGCTTAGTTAGTCTGAGATTGGCATTACCGTGCTATAAATGGGCTTATTTTGTATTCTGCTACTGTCCTGAAGCTAGCCATCGTCCCAGTTAGTCTGTGAGGGCATAACTGGGCTGTAAATGGGCCTATTTTGTATTCTGCTACTGTCATGAAGCTGGCCATTGTCCCAGTTAGTCTGCGAGTGGCATTACTGGGCTGTAAATGAGCACAAGCTGAAACAGGAAGCCAATCTCTTCTCCCTCTCTGTGTGTCAGTTTCCTTCTTTGTCAAATGGAACTGATAAGCCTGAGATAGGTGAGGTGTAGCCCAAGGGAGGTTGTCATCACTCCATGGGCTGGGGCAGGGGAGGGTGTCCCTCTGGCCCTAGCCTCACCCTAGAGGAGCCATGGGCTCTAGCTGGCCAGTGTTTCCCTCCCCTCCATCCTTCAGACTCACCGGCACTAGACGTGGGGCTGAAATGGTCCAAATAGCCCAGCTTCTTTTTTCGACGTTTGCTCTCAATGCCATGGGGGTCTGTGGAAGGAATCAGGGCCACCATCACCAATCACGATAATAATAGCAGCGGCTCCCATTCCCTAAGTACTTTACCACTTGGAAAGCTCTTTCTCCCCAGAACCCCAAAAATAAGGCCATGAGACTACTATTAATTAATCCCATCTGACAGAGAAGGAAACTGAGGCTTGCGATCCTGAAGTCCCCCACCAACAGTTTTGCTACTAAACACCAAACTTTCTAGTTCTCTGGCCCTTTAAGGTTGAGAAGGCAACTCTCCTCCCAACCATCCCAGGGGGTAGGCAGCAAAAGTACGACCAGTCCTAGGAGACCCGGGTTCGAATTGCTACTCTACTGCTTATTAGCTAGGGGACCTCAGCAAGCTTTCCCTCTCTGGGCTCCAACATCCCTTGTGTGGAAAATGCAATGGGTAGCCCAGCTCTTGTCTAAGAGCCCTTCTGTTCTGAATTCTCTCGTGCTCCTGCTCTACTTAACCAATGAGGAAATTCGGAGAGGCACCAAGCACTATGCTCTGCACACAAGTTGGCTCTTAGTGTCTGTTTAGGGGAAATGAACTTCCCAGCAACCAGAACTGCCTCCGGGTGGAATGGGCTGACTTAAATGGGAGTGAGCTCCCCATCGCTGGAAGGTTCCAAGCTAAAGGTAGCCCAAGGTCACTCATCAATCTAAGCGACACAGTTGGGATTAGAATGGGGTTTCCCAACTCTAAGTCCAGAGGGCTTTCTACCATGACACTAGCATCCTTACTGCTTTCTCTAGGGTCCCAGTCTTGACATGAGAGTCCCAGATGAGGGTTGGAGGGCCCAGCCCAGAATGTGTGTGTCTGTCTGGGCAAGAGGCCCAGAGCAACCACCCCCTCTCAGAGGGCAAGGGATGGCTTTTTTGTGGCAAGAAAATAGAGGGAGGGAAGGGGCCATGGCAGGGTAGAGATGGGGTGGGCTCCCCACCTGAGCTGCTCAGCTCCCCCAGGACATCTGGCATCCCTCGCTTTCTCTTCTTGTCCACACCATAGCTGTCTGCAGGAGGAAGAGACAAAGCTAGGAACCGGAGGGGTTGGAGCAGGATGCTGGGCTAGGGGTGGGTTCAACCTGGCAGCCCCAAAAAACTAACATGAGGGTAAGCTGAATGAATCCAAGAACAATGTTCAGAAACAGGGAGGGGACGGTTCTCAGGTCATCCCACCTGAAAGCTGGGAATTCTGGGAACCAAAGGGTAAGGACAATGCCAGGATGGGGCCTGCCATATGAATCACAAAATCACAGAATCTAAGAATTGGGAGGGACCTCTCAAAGAAAAGGATCTCTCTGAAAATCAGTGGAAGGAAGTAGGGCTGCTTAGCTTGGAGGAGACTAAGGAACTGGGCCCATAACAGCTCCTTCAAGTATATGAGGGGAAGAGTCTTCTAGGAAAGGCTAGAGGAACTTGGGATGGGGAGGCTGGCAGGGAGGGCTGGTCTGGGGGTATGAGCTGAGCTGCTGTCCATTCTAACATTCCATGGTTCTGCCACAGGCTGAAGCTCGTCATCCAGGCTGACAATGACTGGAATGCAGAGGACCGCAGATCATGAGGGACATGAGGTTGGGCTGAGGAACTGGAGGTGATGAGCCAGGAGAAGGGGAGGGGAGGAAGGGCAGATCTAGCCTGTGTCGTCCTCTGTTTGAAGGGTCATCATGGCATGCGGAAGGGGAATTAGTTTTGTTCTCCTTGGCCCCAGAAGGGAGAACCTAGGAGCCAGTGTGGGGGAAGTTACAGGAAGGCAGATTTCAACTCAGTGTATAGACCAGTCAGAGGATGTGTGACCTAGGTGACGGGGAGCTGGCCACGGGGCTAGGAAGATGGTCAGGCCCAGCCTTTCAACATATCCTGGTTGTATGATCTTATGGATTACCCATCATTCCCATGTTCTAGGCAACACCCTAAAACTAGACCTTACAGAGACCCAGTGCCAAGCACTGTGCCCTGGGCACAAGCTTGTCCTTAGTAGTTGTCTGCTGAGAGGAAATGAGCCTCCAAAGACAGGCTGCCTTAGGAAGGAGTGAGCTCCCCATCGCTGAAAGGTTCCAAAGAGAGGATTGATGAGCAATGTTGAGATTCGATAGAGGGGATTTTTACTGGCGGGGCAGGGGGTGAGGACTGGTAACCACCTCGGAGGTTCCAGAGACCTTAGCTGGCCTCAGGGATAGGGGCCAAGGGAGGGAGGTGGCAGACAGGTGGAGAGGCTAGGGAGGAGCTGAAGGCCAGCTTAAGGATGGGGATGGAGTTACCATGGTCAAGGGGCAGATATGTGAAGGGCAGGGGCTCACTGCACACGCCATCTGTAAGTCGCTGTAAGAATACGTTGACTGTGACTGGCTCAGGGATAGACAAGTCCTCATACGGCGGAGTCTTGAACACTATGGCGATCTGCCTGTGCACGTCGGCCTGGGAGAAGTCGGCCCGGCCTTCCCAGGAAGCTGTGCTGAACACCACAGAGATGTCCTCTGGTGGGGAGGGAAGGAAAGAGATGGAGAGGAAGGGCGGAACAGGAGCAGCCTTCCCCCTCTCCCAGCGCCTCCCCCAGACCTCTAGCTAGGTGGGCCACCTCCTAGCCCCTGAACACACTCATCAAACTCATAATCGTTCTGTTCTGCTCCTTGCTCTGGCTTTGCCACTGACCCAACGATGTCCTCAACTCTAAAAAGAAGGAATTGGACTAGATGCTCTCTAAGGTTCCTTCCCACGCTAGGGTTCTGAGTCTAAAGACCCTTCCAACTCCAGAACTGTATGTTTGAGGTCCCTTCCAATTCTAGAATTCTGTGAGTCTAAACACCCTTCCAACTCCAGAATTGTATGTCTAATCTAAGGTCCCTTCCAACTCTAGAATTCCATGATTTTAAGGTCTTTTCCAATTCTAGAATTGTTTGATTCTAAGGTTCCTTCCCACTCTAGAATTCTGTGAATCTAAAGATCCTTCCGACTCTAGAATTCCATGATTCTAAGGTCTCTGTCGACTCTAGAATTCTATGAACCTAAGCTCCCTTTCCACTCTAGAATTCTGTGACTCTAAAGCCCCTTCCACCTCCAGAATTGTACGTCTAAAGACTCTTCCAACTCCTGAATTCAGTGAGTCTAAAGACCCTTCCACCTCCAGAATTGTATGTCTAAGGTCCCTTCCAACTCTAGAATTCCATGATTTTAAGGTCTTGTCCAACTCTAGAACTGTTTGATTCTAAGGTTCCTTCCAACTCTAGAATTCCATGATTCTAAGGTCTCTGTCAACTCTAGAATCCTATGAGCCTAAGCTCCCTTTTCACTCTAGAATTCTGTGAATCTAAAGCCCCTTCCACCTCCAGAATTGTATGTCTTAGGTCCCTTCCAACTCTAGAATTCCATGATTCTAAGGTCTCTGTCAACTCTAGATTTCTATGAGCCTAAGTTCCTTTCCACTCTAGAATTCTGTGGGTCTAACATTGGGAATTCTAAGGTAACTTCCCACCATGCCCTTCTCTAGTGGCTACTCAGCCACCTTCTGGCCACAGACGCTGGCCTCTCAGTCTCACCTCTGCTCAACCCTCCCATTTTGGGGACCTCCGCCCCCTCACCTTTCTGCACCTTGTCACACAGAAGGTACAATTCCTCTCCTCCTGTACAGGGACCACTCTCCTTGTTGATTCGGCAGATTCTCAGCTCTGACGTGTTTGTTGACTCTGGAGGGAAGAAAAAGGGCAGAGGCAGCCAAAGAATTCAGTAACTAAGCCTCTGTCTAGTACCTCTATCCAAGAAGAGGAAGAAGGACCTGGGACCTCTCCTCTGAGAGACAATAGGCTGGATCCCTCCTGGGACCTAAGATTCACACTACCAATTCCATTTAATTAATAATAGCTAGCATTTATACAGTACTTTAAGGTTAACAAAACACTTTCCAAATATTATCTCATTTGATTCTCACAACAACCCTGGGAGGTAGGTATTATTATTATCTGCACAGAGCAGTTAAGGGACTTGCCCAAGGTCACACAGCTGGTAAGTATCTGAGGTCAGATTTCAGCTCAGGTCTCTGTGACCCCAGGCCCAGTGTGCCATCTGCTGCATCACTTAGCTTCCTTTTAATTCACTAATAATTCACTCTACATCCACTAAGCACCTCATACAATGTATACAAGATAATGTCTTAGACCAAGAACATCCTAGATCCCATAAAGCGGTTCAGAGGGTCGGGGCCCAGGGAGCCCAGGAGGGGAAGAGAGATTAAGAGGCTTGACCAGGGAGGGGAATTTATTGGGCAATATGAGAACCCAAACAACACCCCCAAAGTTAGACCACAGCTTGGGCAGAGAAGAGCCTCCTCTGGGACCCAGTGCCACGAGGGAGGCCCGGAGAGCTTCCAAGAGGAGGGCGGGTTCTGTCCGACTGGGAGGCAGGAAGACAGGAAGTAAGGAGAGTTTCCCAGGCATGGGACTGCTTGAGACTGGAAAGGAAGACTGTGATGTTTATGGAGCCTGGGAAGAACGGAGGGATGGGAGGGAGAGGAAGGAGCATGTGTGGGGAGAGAGAAGGTCAGGAATATGAAAGCTATCCTAGGGACTCGATGGGGTCTGCCAGGGAAGGTCCCTAAGAAGGGTAGGGGTGGGGTCTGCACAACAGCCTAGGCAGGAGAATACAATGGTCTGGGTATGGGGAGATTGAAGGCAAGGCCCAGAGTCTAGGCAAGAAGAAAGGAAACTGAGGCAGAAAAGAGCCATGGGCTTGGAGACAGAGACACGGCTGTGAATTATCAGAGAAACCTTTAGATTTAGAGCTGGAAAAGTTGGATTAAAATCCTGAAACTGACTGGGGAGACAGAAGAGAGTAAGCCATTACAGAGCCCCTGCTGTGTGCCAGGCATGGAGCTCAGTGCTTTACAATGATCTCATTTGATCCTCATAACAACCGTGGGAGGAAGGTGTTAGGAATCTCCCCATTTTACAGTTGAGGAGACTGAGAAAAACAGAGATTAAGTGATTTGCCCAGGGTCACACAGGCAGTAAGTGTCTCAGGCTGGATTTGAACTCAGTTCTTCCTGACTTCAGGCCCTGTATAAAATTCACACCACCTAGAGGCCTCAGAACTTGGTGTCTTACATTGGGCAAGACAATGAATCCCTCTGGAACTATTATCTATAGAACCAGTCACTGAGATTGCTCCCAGCTCTGACATTCCCTGTTCTAAGGCCCTCCCAGCTCTGACATCCCCTGTTCTAAGGCCCTCCCAGCACTGACATCCCCTGCTCTAAGGCCCTCCCAGCTCTGACATCCCCTGTTCTAAGGTCCCTCCCAGCACTGACATCCCCTGTTCTAAGGGCCCTCCCAGCTCTGACATCCCCTGTTCTAAGTTCCTCCCAGCTCTGACATCCCCTGTTCTAAGGCCCCTTCCCAGCTCTGACATTCCCTGTTCTAAGGCCCCTCCCAGCTCTGACATTGTATGTTCTAAGGCCCCTCCCAGCTCTGACATCGCCTGTTCTCAGGCCTCCCAGCTCTGACATCCCCTGTTCTAAGACCCTCTCAGCTCTGACATCCCCTGTTCTAAGGCCCCTCCCAACTCTGACATTCCCTGTTCTAAGGCCCTCCCAGCTCTGACATTCCCTGTTCTAAGGCCCCTCCCAGCTCTGACATCCCCTGTTCTAAGGCCCCTCCCAGCTCTCACATTCCCTGTTCTAAAGGCCCTCACAGTCCCAACTTCCTGTCTCAAGCTCTTCCACAAACATTCCCCTCCCCAATCCCTAAAGAGCTTCACTCACTCTTGTCATAAACAGGGTCGGAGAGCACCGGCTCCAGCCTCCTGAGCTGGCCCTGGGCATCCCGGTAAGAGGCCAGGAAGCAGATCCTCACAACGTTCATGTCCACTTCCTGGTGGTTCTTAAGGGAACCAGCTGGGGCATAGGGAGCCAAGGGAAGAAAGTCATGAAGTGGGGATCTCTGTGTCCCCAACCCCACTTCCCTGACAGGGCACAATCTGATGAGATGGAGGGAAGAAGGAACGAAATCTGAAGGCCAACCAAGGGGCCAGGAGGGAGAAGCTGGGCTTGGGGCTGGGACACAGGGACTGAGAGGGGTCGGGGGAGGGCCCCCTCACCATTGTACGGGTCGATTCCGAGCTGAATCTTCCTTTCAATGGCAGCTTCAATCTCCCGCTTGCGGACACACTGAATCCCTAAATTGTTGAAGCTCCATTTTTTCGGGGCAGAGTTGGGAAGTTACAGAATAGAGAGAGAGAAAAGTCACTATCTATCCTCATTCCCATTTTGCCCCCCCTCGCCTGTTCCTCCATATTTCCTAGAGGAGGGGGCCCCTGACTTTCCCCCATCTATTTGGATATGAGGGCATCTTCTCCTCTCCTCCCTTGCCTTCAAAGGAGGCCAAGTACCAGGACCTGTAATGAGGTCAGAATTAGGGATGGGACCATGGCCAACAGTGGGGTCTCAGACCAAGATTCCTCATGACCTTGTATTAAGAGGGAGGCCCTGGCCTGGTCACTAACTGTGTCTGTGAGTCCCTTCTCCTCTGTAGCTGTCAAATGAAATGGGAGGGGGTAGATACAATGATCTGGAAGCATTCTTCTACCTGGGATGGTCTGCTCTGAACCTGACACCCTCAGACCCTAGAGTACCACAGAGCTGGAGGGCCTGGGGTCTCAAGTCCTAAATGATTTTAACACTGAATGAATGAATGAACAAATGAGAAGACACCTATTGTGTGCCTACTATGTGCCTGGCATCCGTTGATTATTTGTAATTGAGTGACTAAGCTCTGGACCAACAAACAGAGAAAAGCAAGAGCCCTGCCTTCAAGTACCTTACGTTCTAAAGGGAGGTGACAAGCCCCAGAGAGGAGGGCTGATTGGTCAGGGAAGCCAGAGCCCTAGAGGAATTGATGGATATGGACTTTCAAGGAATGGGAATGTGGATCATAACGTTTAACAGCTCATCAATGTAAGATAAATAGAATCATTTCTATTTGTTTCTAAGTGTTGGAGGTGGTCACCTCAAGGAGGAAGCACAGCTCTTTTCTGATGCCCTAGTCTCCTTGGTAAAATGAGGAGGCTGGATTTCTAAGGCCACTTCCAGCTTGCTATCTGATCCTGGGAAGTGCCTTCTACCCCGCCTACCCCCCCCCCCCCCCCCCACAGAAGGTTTAGTGGAAATCACATCGGGTACCTGTGTCGGGGGCTGATGTGAGGCCGCAGCCGGACCCGGCAGACGCCATCAGCACAGTCCTTGCCCACCAGGCCGTGGGGGTGAACACGGTGGGGCCAGTCCTTCCACACCAGGCAGGCTGTGACCTCTACCTCCCGGATGCCCCCGCAGTCCCGGAGCTGTGGGGCAGAGGGTGATGTGAAGGGCTCTGCCACCCGCTGTGCCCACCGACTCCCAATGCCCTGGCCCCCCCCAGCACCCACCTCGATGGCCGGTAGGGTCTTGCTGGCCTCTGTGCTACTTTCTCCAAGGATGCTGCCAGCTGAGCGGCCTTCACACTCATAGCGAAAGCGCATCCCCCGCTGTTTGGGCTGTTCTGTGATGACCAGGTGGGGCCTCGGACCTGGCCAGGCTGTTGGGAGCGGGGGTGGGGGGGGTGGGCACCCCAGGGTCACAGTGCTCAAGGAGGCGGGGCCCCGAGGAACCAGCCGGAGGCCTCCCTCCCCAGAAGAGGCCCGCTCCAGACGAAAGCCATTTTCTTTGATGTATTCATCAATAATGTCTGGGGTCAGGTAACAGTGGCAAGTCAGTCATCCACCTCTGAAGCCCCAGGCCGCCTTCTCTCCCAACCCCCCAAGGGTTGTCCTCTCCCTAAGAGGCCCTCTTTTCCTGTGTCTCTCTTGAGGTCACTGCCTACTCCTCCCAGAGGCCCCCACCAATCCTCCCCTGGGGCCCCCCCACACTTACCCAACTCATCTGTAGGGGAAAGAGAGAGAGAGAGAGAGAGAGAGAGAGAGAGAGAGAGAGAGAGAGATATCAGGGTCCTGGGATCACCAGGAAGTGTTCGCCAGTTCTATCCCTGGACCTCCCAGCAGATGATGTAATGGTAAAACTAGAATGAATGACCACCCCCCCCATTATATGCAGAGGGGGAGTCGAGGCCCATAAAAATAACTGGTATTAAATGCTCTGAGTTTGGCAAAATCCCTTATCATCTATATCGTGATTACTGCCTTGCTGATACAGTCCCTCAGGTACTTTGTGATCCCCCGATCTTCTTAACGCCCTCGGGAGGGCGCCCTTTCAGGGACTGGGGAGCAGATGCTCAGGGCTGGGGTGACTGGCACACAGCTGGTATTTGATGGAGGCCAGATCTCTCCTGACTTTGTCCCAAGTTTCTTCTGCTCCAGGGCACTGGCCCTTACTGGCCCTGCTCACCCCCCTCCACCAATTGAATTCTGTCATCTTCACCCAGACCTCCCTCCTCCCATTCTCCACTCCCCCACTCCCATGCACACCTTAGGTGTTTTCCAGCGCATTTAGCAGACGAGGAAACTGAGGCTCAAAGTGGTAAAGTCACTTGCCCAAAGTCACGGGTAGTAATCGGTCAGGGGTAGGATCTGAACCCAGGTCCTCAGCCTCAGAGAGGAAAACTGGAGCCCAGCTAGGCAAAGGGACTCATTCAGTCAAAGCGTCCCGGCCACATGAGTACTTTAGAGGTCAGCATATACAATCCCCTCATCTGATAATTGAGGAAACTAAGGCCCAGGCTGGGGAAAATGCCTTGTCTCAGTCACATCTCCTAACACTCAAGGTTTGGGCCACCATCCCCATTTTGGGAAATGAGGGTCAGTCCTCAAATTCCATTTTCCCCATTCCCAGCCGCCAAGGCCCTGAGTCTAAGAGAATCTTCAGCTCCTCCTAGCCCTCTCTCCCCTGCTTTCTTCTCTCAACCTTCCTCAGGCCTTGGTTTCCTCTTGCTGTCTTCCTTTTCCCAGGTATCTCTGCCCTTTGGGGCCCCACCTATGCATGGACACTGTGCCTCCCCTGCTCTGGGAACTCTTCTAGCCCCCATGATTCCTGGACCATGCAAGGGAATGAGCCAGATCATGAAGGGAGAAAGTTCTCATCCCACTATGCCTGGTCCCAGCCTCTTCCCAAGTCTGGAGAGGGGTTGGGGGTCAAAATAATACAGAGAATGTTAAGTGGGAGGGGCCTCTGGATTCCATGCTGCCCAGGTCCCTTGATTGACAGGTGGGGAAACTGAGATAATCCTTAGCCCTAGAGAGAGAGAGGGTGATGGCCACCCAGAAGGAGGCTGGATGGTAACCCAGTTCTCCAAACCAGGCTAGGCTGCTCCCTCTCCACAGAAGGGACTTTGGGCAGGGCAGGAGCCTGAAGGGGAATCCCAGTCCTTTCTCCTCCACCTCTTAGCTGGCCCATTGGCTACCTACAGGTACCTGCTGAGGCCACAGCACTTCCTGGTTCTTTAGTGACCTTTCCCCTCCCCCACCCAGCTTGAGGCCAGGGAACTGTGTTTCCCTTCAATCAGAAAAACTGAGAAGGTAAATTCACTGCACTGCAACAAAAAATGAAACCTCAGAAGGTCAGGGCTGGGAGGGAATTTAGAACACAAAATGTCAGAGCTGGGACAGACCTTAGAATTACAGACCAGTAGAGCTGGTAGGGGGACGGCCCTTAGAGCACAGGATGTCAGAGCTGAGAGGGAGCAGGTTATGGTATGGGGTAAAAGACTTGGCTCCCAGTCAGTGGGTCTGAGTTCAAATCCCAGGTCAGTCACTCAAGTACTTGTGTAGCCTTGGGTAAGTCACTTGCCTTCTTCAGTCTCTAGCTTCCTCATCTGTTAAAATCGGCCTCTCAAGACCCTTTCAGAACTAAGCCTGTGGGGCTTTGAAGCACAATGTCAGTGCTGGCAGAGAAGTGAGAGATCAGTTTACAAATGGGGAAACTGAAGTGCAAAGGCATGCTCCAGGAGTCTGACAGTCAATGGGCATTTATTGAGCACCTATGGTGTGCCAGATAGTGTGCTAAGTGCCAGAGGAAGGCCTAAGACAAAGCAAGGGGAAGAAGCCGCTTTTACCCACCTGTGGTCCGTGAGGTGGGCAGAGTCAGGGCTGGGAGGTCAGTGGGTCCTAGGAAGGAGCAGATTGATGGAAGATTCTGGGGACCTGGCCCCTGTCCCTCCTCCCCTCTATTCCCCAGGCCTTTCTCTTCTTTCCTTGGGGTCATTTGTCTTACTTGGGGGCTAGGGAGCCCTTTCCCTTTCCTTCTCCCTCACTGCCTCGGTGATCCCCCCATCTCCACCGCAGGGGGAAAGGGGGGCAGGGCATCCTTTTTCTCCCTTTCTCACCCCCTCTTCCAGCTCTGCCATCTCTTTTCTTGGCACCTCCCCTTCTTTTCCTTCCCTCTGCTCCCCCTGCCCCCATCCCTGTCCCTCTCCCCCAAAGAGATGATTCCTTTTCCTCCTCAGCTCCTCTACCTTGCCCTTCTCCTTCTCTGCTTCACCTGGCACTCTGCCTCCCCTGCCCCCCTGATTTCTCCTCTCTGCCCTGCTCCCTCTTCCCTCCCCTCTGTCCTTCTAGGGCCCCCCCTTTTCCTCCTCTGCTTCTCCACTTCTGTTCCCCTCCCTTGATCCTCATCTCTGTCCTCCGGAGAGGGTTCCTTTTTCCCTCCCCTGCTCTCCCACTTCTGTCCCTGTCTCTTGACTGCCCTGCTCCCCCTTCTCCATCTCTGCTTCCTTGGGGTGTCCCCTTTCCCTCCCTGCCCCCCTCCCCTGACTGTCTGGATCTCCGTTTCCCTTAGTCTCTCTGCCCCCTCCCCGATCCTCCCGATCTGCCTCCCTTAGCCGCTCTGCCCCCCGCTTCTGCCCCCTCTCCTGACGCTCCCTATCTCTGTCACCCCTTCTCCTCCCTGCCCCCACTTTTGACCCTCCCGATCTTCGTCCCACGGTCGGGGGCGGGGGCTCTCACCCATGGCGGCCAGCACGGAGGCGGCGGCCGCGGCAGGGGCGGCGGGGGCCGGGCGGGCCGGACGGCCGCTCCTCCGCATGGCAGGGGCCCGGGGCCCGGGGCCGGAGGTGCGGCGCGCTCTGAGCCGGGCAGGCTCCCCGTGGGCCGCAGCAGAGCTGGGCAGGAGTCAGAGCCGGGCCGGGCCGGGCCGCGGGGGGCGGGGGAGGCAGCGGGAGGTGGGGGCGGGGCCGCGGAATTCCCCGGCGCCGCGGAACCCGCCGCCCCCATTGGCCTGGCCCGGCCCGTGACGTAACGGCGGGTGGAGCGGGGAAACCCCCGCGCGCCACGTGACCTTGGGCCGGCCGCCTGGGCCCGGGGGCTGGGCCGGCCGGGAAGAGGGGCGGGGCCTGACCCAGGGGATCCCGGCGCTGGAGGGAACAATCCCCTCATTTTGAGTAGGGATTCGAATCTGGGTCCTTCGATTTCCGAGCTGGAGCTCTTCCTACTTTACCCTTGTTTGAGGAAGGGGAATTTGGTGGTGGGGGGGGGGGTCCAACGGGTACGAGCGATCTCGAGGGAGATGGGGGCAGAAAAGTGCGGGGGCACACAAGGGCTCCCAAAAGATGGGACAGGGGGAAGCTCAGGATTTTGGGGGCGCAGTCTGGGTCACGCTGGCCCAGGAACCAGGACCTCTTTGGGGGGGCAGGGACGGGGGTGGGAGGGGCCACAGCCCTCTCAGGAGAGGGGAATGGTGGGAGGACAATCGTGGAGGCCCCCCCCCCCCCCCCCCCCCCCCGCCAGGCATCCCTATGGCCCAGGATGAGCCCAGGTTCGCAGTAAGTGAGGCAACCGGGAAGGGGCAGCACAGCTGACAGCAAGGGCGGGGGCGGAAGGGGCTCTGGGGAACTGTCCAGCAGCCCTGAGGACGCAGCGATGGGCACCAGCAGAAGGAGAACGTGCCCTGGCATAAGTTAAACACCCATATGAATTTATTAAATCCAGAGTCTGTGTTGGGGGAGGAGGGACGTAGGAAGGGATGAGATGGATCTGGGGGTCGGGAGGGAGAGCTCTGGGGCCTCAGCCCCCTCCCACCCCACCTCCCCGCCATGATGCGATGGCTTACAATGATTACAGATGGCGCTGGAACCGACATGGACAGACAGGCAGGGAACGCCCTGCTCCCCACGCTCCCAACACCAGCCTTTCCCCCCACATCACAACAGGGGAGTGTTCCCCTGTCCCCTGCCAGCTCCCTCCCTCCCCGTCTGTCCAGGGCAGGGGGATGGGGTCACAGTGAGCTGGGGGGGACATGGGAAGAATGTTGGTGGCCAGGGAAACCAGGGGAAAGAGACTAATCCTTCTTCTTGTCCTCTGCCGGTTTGGGGGCCGGGCCCTGGTCCTGTCCAGGGAGAGGGCCATCCCTACTGGGGGCTGCTGGCGGCGTCAGGGCTGCCACAGCTGTCTGTGCCTCCCCACTCATTCCAAACTCGTTCACCCGCGTGGGATCCACCCGGTATATCCACCGCTGATAAAGGTAGATGAAGAAGACCACGTCTGGAAAAGAGAGAGACCAGTGAGAGGTCCAAGCGGGGTCAAGCTGCCTTCCCTGCCCCCTCAGCTGGCCCAAGGCTCCTCTCAGCTGCCTCAAGACACAACTTCTTCATGTGGATCACAGACTTAGAGATGGAAGGGCCTTTGGAGGCCACCAAGTCTAACTTCGTTTTACAGACGAGACTGAGACATGTAATTGGGGAGAAATGAAATATGTCAGTGACAGCAAAAGAAAAAAAAAAGAATTCAGAGAAACTTGGGAAGACTTATATGAATTAATACAGAGTGCACTGGGCAGAATCAGGAGAACAACTTATATGACCACAGAAATGTAAAGGAAAACAACTCAGAAAAATTTAATTTAACTTAGGATTATGGCAGTGACTTGAATGAGCTCACACCACTACAGTGACCAAGGCAGGATGTGAACCCAGGTCCATGGCCACTGCCTTTGTGGTGGTCCACCTCTTTGATGCATTGAGGAGACCCTGGAGCTGTGGTTCCCAAGCATCCAGTCCCCCTCCCCCGCAGAGGAGGGCTCTGCCATTGTGGACTGCCGTCCCTGTTCTGGACTCAGCCACAGTCTGCCAGCTCAGCACCCCCTTGTTCCTAGTCCAGTGCCCAGGACACACCAGGCATTTAGGAAATGTTTACTGAACTGAATTCCAACTAAGAGGAATATGTGACAACAGAAATCTTGCTCCCTCAGAGGTCTTCCTGGCTACTCACCCATCCTTCCATCCACAACCCTTCTTGTCCAATTGGCCTGTCTCTCTCTCCCTCCAACAGGACTCGTGTTAGTCCAAGGAGCTGCCATGGGCACCTCCTGCTCCTGGGGCCTTGCCTAGGGCTGTGCACCCCACTCCCCATCCCTTCAGGCCCCCAGTACCCCCCTTTCCCCATCCCTCCAGGCCCTCACTGCCTCCTCTTCCTCTTGGGGTCTTGCCCAGGGCTCTGTGACCCGCCTCCCCACCCCTCCAGGCCCCCACTGCCTCCTCCTCTCAGGACCTTGCCCAGAGCTCTGCACCCCACTTCCCCATCCCTCCAGCCCCCCCAGTGCCACCTCCTCCTACTCTCAGGGCCTCACTCAGGGCTCTGCACCCTCCTTTCCCCACTCCTCCAGGTCCCCAGGTGCTTACCATCCCTAAGACAGCCGATTCGGTACATCACGGGCATCTTGATGACAAAGGCAAACAAGTCGTCAATGAAAGTGTTGAGGGCTTTGTACGTCAGCATGCGCCAGGGCAGGTGGGCCACTGACTTGAGCTTATAGTTGATAAAGAGCTGGGGCGTCATCGTGATGAAGCCTGGGCATGGATGCAAAGGGGGCAGGTGAAAGCACTGCCAGGGGGCTGGGAAAGGGCCTCAGTTTCCTCATCTGTAGGATTCCTGGGTTGGACCAGACAGCCTCTGAGGGCCTTCCCAGATCTGAACAGGCGATCCTATGACCTCAGAGGCCAACAAGGCCAAAGTCTACATTTTACAGAGAGAGAAAAGGAGGCTTAAAGGCGGTCACTGGGTAATTCCAGGAGTGAACTTGTCAGCCTCTCCCCAGACACCATCAGCATTCCTCAGTGTCCCAGGCCATAGCAGGGAGCTCATGGGCCACAGCATGTCAGTCCTGAGACCTTAGAGGCTACGTGGTCCAGATCCCTCCACTTTAGAGATGAAGAAGCTGAGGCGGGGGGTGGGGGGGCAGTATCCTACCCATTGGGCCCTATCAGGTGATGGGTAAAACATATTGTCACCAGGGCTTCTGGGTATCGCACTGGGGAAGACAGAGGGCTGGCTTGGTTGTAGTGGATGTAGCCAGAGTGTCCACACAAGGTCAGGGGGACACACAGTGTCCCCCATTCTCCTCCCTTAGATGGAAGGCCCTTTCCCCATCCCTGACTCCTTCCCTCAGGCCACCCCTCCAGCCTCTGATCTCAGGGGACCCCAAAGATGTCTGGATCTAGGGCAGGCATTAGCTGCTGGGCCACCCATGCCTGGTCCTGGTGGGGCCTCAGCTCTCCCAGCTGCTTTGTCACCAGGCCATTGGTTCTAAGATATCCCCCAGTGTGGGCAGGGCTGCAGCTCCCCTGGCTCTCTTCTGTGTACGTGTATGACCAGAGGCAGGGAAAAAGCCAGGCCTTTTCAGAGCTCTGTCTGCTCTGCCTTGTGGACAAAAGGATGACGGGACCAAGGGGTCAGAGGGTCTGAGCCCAAGAAAAGCACGAGCCTGCCCAGAGCCCCCAATATTGTCAGCACAACCCCAAGGTCTCTTCTCGGATGCCAAACCCAGCCCCTTTCCTTCCTGCTCTGGGAGAAGGGCTTGCTAACCTGTGCTGGCCTTGAGGAAGGGAGGCTGCATGGGGCTGCCCATCACTCACCGAAGGTCAGCAGGAAGCCATAGAGCATGCTGAGAACCCAGGAGTACCAGCCCTTGTGCTCCATGTACAGGAGGCTGTACACAGCATAGCAACCCAGGAGGGGGAACAGGATCCAAGACAGGTACCTGAACGCCATCTGCATGGGGGGCAGGGAGCAGTGAGCCCGGGATCACACCCGGGGCCTGCTGGGGACCTGTCCTCAGGGCTCCTCCTCTCCCACACCCTTGGCTCTCTGACACTGCCCAAGGGACTTCCCAGGTAACACGCAAGGACTTTGAGCTTCCTAGCATGTGCAGGGTGGAGAGAGGTGTGTGTGTGCATATGCATGCACGGACACCCCAATATACCCATGGGGGTGCCCCCTCCCTCCTGATTCTCCCAGCCCTCCTTCAGGGGAGGCCACAACACCAGTCTCCTCCCTGATGTCCTTCAGGGTCCAGGGCCTGCTTCTTTCCATCTTCCTCCTCCCCACCCCGACCCGTCTTCCCCCAGGGCCCTGTACCCCACACTCACATCATCATAAATTTTGGTGGAAGACTCTATATACGTAGACTTATCCTTGAAGGTCAGGCGGGGGAATACTCCGGCTACCTTGTTCTCTCGGTCCAGCTGTAAGTGGGGGAAAGAGGAGTGAGCAGAGGGAAGGGGGCCACAAGGACCAGCCCCAATGCCCCTCTATTTCCCATACCCCAAGGGGCTCCCCTGGTACTAGAAAACCCCCAATACAAATTCCCCAATCATTAGGGGGGGTGTGGTTCTGGAAACTCCCCATCCTACACTGGGGTCTGGGAGTGGGGGGAGGGGGTGGGGGGAGGAAGCCTGGGGGGACGGGGGACGGGGGTCCTCTGCTTCCCCCCAGCAGAGTGTGGATCCTTACCCGGACATCCATGACCTTGGTTATCTTCCACAGGTCAATCAGGACGCCAATGAAGACGCTGACCTGGACCACAAAGTTGGTCTCATTGTCAAGGATATAGAGTAGGACCACGAGAGACTGGAACACGCCAAAGAAGACAGATCGGACAGAGAGGCCCTCAAGGGACTGCCGGCTGTTCCAAAACTGGATGTCTGTGAGCCCAGGATGGAGGAGGGGGTTGGGAAGTGAAGCCAGAGAGACCAGGGGGCACTTCTGCTCAGGCCATCGGGGGGCTGAGGCAGGCCTGCCTCTGCTCAGACTTGGGGCTCCCCAAAAGTGGGGCACTGTCTCCCCTCACACACTAGGCACTCCCCCAGGTAGAGTTTTCGAAGGAAGCTCCAGGGCTCCCCCTGGTGTTGGGACCCTCTCCTGTCAGACCCAAGGCCCTGGAGTTCCCCTTGGCTCAGGCAGCTGATTCCCTGAAGCTCGGGTGGGGGTAGGAGTGAGGGTGGAGCCTTGCCTGCTCTCTGCCTGGAAGTACCCGCCTGTCACCCCACCCTTCACCACCCCCCTCTTCAGGGACTGCCCTGACCAAGTTGCCCTGAAGCCAAAGATTTGTGGTATCAAACGTCCAACCAGCCTGAAAGCCATCCTACTCTTTCTGGAGGGGAAATAGGGCAGGAGGAAGGGGATGCATCTCTTTGCTCAAAGGGGGACAGAGGGTTGTGCCCCCTTCCCACCCTAGGGGGTTCCTACCATTCTTGAAGGCCAGGAACTCAAAGACACTGTGGACGATCGAGACGATGATGGTAAGGGCCAGGAGGTAGGGGTTGGTCTCGAGGAGGGCCACCTAGAAGGGCAGTGACACACAGAGGGTCAATGGGACTGAGGAGTCATCCCACTGCTTCCTCCACAGGGCCCCAGGCCTGTCTCATGGGCCCTTCCCCCACCGTGGCCACCCACCACCCCCATTCTTGTCCTCTGGTCCCCAAGCCCAGGAGACACAGCGAGAAGGGCATTCAGAGACAAGAAAGAGGGGGAGAGATGAGGGGAAGCCTGGGGAAGAGGCTGCACATCACCCTGCCCACAGGAACCCCTGAGGATGTTCCCACAGGCCGATGCCTCCCTTCTCCCCTTGGCCTGCCCCTGGAGCACGTCCGCATGGAGGTCAGAGGCATTAACATAAGGACTCCAAGCTTAGGAATCCGGTCCCCCGATCCCTGTCATGTGGCCAAGCACCTACTACGTGCCAGGCGCTGTGCTAAGCACTTCCTAAACATCTCATCTGATCTTCCTAAAGACCCTCGGAGACAGGTGCTATAGTTATCTCCATTTCACAAGTGAGGACACTGAGGCAGACACCGCTAAGCAGCTCAGCCCGGGTCCACGCACTGGCTTTGATTCAGGCCCTCCTGGCTCCCACCCACAGCTGTGCCGCTCACCTTGACAGAGTCCTGCTCCTCGTCCGACTGCTCGTACAGGTCCTCCCCCAGGAAGTTCCAGGGCGAGCGGGTACTCTGGGCTGCGTAGAGCTGCCAGCGCCACAGGGACAGGGGGCAGAAGGAGAGGCGCAGGGGCAGGCTGGCCAGCGTCTCATTGATGGGATAGTAGTCTCGCTGCAGGTTCCAGTAGTCATTGAAGTAGATGATGGGGTAGTAATCGCCACTCACCGCATCAAACTGCACGTCTATGGAAGGGGGGCAGGATGGAGGGCCCATCAGGGGGACAGCCCTGGGGCGGCCCATTGTGGGAGGGGCACAGATCCAGCCGGGTCGGGGAGTGCTGAGCAGAGGCTCAAAGCCAGCCCGAGTGGGCCACAAACTATGAGCCCCAGAAACCAGGCCCCCGAACTCTGCCAAGGAGCCTCACGATAGGATGCAAACACAAAGGGAGAGGCCCGGGACTGGTGAGGTCACTGGCAGCTACAGTCCCAGGAGGGATGAGTAAAGCTGCTACCACACAGCTGGGCACCTTCTCCAGGGAGCTGCCTGGAGCACTGAGGGGTAGAGTGACTTGCTCAGAGTCACACAGACAGTATGGGTTGGAGGCAGAACCAGAACCCAGATCTCCTGGGCTCCAAGGCCAGTGCTCTGTCCATGAGACTACACCGCCCTCTGCAAACAGACATCAATCTTATTCCAACACCAAAGTTTCAAGATTCTGACGTGGAGACAGATCTCTGGGGCTGGACGAGGGGAGGAGAGACCCAGCAGGATTCTGAGGCCTGACCACTGAGGCAGGCTCCTGAGCCCCTGGGAGCAGCCCCCAGTTCTGCTGGCAAAAGAGACCTGGCCCATGTGGGAGTGGGACCCACGAGAGGGGAAGAACAGAATGTTGGCATCGAGGCTGGCCTCCTCCCTGCCTTGGAGAGAGGTCTGTGGGCCTCCAGGGGAGGAGTGGTGCTTACACTGGTCCAGTGGTGGAGGCACGCTGCCCTTCACCCAGGGTGTGTGATCATCCACAATGTTGATGGTGAGGTTGGGGTGCCAATGGGAGATGACCTCCACGGGGCCAAAGTCTTCCGCTCGCTGTGGGGGCAAAAGCACAGGGAACGCTGAGCCGGAGGGAGGCCCAGGCTACGCAGCGGCCCGCCTCTGGGTGGTGAGGGCCCAGACAGCTGGGGCAGAGGGCCGCTCACACCTCTCTAGGCCCTTCCAAATGAACCGAAAAGCCCTCGTCAGAGAAATGGGAGCCGAGCTGCAATTTGTGGGCTCTGGCCACTGCACAGGAGGACTTTCCCCCTCACTCATTTCTAATAAAGCCCCATCCACCCCCTGTCCAGAGGCTCTCTCTCCATGAGCCTCCAATCATCATCTGGGCAGGTGACTGAGTCCTCTCTTCTGCCCCTCAAAATGTATCACCCCTTTCCCCATCCCTGCCCCCCACTCAAGCCTCTGAGGAGGCAGGAGCTTTTCTGAGTGGAGGGTGGGCTGGAGTCTGGGGAGACCAAGGCGGGAAGAACAGAGAGCAGGTTCCTGAGGCAGTTTCTCAGCTGAGAATGGGGGTGCCAGGGGAGCCATGGGGGTTTGAGGAGGGAGAAGGTACAGGAGATGAGCCGTGGGGAGGAGAGAGTGAGTCAGCAAAGGAGGGGTACAAGGCCTGGTTCCCAGGCTGGCCTTCGCTGTGGGTGGTGAGTGATGGCACTGCAGGTTGGCAGGGCATGAGCTAAGGACCTTTTCCCTCCAAGTCTCTCCAAGCTCCCGGCCAGTCCTCCTTATCATCTGACCGCTCCTTCTCTGCGGCCCCTCGTCCCCAGTAATGTCAGGTACCCTAAGGCTCTGTACCGAGCCTCTGTCTCTACATTCGCTCTCCTGGTCCACCTGGCTTAAGCCATCGCCTGTGCCATAATCCAACTGTCAGGTTTTCTTCCTGTGATCCCCATCTCAGACTCCCCTTGGAGTTCCCCTGCAGCTGCCCCTGTCACGGCCTCCCTGGTCATCCACATTCCTACCTCAGAGCTGTCTCTGACCCTTCACCCTCCCCAGGGGCTCACAAGTCCCATCAATGCTGCCTCAAGACCAGGGCTGCTTCACCAGGGAGAGGAGGATGTCTTACTCAGAGATCTCAGGGGGTCCATGAACTTAGATGGGGGAAAAAACATCTGTCTTCACTTGTACTAACCTCTATGTGAAATTCAGTTTTCCTCTGTTGTGACTGTAAACAACAAACCCCAGTTGCACCAACATGACATGCTGTGACAAACATCAGTCATTTATCTCTGTTGTTCCGGATTCCAAAATACCATTCACACTCAATCTACCTTGGAAACTGCTGCAGTGTCAGACCTGCCCCTTGATGTGCTTGCACAGCATAAACATGGTTTTTTCATCTTTGAGTCCCTGCATCTCTGCAGGCTTGGCTTCCTTCTGCTTCCATACATTTGGCTTTATGTTTTTAAAGTCTTTATTTGGAGTAGGGCCCCCACCCAGGTCATCAGACTGACCACTGCCATGGCCGAGGATGCACATAGGAAGCCACCCAGAGCCTCCTTCTCCTCGCTCCCCTTCCTTACCAGGCCCGAGGTCACTCCTCCACCACCTCTTATCTCAACAGCCCCTTCAGCCTGAGTCCTTAACTGCACTCTCTGCCATCTCCAAACCAGGGCTATTCTGACAGCAGAGAGCTCTGAACTTGGATTACCTTAATCATCTCAGGGTCAGCTTCTGTCTCGCCTGTCAGCAGGTTTTTAGTCTTCTGAAATCGCCTTCGTTTATACTTGTTGATCACTAAGAGGAAGAGAAGGAGAGAGAGGGAGGGAGAGGGAGGGAAGGAAAGAGAGAGAAGGAAGAGGAAGGGAGAGGAAGGGAATGAGAGAGGGGAGGAGGCAGGGTGAGGGAAGGAGAGGGGGAAGGAGGAGGGAGAGAGAGGGAGAGAGGGAAAGAAGGAGAGAGGGAGGGAAAGAGAGGGGGGAGGAGTGAGGGAGGAGGAGGATGGAAGGAGAGGTGGCGGAGGAGGGAGGAGACTGTGAGGCAGTGGGATACCCAGGTCTGAAGCAGAGCATCAGGGGGCCCAATGAAGCACACAGCAGCCTCTCCCTCCCCCTCACCCAGCTCTGGTCCCCAGTCCTTCAGTGTTCTAGAAGGCCTGATGCCTCTGCCGCGCTCCCCAGCATGCTGCCTGGTGGATCCCTGTAGCTCTCTCAGGCTCACCTCTGAGCCCCAGTTCCTGTCTCCCCACTAACACTGGGATTCCCAAGGCCTCCCCACCAGCCTCCTCCATCTTGTCCTCGCTGTGAGAGGAGGAACCTCCAGAAAGTCCTGGCCTCTTCCTGTCCTGTGACCCTCCTCCAGGGCCCCAGGCTGACACAGTCCTCCCCCCACAGCCTGGCATGGGGCACTATCCTCAGCATGACTGACATTCAAGGCCTCCAGTGCCTAGGATCAATGTCCTCCCCAACCAACTGCTCAAGAAACATCTGCTGAATCGAATGCACCACAGTATCTCCCAGATCTGTCTTCTGGATGAAGTATCGGCCTGAGTCCCTCAAGTAAAATGCCTCCTCTTTCTTCCATCACCAACCCGATTCTCACCAGGCTACCCTCCAGCAGCCTTCTCAGACAGCCCTGGCCCACACCCCTTCCACCTCTTGCCTCCAGCTCCCCAGCAATGAGTAGGGCTGTGCTAGATCTTTCTTGGACTCATCTCCCCTCCCAGGGTTCTCCCTTCAGATGGAAGAGGTTGGCACCAATAGGTGCTGGGGTCCTGGACCGCCCCCACATTCCCTCAGCCCATCAGGAGTGTTGAAGCCGGGGCATATGGGGCCTTACTTCGTGACGTATGTACAGTGGCCAGCCGCCTGTACAAAGCCTTCTGTTTGGGGTCTGGGTGGAAGCCACTTTTGGTGAAGTACACGTGGATGTACATGGAGCCATTCTGCTGTACACTCTGGAAGACAGATGAACAGAGGGCAGGTGATAAGGACCCCCAAAACCACCTCCAGCCACTTGTACCCACCCACTCATACACACTGGCCTCTTCTTTCAGGTCCTACGAGACTGAAAGTCAGTAGACCTGGGTTAGGGTCCCGATCCCTTGCTGGGTGACACAGGACAGGTCCCTCACTCTATCTGAGCTTGTTTCTTTACCCAGCACAGTGCCAAATGAGGTAAGATTTGCAAAGTGCTTTGAAAACTGAAGCGTGCCTTTTCAATGGGATCCCTTCTATTAAAATATTTGCCCTTGCCTTGGCCTCCAGTCCCAAGGGGCCTCACCTCACACCCCCACCCTGGCTACGCTCTTCTCCCTTCCCCATCTTGACCTCTCAGTGAACCAGCTCCACTCTAGCCTGTCCTGGCATCTGAGACCCTTGCCCAGCCACCAAAGCCCAATCTGCAATCATACCCAACATCCGGCTCCTACGTGCTGTTGAACAAAAGTGGGGAAAAGCATGCTGCCATCCTGACAGGGTCCAGATCTACATTGTGGGGGTAGGCAGGCCCTATACCCCTCCCCTCTACCTTCCCCTCCCTCCTCATGCCTCCACAGCTCCCCTGGCACCCCCTCTCAGCTGAGAAGCTGCCTCCTTCTGCCTGCCCTCATGCAGCCTCCCCCACTTCACACTTCATCAGGCCCAGCCCCACTCCTGCTCATCTGCCTGTCCATCCCCATCAGCCATGGCTCTGTCTCTCACTCCCCTCACCAGGTGCCTATGGTCAGAGTCTCCACCTGCTTCCCTCTCCTCTCTTCTTTGCTGTCCAGCTCCTGACCCCACCATCCCACAGGAGCCACTCTGTCCAAACTAACCAGTGAGCTCTTGGTTCTCCGGTCGGTGGCCTTTTCCTGTCCCCCTCCCTCTCTCCTGGCTCTGACCGCTCCTCCTGCTGCCATGGCTGCCTGCCAGGCCTCTGCTGTCTTCCTCCTTCTGCTGTTCACTTGACTACCAGGGACTGGACGCTTCTCTCTAAGCAGACGAGTCTCAGCTCTGCTTGTCCAGCCCTGCCCTCTCCTGACCTCCTGTCTCACGTCTCCAGCTGCCTGGCAAACGTCTCAAAGTGAACATCTAGGAGACGCCTTAAATTTAGAATGTCCAGACAGTCCCTGCCTCCTTCCCTCAGAAAACCTTCCCCTCTTCTTCACTCCCCTCTTACAGTACAGGGCAGTGGCATCTTCCCAGACACCTAGGCCTACACTCTCAGGGTGATCCTCCACTCCTTCCCCCTCTCCCTCTACTTCCAATCTGTTACTGAGGCCTGGTGTTCGGACCTTCCTAATGTCTCCCATGTAAGCCCCCTTCTCTGCCCTGAGCTGGCCTCACCCTGGTCTGGGCCTTCTTCGTACCATGCCTGGGCCATTTCTGCAGCCTGCTCTCTGTTCTTCCTGTCTGAGTCTCCCCAGACTCCAGTCCACCCCCCACTCAGCTGTCATACTGACTTTCCTGAAGCAGAAGTCTGACCTCCATTAATCCCAGTCCTGTTCCATCAGTTGCTGTGGCTCCCCATTACCTCCAGGGAGCCTGCTCTTTGGCACTGAAGGAGCCCTTTATGACCCCTCCCCACTCTCTTCCAACCTTCTTACACCTGACTCCCCCAACATGCACCAAACTGGCCTGCTCCTGGCTGTTCTATCTGCCATCCACACCCTCCCTGCCTCTGCACTGGCTGGCCCCCTCCTGGACCTCTCTCAGCCTCCTGTCCTCCCTGCTAAATTCCTGCCTTTGACAAGAGGCCCTTCCCCCTCCCCCTTAACTCTGGTGTCTTCCCTCTGTCACGATCCTGTCTGCCACTTGTCTGTGCAGAGCTATCTGCATACTGTCCCTCCACTGGACTGGGAGCTCCTTGAGGGCAAGCACGAGTTTCTGTTGCTTTTGTTCAGTTGTTTCAGTCGTGTCCGACTCTCCGTGACCCTATTTGGGTTTTTTTTAGCAAAGATACTGGTTTGCCATTACTCTTCCAGCTCATTTGGAAGATGAGGAAAATGAGGCAAACAGGGAGAAGAGACTTGCCCAGCTAGTGAGAGTCTGAGGCTGGAAGACAAAGCTTCCTGACCCCCGACCCGGCCTCTATCCGTGGTACCACCAGCAGCCACAGGCACTATTTATGCCTATTTCTGTAGCCCCAGCGCTCACCACAACACTTAGCACACAGTAGGTGCTTCGTCAATGCTCCTAACTTGGCCAGATCCAACCACATCCACTTAGGTTTGGGCCACCTTGGAGCGCTCTACTGAGACAGAGCCTGGGTCTCCAATGTGGCTCATGTAGGGAACTCCCCAGGGACCCAAGTCTCTCCTCCCTTCTCTGCACCTCCTGGTCAGGGGTAAACTGAGGCCCACAGCCAGGTGCTCTCACCGGCGGGATGTCGAGCTCGGCATAGTGTTCGTAGCAGCCGTCTGCATTCTCGCCGCTGGTCCAGTCCCCGTAGACGAGGTCTTGCTGCTCCCAGAACAGCGCTGAGGTGGTATTGAAGTCTGTAAAGTGCTCATGCTCAGAGATGTACACGTGCAGGTTCTGTGGAGAGAAGGCCTTGCTCCAGCGTCTGCCCCAACTCCAAGGAGATTGAGGGCTCCACCCAGGCTGGCCGTGGTAGACAGGGGGACACAGGGGCGAAGGCCCCGCAGCCCCTCGGGGCATGGCCCAGGCCTGCGCTCTGGTCCCAGCCAAGCTCTCCTCACCTCTCCCTGCGCCACCGCTGGGGCAGGCCTGAGGCCCGGCAGACACCCCAGTGAGGTGTTTATGGGGGGCCTATACCTCCACACCCATGTGGCCTCCCTTCCCAAACACCCCATTTCAGGCCAATTGGCTCTGGTGCCCAGGCCCACCAGCTGGGAACCTCCTCTGCTCCCTAGGCTCAGCTCAACCCCCCTGAAGCTTCCCACTGTTACTACCATTCCCTCCTTCCCAAACTGTCCTATATCTGCCAATCCACGGGCATCATGCTGCCCACCCAGAAGACAAGAGGAGCCACCCGTGGACAGGGACTGTGTGTACTTCTGACCCCAAGGCCCAACACAATAAGCATGAGGCTTTGCTGAACTGAACTAAATCACTGGATTTCTCTACAACCTTCTGAGGGCCAACTTCAAGGGAGATGAAAAAGGAAGAGCCCTGCCCCAAACCACAGGAATGGAGCCTGATTCAATATCCCAGACCCACTCCAGCAAGGGGCCTGGGCAGGGCCTTCCCACTAAGGTGACTACACTGAGCAGGCACTAGGACCCCCACCATCCTGCAGCCTGTCCATGTCCACCGCAGGCTTGTCCCCAGCCTGGCCCCCCCACTGCCCTCCCGCTCCCCACACTCTTTACCATTAAAGTGTCCTTTGGGAAGAGGTTGCGGCTGGGCACCCGGGGGGCTCCCCCGGGGCTGGTTGGGTCCTGTGGTGCCGGCCCACGACGAAACCAACAGCTGATGGCCCAGATAATGAAGATCCTGCAGGGGTGGGAGGGGAGAGGAGGGAAGGATGAGCGAACATGGATGCTAGGAGGGCCTGCTGTCAGGCAGAGTATGAGGAGTCATGTGTCAGCTCAGTGGGGTGTGGGGAGGTCAATGGCAGAGATAACTCCCAGAGAAAGGCAGGCCAGGGTGCAGAGGGCAGCAAACGGGCAAGGCAGCCTCCTGGAGGCACAGCCACTAAGTCACTTCAAGGCCAGCTTTGCCCGAACTATCTCGAGCTGCCTAGCAAAGTGCTAGTACCAATTACCACCTCTGTGCTGTGTGACCATGGGCAAGTTGTTCAGCATCTCTGGGCCTTAAAGGGTCAGACAAGACAATCTCTTCCAGCTCTCACCCTCTGAATCTGAGAATCTGGAAGTCAGGTCACCAAAATCCCAGGGAGCCGTGGCTTTGTGGGCTCATCTCAGCCAGAAGGCTGAGAGAGCATGAGGCCTTGAATTGACCGTGGACCCAATGTTACCCTTGGCTCCTCCCAGCGGCCCTCACCACCTCTGTTCACCCCACCCCCACTGAATGGCCACTATACTCTCCCTGCTCACCCCTCACCCCCACCCCAAGCCCAGTTCAAGCACCATGTTTGCCTGAGGCCTTGCCTGGCTGCACAGCCCTCCCTGGCAAGGCTACTCTGGATCTACTGGGTCTGTGTCCCAGATCCACACACACACCAATCCACCAGTCTGTCTGTCTACCTCCGTCCATCCACATCTCTCTGTCTCCCTCTCTACCGAGCTAGGCATGATGCTTCTCCCATCAGAACATACACCCTTAACATGACTAAAAGCAAATTGTTTTGCATGACTATACATATTTATGATAGGTTTTGTTTTCTTTTCTTCTCGAAGGGGAAAGAATTTGGAACTGAAAAGAAAAACGAAAAAGTCTCTGTGCTTTGAAAAAATAGAAATAATTTTTAAAAAAATGTAAACTTGAAGGCAGGGAGGAAGTCAAGTGTGAGGGGCTGGAAAAGAGCACTGGGTTCGGATCCTGCCTCAGTTTGCCAGCCCATCCCTCAGCCCTTGAGTGCAATGCCACAGCTGTTTCCTTTGGTCCTTGGCTCCCCAGGGCCCAGTACCAAACAAGAGAGAAAACAATGGCTGGTTGACTGCAGAGCTGTGCTGGCAGCAGCACAGGACCAGAGTGATAAGATGCCTGGCCTCGAACCCTGGCTCTGCTGCCATCTACCAGTCTGCTACAGGCCCAGGGGCCTCAAGAGAACTAGGGACGTCCTTCCCACCACACCTCACAACCCATCTACACAGGCCTTAAGAGGGGCTCTACTGCTCAGAGGGAGGACAACAAGGGGTGGGGGTGGCCTTCACATAAGAAATCCACGCAGGGTTTTCCGGTGACTGTGGTCTCAGGAGGGCCCTGCCTGGCAGCTGGCTGATCCCAGGGGAGGCCCTCACTGCCTCACCCCACATAGACGGCAGCCTCACCCTGTCCTCTGGGGCAGGAGCTCCCTGGGCAGTGCCCCAACAGCCCCTCCAGAGGGGCCAAAAAGCAGGAGGGCCTGTGTGCAAATCCTGCCACTGCCACTTATTGGTCAGGTAACCTCAGGCAAACCACTTAACCTTCCTTCTCTACAAAACCAGAGGTTGGATGAGTCCTTTCCACTGTGGATGGTGACCCTGAAAAAAGAGACAGAAGGAAAGGAGGAAGAGGGAGAGAGAGGGAAAAGAGGAAGACAGTGACAGCAGACCCTTCCCCCTGAGGCTGAGGGAAAGCAGCCCCTGCCAGCCAGGGCCATGCCCAGAGTCCTGGTGTGGTCTTCAGGGCCCAGAGCCAGAGCTTCCTCTCAAAGACCAAGAAAGGTCACAGGGTCAGGGGGCAGATGGGAAAACCTGAGGGGTGGCGGGTGAAAGGACTGGCCAGAGGCCCCTCCAGGGTTAAGGGCAGAGATGGGAAAAGCCAGAAGCCCAGGACACTGGAGCAGGAGGGATCCTGGAGACAGTGCAGGCCAAGCCCTGGTCAAGACAGCCCTCAGGGGAGCTCAGCCCCTGAAGGGCCCTCAGCAGCCTGTCCTCCCCTGGGGCTTTCCTCACCACAAGGCTGGGAGGGCGAGAGAACCTCACAGTTGTTACAATCTGGAAGCAGGGCCTGTCCAAGATTTTACAAAAAGAAGAGGGGGGTACCTGCTCACTCTTCAGCAGCCCCCATTTAAAGGCAGGAACAACTGTGATTCAAGAAAAGACAAGTCACCAAGAGGCTGGCAATGAAGGCCAGCCAGGGCTGCCCTTGCCCATCACAGGCTGCTGCCCTCAGCGTGCAAGAGGAAGGAGGTGCAGAGATGGGCCTGCCCACTGTCTGTCAGGCAGGGCACGACCACTGCAGGGCCAAGCAGAAAGGTGTTGAGCACGGACGGGCTGAGCCATATGTGTCCCTGAATCCAGCTAACTCAGGGGAAACAGGCCCAGAAAGGGGTGGGTCTGCCCCATGGTCACCAAGCACAGGCCAAGCAATAGCGGAAGCCCAGGCTCGTGGCTGCACCCTGAGCTATCTCGATATGGAAGGGCTGGTGCCTCGGCCACAGCATCGCAGAAAGCAAGTAAGCAAGCGGAATGAGACAAGGCCCCAGTGGAGGCTGCCACAAGTTTCCCCTGTGACCCAGACAAGTCCTTTCCCTGACTCTTCATGTCCTCATCAGAGCACCAGGCCCGGGGTCAAGAAGACCTGTGTCTGAAGCCAGCCTCAGACAGCTGCAAGCTGTGTGACCCTGGGTAAGCAATTTCACAGCTGCCTGCCTCAATTTCCTCATCTGTTAAAGGGGAATCATTTCAGCCCCTACCTCTCAGGGTGAAGGATCAAACAAGGGAACATCTGTAAAGTGCTTGGCCCAGTGCCAGGCACATAGGTGCTCTATAAAGCCTCCCTCTGTAAAATGTGGAAACTGCCCCAGGCTCTGCCCAAAGGAGGGGGGTGGAGCAGCTGGTTTCTAAAGTCACCAGTACACTGGTGTTCTTGGCAGGGCAGCATGCACGTGGCAGTGCACAGACCCAGGCTCACAGCGCCCATCTGGAGTTCAAAGGGCATGTGGGGGCCAGCTGAGTCCAGCGCCTGCTGGTGACAGATGGCCCCAGGCAGTGAAGTGTCAGGAGGAGGGTCTGACTCGACGTCACACCGGACTGAATCTCTCTCCTGGCCTGTCCCAGGGGACCCAGCCCATTCTCTTCCCTAAACTACAGCTAATGCCAAGCCATCCGCTACCATCCTCCAGTCAAGGGGCCTGTATGTAATCCCAGAGCGGGCCAGGGCCCTGCTCCAGGCCTCAGCTTCCAAAACCTACAAAGGGGGTGTAATAGCAAGCAGGATGGGAGTTTAGACTGTTTTTTCTTTTGGAATGCTTCTCAGCACTAAGGCAATCAAGTGCCTTTGATTGAATCAAGAATCTACGACGACCTGCTTACGTCACAAGAAAGCCTAAGTCACATGAGTTTGAGTTGCATGGTTGTGATACCCTCTGTGGGCTGACCCAGAAGAAATGTACATATACTCTGAGGTTAGCATTTTGCTTGGGGCTCACTCACTGGAAGAATGCCATGTGATTTGATCAGATGAGACTCTGGAGCGCCCCCCCCCCCCCCCCCCCCGCTTTGAAAACCCAGATGTTGGTGCTTCTGTCTCTGGTAACTATGTATGTATTGCTATGGACACAGTTAGAAGCCCTGTATGCTGATTTGTGTTATTTGCTCTGTTTATATAATTTTTGCTTGCAATTTCTGTTTGTGTTTCCTCCGAAGTTCAGGATGCTTTTTCCCCTGAACTAAGTGAATGACATATGTATGTTTTATTAAAGTGAGACTGTAAACCCCTTAAAGTTGCTTTCCTTAGAAAAGCAGATCAAAGAACCTCTGCTAGCAGCCCTCCTGTGTACTGGTGTTATTGGCTTTACACCTCTGCAGCAGATGCAAGCAGCACTGTTGTCACAGGGGGACAGGACTAGTTGCTCCCTGAGGCCCCTTCTGGAGCCTATGAGACCAAGATCTGTCTGTTTCCCACACTTTGTGACTCGACATACCTGATTCCCCCCGCCAAGTCTGGCTTTGTTGATGAGTATGTATGTGCACGCACGCGCGCGCACACGCACACACACACACACACACACACACACACACACACACACATCAACTTTTAAAGATTTGGGCCAACCTGGTCTCATCCAAAGACACCCCTGTGTCCTGTTCTCCCAAGAGCTCCTGGGGGACAAGGCCCTTCTCAGCAGGGCTGTAGTGCTGGCTGGCCCCTCCCCCAGGCTCAGCCAGCTTCTCTGTGCAGATAAGGCCCATGTCCCCTATCTCCAGGGCAGGTCTTGGCACTGGTCTCCATACCACACCTGCTCCCTGTCTGCTCCTCCCACCCACAGAGTCACACCCTAACACAGGTCCTAATCCCCTCCTTCCTGGACTGATACACTTCTGGGTGTCTCCTTATCTCTACGTCAGGGATTCTGGACAAGGCTATTCCTGGAAATCCAACCACAGCTAGACCAGCCCTGGCTTCTTGCTGAAATAGAGCATTTCCTTCAGTTCTTTTTTTTTTCTTTTGTTTTTTCGGAAGGGGAGAGGCAAGGCAATCGGGGTTAAGTGACTTGCCCAAGGTCACACAGCTAGTAAGCGGCAAGTGTCCGAGGCTGGATTTGAACTCAGGTCCTACTAACTCCAGGGCCGGTGCCACCTACCTGCCCCTCCTTCAGTTCTTTAAGAGGTTATTTATTCTGAGAAGGGCCCCCTGCCACATCCCTACTCCTTCCCTTGGGTCATCAAACTGCAGTGGCTCCCCATCATCTCCAAGACCAAATGGAGCTGCCGCGGCTTGACCCTCACCAGCTGGGCCCTGGCCACCTTCCCAACCAGAGGACCTCCTCCCCATCTCTCATGCTTGGCACACCTTCTCTCCTCACGTCTACAAAGAATCCAGCTTGTCCTTCAGGCCTAGGCCCTGGCACTGCCTCCTACAAGAAGCCCTTCTGGATTCGCTGTGGGCTCTGTGAGGGCAGAGGCTGGTCTAGCCTGCCTTCCTTTGGATCATAGGCAAATGCCTAGACCAGGACACCAGTGACAGCAAACACTCCCAGTCAAGATGGGGACAAAGTGTTTAAAAAGCTAATGGCCCCTGGGCTGCGCCAATCCAAGTCAAGCACTCTGGGCAGTGTGCCGGCCAAATGCCATCTGGAAACCTGGGTGCAGTTTGGAAGCCAAGGGGACAGAGCACCTTTAGGAGCATGACAAAGGCCCGGAAAGAGACTTGGGGAGGGTTAGCATGGATGCGGCTGCCTGGAGGTGGTCACAGGGAGGAGGGGTGAGGCCTATTCTGGGGTGGGGGTGGGGGGGGAGCTGGGGGGGATGGGCTCCAATCATACCATCCCTGATGAGATCTGCTGGAAACATGGTGGAGGGGAGGGGCCTGCTGAGCACCAGCTGGGCTCAGCAGCCAAGAGGCTCCTTACCTGAATAATACGCCTTTGATGACCTGCCAGGCATTTGGAGCAGCCTGTGGGGCTCGGTTCTGTTGCTGGGTCTCTGTGGGTGCATCTCCTCCAACACTGCCATTGCTGGTCACCTGTGGGAAGCCAGGACAGAGACCCAAGGGCTCAGAATGGAAAGGGAGCTTTGACCTTGGGCTCCCCACCCAGCCTCTTGCCTCCCAATGGGCCCTGGTCAAGGTCTGTGCTCCCCAGTCTGGCCTTCAAGGCCCTCCAGCCTCTCTCCAAACACTTGGGAGAGGCCCAAGGAAACCCCTGCCAGGGCAGGTCAGTGCCTTCGTGGTTTCCAACAGGGCCCAGAACACTGACAGGTGAAGCACCTTGTGGAAGCTGAGTGTATTACTGGCTCTGAGGTCAGCCCCCCACCCACTCTGTCCCAGGTTAGCAGAGCAGTGAAGAAAACAGAACCAGAAGCTTAACCACAAAACTGCCAGACCAGAGTTATCTGGAGCGGCCACATGGGGTCTTAAAGGATTTTTTATTCTCATCATCTGCATCTTACAGCTAAGGAGACTGAGGCACCAGGAGGCGAGAAGGCTGGCTTGAGGCCTCCTTCCACTGGGCCAAACTGCCTCTACCCCTTCTCATAGAGGGGCCCCAGGAGTGTCCCAAGGTCCTGCCTGTCTGCAGCCCTGGGACAATCAATCACCACCCCATGACATACAGACCACAGACCAGCAGAAAAGATGTTTCCCATCCTTGGGCTCATTTCATTCACACGGTTCATGGGAAGAGCTGAGGCTCAGGGGAGGCAGCAGGTCTATACAGCAGGCCTGCCCCCTCTGCCCCAGCCCCCACAGACATTCTGGGGGCCCAGCAGGGTGACCTTGACTGGGTCCTTTCTCTGGGTCTCAGTCTCACAGGATTTAGAGAGCATCTAGCCGAACTCTCACTTTACAGATGTGGAAATAGGCCCAGGGAGGTTAAGAGCCTCAAAATCTAAGCCCTGACCACTGCCACTATGCTATGATGCTGCCTGATTCTTCTCTAAAGGGGAAGGGCTGAGCTGTGAGCCTGGAAACCCAGTGACTTCTTCGTAACCTTGAACAAGTCCCAGAGACTCAAAATCTCACTTTCCTCCATCCCACTCCCCAGCTGGACATCCCCCACCAGGAGCAAGCCCAAGGCAGGGTTGGCTTCTTCCACACAGGTTCCCCTGCTCCAGAAATCCTGGGGTGGGGTGAATGGTCACTCAGAGCCAGAACACAGGAGCTACGGGACATGCCTGGGCTCCTGGGAGAGATGCCTCTCCCTTGACCCAGGAAGCCAAAGCTAAGTGTGAAGAGAAATGACTTTCTCAAGGTCACTCAGCCAGGACATAAATTCGAGGCTCCTTCCCAGAATGTGCTCAGGCCTCCTCAAGCCAGCCTGATGAACAGGCTGCACAAGCTGGGTGGTCATGATTTTCACACTCACAATAGGTCAAAGCTGTCTTTTGACAGACAGACCCACTGAGGCCCGGAGGAAGGTGGGGATTTGTGCAAGGTCACTCAACCAGTCACCGACAGAGCTGCCTGACCCTCCTTTGCTCTTTCTCTTATTCTGTGACATTGGAAAAACTGTTTCCAAACTGAAATTTTCAAAAAAAATGTTCTAGAAGATCCTTTCCTACTGACTAGGAAAACCTGAGGGAGGGCATTCCCTTGCAGACCAGGCGGGGCTGGGCAAGGAAGCCATCCCCCACCCCTGGTCTGACACAACCACAGCTGTCACCATCCTGCACTCTGCTCCCATGATGCTGTTATTTCTGGGCTGGAGGGAAGACTATGGTCTTAAACAGGCCAGGCTGGCCACCTCCTCCCAGACCCCTCCCAGGCCCCAGGATTCTCTCCCAGCTTAGGTCCAGATGGAGCTGTTGTCAGATTTGGGATCCTAGACCACCCCAGAAAGTCATGTCTACCTGCCCCAGCCTCCTGGGCTCTTCCCTCCCCTCCAGATTCCTCAGCGCTGGCCCTGGCCACCTCACTGTCTCTCGCTTCAATCTACCTCCCCATGAAAGTGAGAGTCCCCATCAGCCTGACCCACAGGACAGGGACTTTCCTCATAGGTCCTTGTGGCTTCCTGATTCCCCCTCCTGTATACGAGAACAGAGAAAGGAAGACTGACCCACCACAACAGGCAGAGTTTTCACACTCTCCAGGCCACTGCTGTAACCACCATGGGGAAGAATGGGACAGTCCTGGGTTCAAGACCAACTGACTCATTTGGAGACCTGGGCAGAGCACTGTCTGGGCCTCAGTTTCCCTATGGGTAAAGTGAGGGGCCTGGCCTGGAGGCGGAGGCAGCATGAGGTGTGTGACCTTGGGCAAGTCCCTCCAGCTTGTGGGGCCTGTTTCCTCATCTCTAAGATGGGAAGGCTGGCCTGCAGGCCATCTCTAGGGGATGCAGGAGGACCCCCTCCTTTGCACAAGCATTTAGGGTTAGGGCGGAGGCCCCAGCATGTCACTGACTCTTTGGTCCATGACCGCCTAGCCAAGTCCAGAGCCACGTCCGCTGGGCCACTTCTGGCCTGGGCTTTTCCGTCAAAGAGCACCCCACACACAGCAGAGGCATCTCAGGGCAGCTTCCAAGGCACAAAGTGTCTGTGCATGACTGGTGTTTTCTAGGATTGGGTGGGTAGGTGCTGTGGCCGCCAAGGAGAAAGCCCTGACCAGGCTTAGCAATGGTGGCCAGGCCATTGAGGCCCCAAACCAGCATGCATCAGGGAGGGCTCTACACCCTCCTGATACCCCACATTAGTTCCCCCCCTTCCCAAGACCCCGATAATAACCCAACTTGTGCCCTACTTCAGGAAGCTGCCCTGGCTGATCCGAGTCTACAAGATTCTGGTGACATTCATCAACCTGGCATTTGAGGCTTCCAAAGCCTTGCTCCTACCCTTGACAAGACTTAACCCCAGGGTCCCCCTTCTCCCTGACACTGGGCCCTCCCCACTCTTCCAAGGCCCAACCTAAGCCTTAGGGGGCTCGTGTTCTCTCTCCTGTCTCCCTTTGTCTCTCTCCATCCTTCCCTCTTTCGTCTTTTTCTTTCCCATTTCTCTGTCTCCTTTCGGCTCTCCCTCCATCTCTCTTTCTCTCTCTGTCTCTCTCTTCCTGTCTCTCCATTCCTCCCTCCCTCCTTCTCCACCTCCTCTCTCTCTCCATCTCTTTTCCTTCCTGTCTCTCTATACCTCCCTCTCTCCTTCCCCCTCTTCTCTCTCCTCTACCTCTCTCCACTCCTCCCTCTCTCCTTCCCTATCTCCCCTCCTGTCTCCATTCCTCCCTCCCTCCTTCCCTCTTTCTCCACCTCTCTCCCTTCTCCTGCCTCCTTCTCCCTCATGTCTCTCTTCCTGTCTCTTCACCCCTTCTCTCCTTCCCCCTCTTTCCTCTCTCCCCTACCTCTCTCCATTCCTCTCCTTCCCCCCTTCTCTGACTCCTCCTTCCCTTGTTCCCCCCCTTCCCTCTGTTTGTCTCTCTGTCTCCATCTCTCTCTCTCTATCTTTCCCTCTCCCGATCCCTGGCTTCTGTCTCCATCCTCTGAGCTCCCAGGCCCCTCCCTGGATCCTGAGCTCTCTTAGCCTGGGAGAACTGTCACCTTGCCCTAAGGAGGTAGTGTTTGTTCTGCTGTGCCCCAGACAGGGAGCTGCCCCCTCCTACTTGGACATGGGCCGAACACCCCCCCCCCAAGAGCTGGGCCCACGGGGGCTCAGCACCAGGTAAGCTTGGCTGTCACAAGGCAGAGCAGCAAGACCACACACAGGACAAAGTTACTGACACCATAGATGACCTTAGCCAAGTGTGTTCCTCACTGCAGACCTCGGTTTCCCCCATCTGTAAAGTGAGGGGCTGGGGTCTAAAAGCAGACCCCTAGGGACCCTCCCTCCCCACGTGGTCGGAGGCAGCGACCTGTCTTCATCAGGGTCGGATCTCACTCACCAGGGAGAAGGGGGAAGGGGGTGGGGATCCCCAGCTTTTAAGATAGGTGAGAAAAGACTTGAAAAAGGAGGAATGGGAGTATGAATGTTGTGGGGTGGGGGGCTTGGAGGGGGCACCAGGAGAGCACTTGGAGGAAGGGCTCCATAGGCCAGGCTGTGGGCAGGGGCCAGCAACCAGCCAAGATGCCCAGGAGAAGCTGGAGGCCAGGGAAGGCCACACTGGGAGAGAGGAGGGGGTCTGAGGTGGCCGAAGTCAGCCACCCCATTGCCCTCATTACAGCCTCGAGGGAAGGAGGTGACCCCGGGAAGCCTCTGGGGCTGGGAGCCGCCTGGGCAGGGGCAGAAGGAGGAGCCGAGGCTGGACTTTGGACCAAGACAGGCTTGGAATCACCCTCGCTGCTGACCCCCCTGAGCCTCAGTTTCTTCGTGCTATAGACGAAGACTACCAAGCCTTTCAGGAAAGCTGACAGGCTTGGAGGTGTGCGGGGAGGGGGGGGAGGGAGCTCTGTCCATCTGTCTGTCCATCAGTCCGTCTGCCTGCCCACCCATGTATCTGGCCACCTGCCCCTCCCACTGTGTCCAGTCATCACACACGGTCCGAGGAAGGTGCACATTCACCAGATTGGACCCCGCGGGGACAAATTAGGAGGTGGGGGTTGGGGGACGGAGGGAGGTCGAGGGAGGGCTCCGGGCTGCCCAAGCCGGGGCAGACGAGTGGACCGAGATTTTTCGAAAAAAGACGCGTCCTCCCCCCGTGGGCCGCCCACCTGGGAGGGGGAGGGGGCCGCGAGGCAGGTGGGGGGCGGCAGGGGCAGAAAGCCGCGGAAATCCTCGGGCTAGCAAGGCTCGGGACGCCCAGGCACCGGCCTGGGGCGGGGAGCAGGTGGGAGCCACAGTCGGGTGGAAGGGAGGGCGGCGCGACGCGGAGTGCGGGGGCACGCCCCGGGAGGGGGTCCGAGGGGTCGCCCGGAGACGCCGCGGGGCTCGGGCCCGGCGCGGGAAGGGCCCAGCCGGGGAGGCCGCGCAGCGCAGGGCCGGGCCGCGCCAAGCCGCCGCCGGGGCCGTCTGCTCTCCTCCCGCCCGCCAGGCCGGCCGCCTACCTGCCCGGAGCTGCCTCCGGTCACCGTCGCCGCGGCCGCCACTTCGCTCGGGCTCCCATCCGCCTCCTGCGCAACCGCCATCTTCCTGCTCCGTGTCCCCGCCCCCCCCCGCAGGCCCCGCCCCGTTGCTCCCGATCTCGCGAGAACTGTCCCGGGCTGCCGGCACCCGTAGCAATGTCCAACGGGCCACCGTACCCCGCTCCGAGTCTCTAAGCCCGGCACAAGCGCGTGCTCTTCGGGAGCCGCTCTCTAGTACGCGGGTACCAAGGCCGCTGCCGGCCGCCACCCACGTCCCCTGTCGTCAAGTGCCCTTGTGCTGACCCCTCATTTCCGAGGCCCAGTTCTCGTCCGGTCGGCGGCCCCCTACCCTACCTGGCCAGCGTTCGCGGTCGCCCCCCTCCCCCCTTCGGCCACGCCTCCGACCGTTGTCAGTAGCGCTCCTCCTTTACCAGGCCCCAGCCTCTAACCTGCCCATCCGCCACACCCCCGCTCCCTTCTTGCGAGGTCCCTCCTCAGCCACCGTCCGACGCGCCTTGGGCTACTCCCTTGCTGTTGGTCATGACCAATTTACCTCGTCGCAGTTCCTCTCCCTTCCCCTAGAAGCTTAGTCCCATCGCGGCCACCGTCGAATCTCACCTTTGGCCACGCCCCCGTCCGACGAGACTCGCGAACTGTGCGCAGTCCCTTCCCGGCCACCGTAGCAACTTAGATTCGCCTCGGCTGTTGGCAAATTTGTTTCGTGTGTTCTACTGCCCTGTCTCTCTCCCCCATCCCCTTCGCCACTGCCCGAACCTCCGTCCCCCAGTTCTCCTGCTGGTCCTGGGGGAGGCGCACGCGCCTAGGGGCCCCTCCCCCAGCTTGGCCGGGGTTCAGAGCCGACTGTCTAGATTTCCGTCCTCTTATGTGCCTGAGGGGACGGTCGGTCGCCCTTGGTTACGGGCGATCCTGGTCAGCTTCTTGGCGGAAGTGGCTTCCCGTACTTTCTTTCCGTTTAATTCCCGGTAGAGAGGGGAATAGAGAGCTCCTCGGACACGTCCCCGAGAAGGAAAGGACCCAGGCCCTTCGGGGGCTCCCCCACCCCCAATCCAGCCTCTTGCTCTGACCTCGAACAAGCCCCTTCCCTTGCCCAGCATCGGATCAGCTCCTCATGCACCGCCTCTGAATGGGGGCTCGTACAGAAGGGGAAGGAAAGATCAACGGACCGATCAGCTTTCTTTGTGCACCCCCTGCCACTCCCCCAGAATCAGCCTCCCTTCCCCCATCTCCCTGAGGGGCCCCCCCCCGCACTGGGAGCAGATGGGGGAGGGGACTCCCTCGCCCTTCTCCAGTTTCTGAAACCAGAGTTATTTGCCGAGGTTCGCCAGGCTCTCCGTCCCTTCAGACGCTAAAGAGGCAGCCCTTCTAGGGGGTGGGCCTTACTCCTCGAGTCGCTGAAGCTGCGTTGTTACTTCTGTTTTCACAGCACTAAACACCCCATTACTCTAAATAGGAGTAATTGGGGAGGGGGGGCTCAATGGAAAAGGGAGCAAGAGATTAGGATCCAGTGGAACAGAGCCCAAAAAAGCCAAGAATTATGAGGGAGATTTGCTGTATCCCTGGGTAAGGGGTCACCCTCGGGTAAGACTTGGATAATGCCTGGACACCGCTAAGGGAAACCTCTAGAGCCTGGTCGGCTGAGCTTGGACTGCCACCTGGTGGTAAAAAATGTCCTGTGCTTGGTGGGGGCGGCGTGGGGGGTCCCCTAGACCTCCTCATTACTTCTATGATTTGTTATTGTTGAGTCGTCTCAGTCCTGGCCGACTCTCCCTGAACCCATTTGGGGTTTTCTTGGCAAAGATACTAGAGTGGTTTAACATTTCCTTCTCCAGCTCATTTGACAGAGGAGGAAACTGAGGCAGACAGGGTTAAGTGATTTTGCCCAGGGTCACATAGCTAGGAAGTATCTGAGGCCGGATTTGAGCTGAGATTTTCCAGATTCCCAACCCAGTGCTCTGTCCACGTTGTCCGCAAGCTGCTCTGGTAGCGCTTTGAAACAGCCATACCTGCCAGTGCTGGAAGTACTTCCAACACTGCCCTATCTGGAAAGCCCAGTGAGCTTCAACAAGTGGGAACAGTCCTTTAGAAACCTAATTTTGCAGTTTTGTAAATTTGGGGACTTTGAAGTGTTTCCCTCTAAGTAAATTTTAAAATTTCTTTGCCTTTCTTTTTCACAATTCTTTACAAGAATTCCCAGCCCACTCCCCACCCCCAGTTTAAGATCTGCCATTTGCATAAGTAAGGATAGGTTATATTATTGGAAGCTGAGAATTCATCTTGACAATTCATCCAAACTTGCTGGATTATAAACAGAAAATGAGCTCACACAGGAAAATCCAATTTCAGAATGTTCAGAACGTCTCATGATGGGCCCCAGGAGGAAGAAAACCCCAGACTCAGAAGGAACAGCATACTGAAAACCTGCTTAGAAATGGAACCATGGAACCGTTTATTCCACTTGGAAAGATGATGAGCAGACCAGAGGTCACAGTGGCCTGGTTAAAAAAAAAAAAAAGAAAAAGAAAAGACCACCAGCCAGAGACCAATCTTTCTTCTGCTCCAACTCATCATGGATGATTTGAAGATAGGAATTGGGACTTGGTCTAACAGAAGCTGCCAGCCACTATCTTATTTTCAGAAAACAGGAGTAGAGGTCATTGAAAACCTTTATTTTTTTTTAATGTGGAACCATGAATCTGTTACCTACAGTATTTTTTTTAAAGTATGTATTAACCCTGCTCCATTTATCTGTGTCCCCTTTTGAATGCCTTTCTGCTCTCCTTCCAGTGTTTAAATGTTTCACTGCTACCTTTCTTTCCTCTCTCCTCTCTCCAACCTTCCCCCCCTTTCTCTCTCTCTCTTCCTCTCCCCTTCCCCCCTCTCTCGTCATTATCCCCTACATTCTTCCCCCCCCACCAAAGAAAGTTGCAAACCTTCATAACAAATAAGTGGAGCAAATCAGGTACACACTCTGTCTGTGCCTGATAACATATGTCTCATTCACAGACTCTGCCAAGAGGTGGGAAAGCAGCTTCAGTCTTCTGAAATTGCGCCTGGTCACTGCTATCCACTCCAACTAGTGGATAGCACTAAGTCCCTCCTCTAAGGAAAAGGACCCCCTCTAGAACTTGCCAGATGGGTCATTCAGCTTCACCTTAAAGACTTCCCCAAGGAGGGAGAACCTACCACCAGTCCATGCTGCCTATTCCACTTTGGCCAGCTAGTAGTTATTAGGAAGTTTTCATTGCCATCAAGCATCAATCCGCCTCTTTGTAACTTCTGATTCTTGCTTCTAGTGTGTCTTCTAGGACCAAAAGGAACAGATCTATCAGCTCTTCTCCATGACAGGCCTTCAAATACTCCAACACAGCCATCCTTCCTTCTCCCTGATTCTTTTCTAAAGGCTAAACCAACCTATTTTCCTCAAATGACCCTCATCCCACAGGCTCAAGCCCTTTTTCATCCTGGTTGTCCTTTGGACACCCCGCCTCTAACCCAAGCATCCTTAGATTGTGGTATCCGGGACTGAGCCCAATACTTGGGGTGAGGTGTGATAAGGGCAGAGGACAGTGGAGCTGTTGATCACTTTCCTCTTCCCAGAAGCCATGCTCTTCCATATAGCCCAAAATTTCATCACCTTTTTTTTTTGCTGCCACACCACAGTGCTGATGTATTGAGCATGCTTTCCTCTAAAACCTCCAGATCTTTTTCAAAGAATTGCTGTTTAGGATTCCCCAACTTACTTGACTTTTTTTAATACTGAAGTGCAAGATATTACATCCACCCCAATTGAATTTTATCTTATTAGATAAAATAATTATAATTATGATCTAATCAAGAAGAGTCAAACCCAGAGCTGCTGGTCACATGTGCCCACCACGCTCCCCAATGCTGCCCAAACCAGATTAAACTGTAATTTGGAAATATTAAATCAAAATATAACAGAAAAATATTACATTTTAAAAATAAGTTGATTTGTGGCCTGCAGGGCTCCTTATGTTTGGTTTATTGATTCCTGGTTTTTAATGCATTTTTATTTATTTCATTATTTCCGAATTACAAGCAAATATTTTTTAAACATTTTTTTAAATTTTGAGTTTCAAATTCCCTCCCTCCTACACCTACCCCTCCTTGAAAAGGCAATACATATGAAATCATGCAAAACATATTTCCATGTTAGCCACTTTGCAAAAGAAAACAGTCCAAAACCCAAGAAAAATAAATGTTTAAAAATGTGCTTCTATCTGTACTCAGAGTTGTTCAGTTCTCTCTCAGGAGGTGGATAGCATTTTTCGTCATGAGTTCTTGTCTTGGATCATTGTCTTGATCAGAGGAGCCAGGTCCTTCGCAATTGATCATAGTACAATATTGCTGTTATTGGGTACAATGTTTTCCTGGTTCTGCTCACTTCACTTTGCATCAGTTCATATAAGTCTTTGCAGGTTTTTCTGAAAGCATCTTGCTCATCATTTCTTAATGCATGGTAGTATTCCATCCCAATCATGTACCACAGCTTGTTCAACCATTCTTCAAATGATGGACATCCTCTCCGTTTCCAATTCTTTGACCCCACAAAAAGATCTGCCATAAATACTTGTGTGTGTAGGTCCTTTTGTGATTCCTGTTTCTTTCCGTCATCTGTGCGGGAAAGGTCTCAGATACTCTTATCAAAAGCTTTGCTAAAATCTACGTAAACTGCATCAACATTTCTCTTGTCCAGTTCAGTAATCCCATAGAAAAAGGAAAGTGAGGTTGTTCTGGTGTGACCCGTTCATGTTGAAGCCAGGTTTATTTGGGGGGTTTTTGTAATTGCTGCAAACCCAAGTGAGTGACCTGGCGTAGCTTGATCCTAGAGCACCACCTGGTGGATTGCCCAGCCATAGCATCCAAAGCAGCTATCTCAAAGCCCTGCTACAAGATGCAACACACTTGCCTAGAAACAGTGTGATGACTGAACAGAGTTTTTCATCAATATTTGTAATCATGAAAGATTTGCAGGGAAAATGTTCTTTCCCTTTTTTCCCTCTGCTGCAAGGGGTCATTGGCTGGAAAGGGGCTGCAATCCTAAGATGTCCCCCTTGGGGAAATCCCTTCCCGTGTCACACTTGTAAGAGATGACTCCTAGTGGCCCCCTCAGGGATCTCAGAGTTGCTGAATTCTGGCTCTAGATCTTTGCCCAGTGGTTTTCTGTGCGCTCATTATTCATTCAGTGCCCTCTATTATTACTTCCATACTCCCTTTCATTTCATTAGTCCCTTTCCCTGTGATGCTACACTCATGGTGACTTTTTGACCCCATGGACCTCAGTATCCCTAACTGTGAGGTGAAGTTACATTGATTATGTCTAGGATCTCAAGGAATTAAAGAATGTTGAGCTTGAAAGTGGAACATGAGGCAACCTAGTCCAGCTCCTTTCATTGGAAAGAGAGGCTGAGTCACAGAATATTATAGTTGGAAGTTATTGGATCTGTGAATGGATAAGTCCTGTGTCTCTGTCTATGCCTACACTATCTATTCCTACATCAAAATTCTGTGAACTAGGCGATAATGGATACTTCTCTAACACTGTAAGGTTTACAAAGTGTTTGATATATGCCTGACTCTTTGTGATCCCATTAGGAGTTTTCTTGGCAAAGATACTGGAATGGTTTGCCATTTCCTTCTCCAGCCCTGCCTCACTTAAATCCAATTCACTCGCAAGTCAAGACATCACCCTTCTGATATCATTGGTCCAGTTCATTTTACAGATGAAGAACTGAGGCAAACAGGGTGAAGTGACTTGCCCAAGGTCACACAGCTAGTAAGTGGCCAAGGTTAGATTTGAACTCAGGAAGACGAGTCTTCCTGATTCCAAGCCCAGTGCTCTATCCCCTGCACCACATAGATGCCCAAAGTCAAGAAGACTTGAGTTCAAATATGACTTCGTACACCTCCTTAGCTGAGTAACCCTGGCCAAACCACCTCACCTCTCTCTGCCTCAGCTTCCCCATCTCTAAAACAGGGATAATAACACCTGCTTCCAGGGAGGCTGTGAGGATGAAATGAGAGAGTATTTGGGAAGTACTTGTCCAACCTTGAAGCATCATGGAAATGCTAGCTATCATTGGTCTTACCCAATCCCTGATTCCATCAAATATACCTGACATGTGGTTATGGTGCCTCTCAGGTCAAATCAGCAAGCATTTACTAAGCACCTGCCATGTTCTAGGCACTGCGATCAACTCTGGGGATACAGAAAATTCAAAAGCCAGTCACCATTCTCAAGAAGCTTACAGTGTAAGGGGGGAGACAATATGCAGACAACTACGTTACAAATAAGATATAGACAGCGTCCATGGCATATAATCTGAGGGCGGTGGCACCAGCATTAAGGGGGATTAGGAAAGGTTCCTTGGTGAAGGTCGGGTTTTAGCTGGGATTTAAAAGAAGTCAGGAGGTAGGGATGAGGAGGGAGAGAGTTCCACACATTTGTGGTTGTTGTTGAGGATTTCAGTGAAGTAATATCAGTAATATAACTATGTATGTATATGCTAGGACATTTAACAACTGAAGGGTGGTGTTCAGTTATTTCAGTCCTGTCCAACTCTTCCATGACTCCATTTGGGGTTTTCTTGGCAGAGATACTGGAGTGGTTTGCCTTCTTCAGTTCATTTTACAGATGAGGAAAATGAAGCCAACAGGGTTACGTGACATGCCCAGGGTCACACAGCTAGTGTCTGAGGCTGGATTTGAGTTCAGGTCTTCCTGACTCCAGACCTGGCACCGTATCCACAATGCCACCTAACTGTCCAGACATGGGGGACAGTAAGTGAAAATGCAGGGAGTTGGGAAGATGGATTATTTTGTTCAAGGAACAGCACAAAAGCCATTTGCTGGATGGCAGAGGATGCGAAGATTAGGAGTAGGCTTAAGAAAATAGGAAAGGTAGAGGAAATGAGCAGAGTATGAAGGACTTTCAGAGCCCTTTGCGATTTGATCTTGGGGGCAACAGGGAGCCTTTGAAGGTTATTGAATGGGGGAGGGGGAGATGTGGTCAGATGTGGGCTTTAGGAAGATCACTATGACAACTGAGTGGAGAATAGACTAGCCACTTGAGGCAGGAGTACTGACTAGCCAGCAGGCCAACAGTCCAGGCATGAGATGGCTAGAGAAGAGAAAAGGACATATATGAGTGATGTTGTGAAGGGGACAATGACATTACTTGGCAAAGATTGGGTTGGCCGTGGGACAATAGTGAGCCTGGGCGCTGGGACCATGACCCCAAGGAAACAGCCAAGGAAACGGCCAACCAGTCCAGTACCTTTGCCAAGAAAACTCCAAACAAGGCCGATAGCAATGCAGAAGTTAGCAATGGAGGAAGGTTTGGGGGGGGGGGAGGAATAACAAGTTCAGTCTTAGACTTGTCGAGTTTAAGATTTGATGGGGCATCCCACTTTCACTTTTAGACTAATTTAGTTGTCAAGAAGTTTTCTCCTGCATCAGCCTTCATTCTACTTCTTTGCCACCTCTACTATTCCAATCCCTTTCCCCCTGTGATGGCCCTTCAAATACTTGAAGAAAGCAATCATATCTTCACATGTCATCCCCCTTCTCTAGCCTAAATGACCCTGGTTACATTCTTCTAGCAGTGCTGGTAGGTAAAAACGAATAGGTGGCATTTTCATTTTCCATTGAGCATACTCATCTGTTCCTTGTGTTTGTCCTTCGTTTTCAAGGAGGACCATGACATCAGGGGAATGATGACATGACTTGCAGTTGACTTTGATTCCTATCAACAGCTCAATAGCTATTTTACGATGAAGAAACTGAGGCACAGAGAGGTTAAGGGACTTAGGGAAACATAGCTGGTAAGTATCTGAAGGAGGATTCGACCTCAGGTCTTCCTGACTTCAGGTCCAAGATCCTACCCCACTATTATCCTACCGATGTTGTGCTGTGGGTATTATGATCCCCTTTTCCCACCACACTCTGTTCAGGGAGGGTTAACAAATTATTTTGTTTTTATAGAGGTTCCCCGGAAGAGAATGCCTTCTTTTTAACTCCCTCGCATTTTTAAAAATTCTATTTTACATTTTACAAACGAGTAAACCGGGGGTCAAAGTAGCTTTCCCTGAGGCATAAGGTCAGGGTATGTCGGAAGCTGGATTCGAATCTACATCTAACTTGAGCCCAGGGCGCAAGCTGCAGCACAGACAGCCAAACGACTCCGGAGCCCAGGGAGAGGAGAAGCAATGCCGGTTTCTTCGCGGGCTCCCCCTTCTGGCTATCTCGAGAATGACCTCGCTGGATTCAGTTTTCTGCTCACGTGTAGGCAGGGAACCGGCTCGTCTTCGTTCAAGGTAGGTGCACCCTCCTCCCTGCCTCAACCCGCGCCTGTGCCCTGGGCGCATGCGCCCTCTCGGCAGCCTGCCTAGAGCGAGGGATTGGTCGGCTCATTGACCAATCAGAGAAAAGACTCGGAAGGCGGTGTTCCCTCCACCCACTTCTTCCTCCTAACCCCTGGTCAATCGGCGAACGTCGAGGAACAGTGACCAATCAGCGGAGAGGGGTGTGGCCTCCCAATCCGGGCTCAGAGATTCTGTTAAAAGGTCTTGAGGCTGGGAGAGAGATGGGTGGGGATAAAGGGTGATGCAGAGGATGGGGTGAGCTAGGGAATGGACGGTTCGAATCCATTCTCCTTTTTTTCTGGGTGGACCTCCGAAGAATCCTGTCCCCTTTTTGGGGAATCCCTTCTCCCCATGTGTGAGATCATGGGGTCTGACTGAGGTCCCTTCCAGCAGTGGCATACTCCGGTCCACTCTTGCTCAGAAACGTTCTGTGGCTCCCCATTACCCGCAGCATCCCTGCAGACATTTTTCCAGCCCCATCCCTTCTGCCCTCACCCTTTTCCCGAAGCGTTCTTCGCACCAGCAAGAGAGAACAGCTCTTAGCATGGAGTATGTGCACTTGCTTTTAGAAGATACTTCAGTAACTGCAGCTCAATGTACTGGTTTCTTTGGTAACCCTATGTATGTATTTAAAAGACAGTTCTGAGAAAGACCGCAAAAGCAGGCAGCCAAAGGATACTAACAAGGCTGAGAACCCCTGGTCTAAAAGAGCCTGCGTTAGAGCTTGGTGGGATCCCAGAGGCCATCTCCTCACTTTACAGATAGTGCTAATAACTAGCAAAGCACCTTACAAATATTATCTCATCCTTGCCACAACTCCCAGAGGGAGACACTATCACTGTCCGCAATTTGCAGATAAGGAAACTGAGTGCTGCCCAGGGTCACACCGCTTCTAAGTGTCTGAAGCAGGTCCTGCCGTCTAACCACTGTGCTACCTAGCTACCCAGATCAGGAAACTTCTGCCCGGGGGCCCTGTGGCTTGACCCAGGACGGCCAGGTTTGACTCCAGAACCAATACTCTCATTCCATGGCTTTCCCCTTCTTTCCCCATTCCCTAGCTCCTCCCCACCTTGCTTCCTGCCCTTCCCCTCTTCTGGGGAGCCCTCCTGGTCTCTCCCTACAAAGTAATTCGTAGGTTTGTGTCTGGGCTCCAATGTAAGGCAGGGGTTTTCTCAGGTTTGCCTTTTTCTCCCCAGGACCCAGCGCAGTGACAAGAACACTGGCTTATGGAGTGATTTACTGGTGGGTTGTGAGCTCCTTGAGAGCATGGGCTGTTTTTGCCCCTTTCTTTGGTGTCTCCAGTACTTAGCCTGGTGACTCGAACATAGTAGGAGCTTAATGAATGTTGGTTGTCTGACTGACTGAACACGGGGTCCTCCGAAATTGAAGACAGGAATGTGAGCGTCTCTTCCGAGGGAGAAAGGAACACCAGACTGAAGGGTCCCTGCAGGCTCCTGGCGTCTACCTTCTCTGTCTTCCCACACACGCAGAGGATGGGGCATTGAGAGTGAGGTGCGGGAGAGGACAGGGACCATCGGTACTCCCAGAGTGGAGAAGAGCTCTCTGCAGCTCCTCTCTAGCCCGTCTCCCGTGCCTGGAATTCGCTCTCCCTTATCTCCACCTTCCAGCGTCCTTGACTAATCCCCCCTTCCCCAGGAAGCCTTCCCCCATCCCCCATAATTCTGGCACCTTCCCTCTGAGACTGTTTCCAATTTATCCAAACTATTTCTTGTTTGTACCTAATTGTTTGTCATCTCTCCCTTCAGACTGTGAGGGCAGGGACAGTCTTTGGCTTTGTCTTTGTCTAGCACATAGTAGGTGCTTAATAAATGTTTATTTATTGACTAACAGAATAGGAGATGAGTTAGCAGGACCCAGAGGTAGAAGCCTCTCATAAGCTTGAGTCCCCAGCATGTCCTGGGGCTCTAAGGCAGCAGATCTAGATGTCTAGGTCCCTTGAGTAGGAGGGATCTGGGGAATCAGGAGTCCTGGGTCCCTGAGGAGTCAGGGGCAGGGGCCCAAATGCCTGAGTCTTGGCAGGGAGGAGGGGTCTGGGATTTCAGCCTTCTGAGTCCTGGAGCAGTAAAGAGTCCTGGGGCTTGGGAAGGAGCAGAGCCAGGCAGGAAGCCGCCTGGGGTGTTTATTTTGGCCAAGGGACAAGGGGTTGGCCAAGAGAGGACACAAGAGAGATTGATTGTTCATCCTGCAAACTGCCCACCCCCTTCTCAGGCTGGGAACTTGGGGACCTTCCATGGACACACTCAGATCCCCCTCCTGGGGCCCCGTCCTTCCCGGAACCACACTGCTCTGAGCTCCTAGAGGGGGGAGGCCACAGCCCAGCCCCCTCTCCCTTCCAAACAGAGCAGCCCCCCTGCTGGGATTTCTGGAGGAGAGGCTGGAGATTAATGTTAAAAGGATTAGAAGAGAGAAATCTGCCTTCAGTTTGGGTAGGATATGGAAAGCAGCCTAAATGAAGCCCACCCCCATCCAGAGACCCCAGAGTCCTGTCCCCCAGCATTATCTAAGCAAGAGCCCCAGGGCTGCTCTTGTCCAGAAACTTCTCCCTCAGGAATCCAAGAGTTCTGCACCCCAACCATAGCATCCTGCCCCCCACCTCTTCCACTCCCTCCAGTAGCCCACTAGCTGTTAAGAATCTAGGAGCCCATTTTCCCCACCCAGAATTCATTAGAACTAGAGTCTCAGGCATCTGGTTTCCCAGCTCCCATCTCAGCCAAGAACCTAGACAATCCAGGCCTCCGACCTCTTTTGCCTATCTCCATTAGGCATCTAGGCCTCCTGTTCTGACCACCTTATGAATTCTAGTGTCCATCCCCTATGTGCCTTGTGGACCAAGGGGTGGCAGTCTCCTCCAGGAAGCCTTCCCAGATCTTGCCAACTCAAAGTGTTCTCTCCCTTTCCAGATTTCCCTATAAGGCACTTGATCTGATTTTTTCCCACCCCTCTACCTTTCATCCACCCCCACCCCCTTCCCCCCACTTAGCAGACTCGTTTGTACATTTGGCACACCGTAGCTCCTAGACTGTAAACTCCCTGAAAGCAGTATCTCTTATGGAGTTTTCCCACCATCATTGACTCCACTGAGCTCAGGACTCTGTACATTCTCTGGCTGTGATTTCATCGGTGTGGAGAATTCCCAGCATGAGAGCTGGGTTTGAAATCAGAAGATTTGGGATCAAATCGTGACTCTGATTTTTACTACCTGTGTGAAATGGGGCAGTCACTCAAACTCTGTTTTCCTCATCCTGTTGCTGCCAGCTCTAGGTCTATGATTCTATTAAATTCCCTTCAGTCCCCCTTGGAAGTTCTGTGACTGGTCAGTAACAAGAGCCTTTGAAAGCTGACTGAGACACAGAAACATACTCCACCCAGCTCCCAGACCCTGTGATCCCAATTCCTCAGCGCTCCCAGCCTCCACTGTACCCTGCCCCCACATCCCAGAAGAAGCCACTTTAGTCACTTTTATAGACAGTTTTATTAGCGGGGAGAGTCTGGGAATGATGCCTCAGGCTGGATCTGCCTGAGTTGGGGAAAGATGGAGGAGACAAGGTGGACCCAGAATTCATTGGCTTATCATTGCTCCCCCTTTAGGATGTGAAAGATCTGATCTGTCAGAATCCCAGTGTATGTGGTCATAGCCTCTGAGCCCTTGTCATAGACGTGCCTGCGGGGGGAAAGAGAGGCTAGGCTGAGGGGTGGCCTGTGTCTGTTACAGAGTGTCTGCAGGAAGAAGAGACTGGGGGAAGAGGAGGGGAGAGAGAGGTAGGAGACTGGGTGACTGGGGTCCTCAAGGGGTGGTGGATTGGAGGGACTTGGGAAATTGGGTGCCTGAATCTCTGCAAGGCCCTGGGGACAGTGGGCTTGGATATCTGGGTCTCTGAAGGGGTAGGGGATCTGGAGATGAGGAGTCTGGATACATGGATCCCCTCTAAAAGGAGAGGGAGACTTGGGGCTGGTGGCCTGGATGCTTGTATCCCTGGAGGGCTGGGGAACTGGAGGAGACCAGCTGCCTAGGTGGCTGAAAGACTGGAGATGGCATCTCAGCAACCTGTTTTGGGCTGGGTGAGGGGTGTGGTTACCTGAGGTTCTCATCAACTCTGGGTATCTGGACTTTCTCGTAGAGTTCCTGGGCCTTGGCTTTAGCAGACTCCCAGTAATCAAAGATGCTGCTCTGGACCTTGCTCAGCAGGCCAGGGCTCTCCTCTCGTCGAAATCGGGGCCTGGCAGCCTGAGCTGCTGAGAGGAAAGATGCCCATGGGGCTGGGGCCTGATGGCATGGAGCCACCAGGTTAGCGAGGGATCCGGGTCAAAGGAGAATTGGATGGAGACTCAGGGATTGGCAATTGGGAGGGAATGAGAGGTGGTGGGGAAAATTGAGGAAAGAGGAGGGTTAGGGACAAGAGCTACAGTGGAGTCAGGGAAGAATTCGAGATGAGGAAATGGGCCAGGGGAGAATTGGAAAGAGGAGGGACAGAGAGAATTTCAATTCAGTGGCAAATTGGGGTCAGAGAGAGCATTGAGGCTGGGTAGTATGAGGGCCGGAGGAGACCTGATGGTGGGCCCATCCATCCCTCGTTTTGTGGGTCCCATGCCGAGCCCCACTCACCTAAGGCCAGCGCCAGCAGCAGCAGCAGGAAGGTAAGCGTGGGGCGGCTCCTGGTACCCATGATAGCTGGGAGAACTGGGGGCATCGAGACCAAAGCAGAGGAAGGAATGAAGTTGAAGGGAGGAAAGCCCCAGTTCAGTGGCCTCTTACCCTGAGATCATTTCACTCCCGAAGGAGCGCTCTCTCTCCTCCCTCTCCTGCCCCCTCCTGTTCCCTGTCTCTCGAGGGCACGTCCCGTTTCCCTCCCCCGAGCCTTTTCTGCCTCCTGGTGCTTCTTCTCTCTCCCTCTCCTCCCTCTCCCTGGGGTCCTCCATGGCCATTCACTTTCTCTCCCTCTCCCCTCTGGTCTTCGTTCTCTCCTTAATCTCCCTTTCCCTGTGCTTCTGGTTGGGCCCAAAGACCCAAAGCCTGTATTTACAGAGAGTTCTTTTCTTGCCTCCAGACATTGCCTAAATGTCTTTTCCCCTCCAGGCCTTAATTTCCCCCCTCACTAAAAAGAGAGAATTAGATTTGATTATCTCTAAGGTCCCTGGCAGCTCAGATATTCTTTGTTCTGACTTCCCGCTCCAGGCCAAGACACCAGATAAGAGCTGAGTGAATTAATCAACTGGTTAAAGGCTCAAAGCCGGAGTGAGTCCACCGCAGTAAAGCAAGGGTGACCTTCCCGATTGCATATCTAAGATCTGCTGCCCTCTCCTCGTGTCCAGACTCCCCATTCTCCTCTACCCAAGTCAACCAGCAGACCCCAAGCCCTCACCTGAAGCCCCAGATCTGTCTCTGATTATCAGCCTAGAACAAGGGTCAGGCTCTTTATAAGGTAGCCAATGTCCCGTTTCCACCTCCCTACCACCCCCAAGCCCGGCTCAAAGTCCAGGTCAACACAACAGGGTTGTTGGTTATTGGGCTTGGGGGGTGAGGGGTGGGGGAAGACCCATGTCAAGGCACCTCAGGGGGACCTCCCCTTTCCTGGGAAACTACTCAAGAGAAGGAGCCACAGGGGCCACTAAAGGACTAAGGGCTGAAGGACCAGGGTCCCCAGATAGTTGAGGGGATTTCTGGCTTGATGGGGCTTGATGTTGCAATCTTCAGAGCGGACTGAGGGAAAGGACACCTGAGTCCTAGGAGGAGACATTGGAGAGAGGCAAAAAGTTAAACAATCTTTCTGGCCAGAATCCTGTCCTGTCCCCTGGACCCCCAAGGTGTACCCATCAGCCCCAAGGGGGCCTGCCACATGTCTACCTGACTTCTTGGGATACTGGGCTGGGGATGGGGTGGGAAGATCCTCGGACACCCTTGGTCACCATGCCCTCCCTTTCCTGATACTGCACATTCTAGAGCTGAGCATTGCTCAATTAGGTGGGGTGGGGTGGCAGGTGATAATGAGATATGGAGAGACTGACAGAGAGAGAGAGACCAGGCTTTATTGTGGACACTGGCTGAGGGGGCCGCATTGTTTTACAGATAATTGCTAGTTATTCAATGTCCTAGCTGTGAAAACCCTTCCAACACAACATTTTAGGACACAGAACAAAGAATGTTAGGATAGAAAGGACCCTGAGGACAGAAAATGTCAGAGTTGGGAGGGCTCTTAGAACAGAATTTCAGAGCTAAAAGGGCCCTTGGAACAGAAAGTCAGAGATAGAAAGGGTCTCAAAACACAGAATGCCAAAGCTGGGAGGGAGCTTAGGATAGGCCATGTCAGAGCAGGGGAGGGCCCTTAGAACAGGGAATGTCAGAGCTGGGAGGGATCTTAGAACAGGAATTGTCAGAGCTGGGGGGGTCCTAAAAACAGAATATCAGAGCTAGAAAGGGTCTCAAAATATAGAATGTCAAAGCTGGGAGGGAACTTAGAGCAGGGAATGTCAGGGCTGGGAGGGGCCTTAGAACAGGGGATGGCAGAGCTGGGAGGGACCTTAGAACAGGGAATTTTGGGGTTGGGAGGGGTCTCAGAACAGGGAATGTCAGAACATAGAACACCCAGAAGTCCAACAATCACTCGATAGTGGGGGAAGTCATTTGTTTGAATCTATAGCCAGGATGAGGAGAGCTGCAGTTTCTTGCTTCTTAGCCCATTGGCTCTAATCACTTCCACAGAGTGTTTTGGGGCAGAGACTTAGGGCTTTTTGCTTTGACGTGTGGAGCCAGTCCTGGGCTCTGAGGCCCAGGCCACTGAGATGGTCTTCATAGTAAGTCTGAAGGTAGTCTCGGACAGGTCCCGGAGTCCTACAGATGTGGTAAGGAAGTCATCAGGGGGCCTACTCCATTTAGGAGATGCAGGTATTCTGATTCCCTAAGTCTGCCCTCTCTGGGATGTGAGATGGGGTGCCAGGCGCCCTTCACCAACCTCCCTCAGGAGCCCAGGTATCTAGGCCCCCCCCCCACATTCCTGGGATTCCCTCCCTCACCGACAAGTCCATTTTCCCAGCCCTGATTCCATGAAAACCCTCTTAGAAACTCCTGATTCTCCGGGGATCCAGGCCTTCCCTTCTACTTTGGAGAGATGCATAGCCCTCTCTCTCAGAAGCCAAGTACACTCACCGGATCCAGTCCCAGCTCTCACTAGCCTTAGTCAGCAGGGGCTCCACTGTCTTCCAGAAGAAACGGGACACCTTCCAGCCTTCTTCCCCATCCTCCTTGTGTGGCTGGGTAGTTGGCAATTCCTCTCTCTGAGCCACTGAAAATGGAGCTAACCGTGGGACCTCTTATTATTATCCATTTGGGCAGCCTGTTACTCCTTCCCCCCCAACCTCCTTCTGACACCCCAAGTTCTCCTCCCTATTCACCATCTTTTCTCTGAGCACATCCCCCTAGGGGAGGCCACAAGCACTCATAGCCCTCAAGGCAACTCAACAAACAATTATTAAGCACCTACTGCTAAGCCCTGGGGATACACAGAAAGGCAGAAGAGAGCCCCTGCTCTCAAGGAGCTCACAAACTCCTCACCAAGGAGGGAGTACCAATAAGCTAAGCTACAGGCAAGATAAATTGGAGGCAGCTAAAGGATGAGAGTAGCAGCCCAGAAGCAAGAGATAGTAAGGGAAATTCCGTTGAAAATAACTGTAAATGATATAAAATACCCACCAAGACCCACCAGGAGCTGTATGAACACAATTACAAAACACTTTCCACACAAATAAAGTCAGATCTAAACAACTGGGAAAATAATCAATTGCTTATGGATAGGCTGAGCCAACATAATAAAAATGACAATTCCGTGGATGAGGATAGTATCTTGGGAAGGAGAAAGATTTGACCATGGTTACACAGATCTTAAGTGTCAGAGGCAGGATTTGAACTCAGCTCCTCCTAACTCAGGGCTCAGTGCTCTCTCTACTCCCCTAGTTTGTCTACAGACCAACCAAGTAGTTAGCTAAACACACATTCACCCCACACTTGCACATGTGAGATCATACATACACAGACGTACACACATAGATCTGTGTGGGTACAGGTGCCCACCTACTCATTTACCCCCAAAGCCTTACCTGTGGCCCAGGCCAGGACCAGAACCCAGAGCAAAATGGGGGACCCCCTGGTGCAGGTCAATCGAAGGAAAAACATTTCTAGGGGCTTTGTATCTTTCAGCAGCTGGGTTCCCCAGAGAGGAAGCAAGGGTGTATGTGGGGGGGACATGCTCAGTGGGTCCCTCCCCCAGGGCCCAGGACCGCCCCTTGGCACTGGCCACCAGCAGCCTGTCCCTCTCAGTATCTCACCTCTGTCCTCATTCTCCCTCTGCCTTTCCTCCCCATTCCCCCCTCTCCTCACCCATCTTGAAATCCCATCTCCACCCTAACTGACTTCCCAAGAGGCTCTGTGCAAACTGCTTCCCTTTGCTGGGCCTTGGGTCAGGATCCTCATTTGGGAAATTGATTTGATTCAATGATCTGAGCCCTGCCTTGTTGTTCTGCTCTTCCTTAGTCACTGATTTCTCTCTCTTTAGCCCAAGGTTGCAAAGAAGGGAAGAGCTGATCACAGACCTAGATAAAATCTAATCTCTGGTCAAGGGTCGCAAAGATCTGGGGGCTAGTTCATCTCTCTGGGCCTTGCTTTAATTATCTGTAAAATGAGAAAACTGGCTAGAAGTTATTGAAATTTCCACCCCACCCCCACCCCACACTGCACCCCCAGCTCTGAAATTCCTTGTTCCAAGGTCCCTCCTGGCTCTGATATTCTTGGACCCTTCCCATGACACAGCCCCTAGCCTTTGGTCTCATCCCAAGGACAGGGGGAGGGAGGCAGAGAGGAGGGACCAAGCAGGCCACTGATCCCCTGCCCAGGGCCCAAGGTCAGAGTGTGGACAGCGGGATTTGGGATGTTTGTTCAGGTTTGGTGAGGGTGAAGGTCATCCTCTGTCCACAAACTTCCTGTCTCCTACCCCGTTGTTTGACTGAGAGACGTGGAAGGAAGAGACCATATCGCAGAATCGGGGGCATCCCGACATCCTATATCCCAAGGCTCCTCCTAACCCTGACATTCTATGTTCCAAGGTCAAAGGTCCACATTCCAGGTTCCAGGTTCTGAGGTTCCTCCCAACACTGACATTCTACATTCTAAGGTCCCACCTAGTTCTAACATTCTATGTTCTAAGCTCTCACATTCCCCTTAGCTCTTGATATCCTGTGTATCAAAGTCTCCTCCAGCTTTGACATTCCCTCTTCTGTGTCCTGAGGGCCTGTGGCATCCTATGGTAGTTAATGGCAGGGACACTGGGGAGGATAGAATGCTGGGGAAGGGGGTCTAATGGAGGTTATCAAGACATGGGGGGTCAGAGAGAGAGAGGAGGAGGGTTGGTGTAGACTTGGAGGGACAGGATTCAAATAGGAATAGGGAGGTCCTGAGGGAGTAGTGGTGGGGGCAGGTGGGGGATTGAGGCTCAAGAGAGAAGATTGTGCTGGTGTGGAATTGTCTAGGAGATGAGAGAGAAGCTCCTCTGGGCCCCCTCCCTGCAAAAGGACAGAACATTAAGTGAAGAGGCTGGACTGCAGGGCCCCTGGGGACCCTTCTTTTCTTGGGTCTGTGATCTTAAGAATGATGGGTCTGAGAGAGGAAGACCATGTGAGCATTCCTGGGGTGAGAGGTGGGTGCCTATGTCTGTGGGGTCAGGATCCTTAGGTCTGCCTTGTGGAAGGGAAGGACCAGATGTGGGGGTGGGGGGAGAGGGACTGTCCCAGCAGAGAGGGTGAGTCAGGCATGAGCTAAGTAAGACAGGTCACTTCCCAGGCCACACATTTTGTCATCAGGTTATTCTTGGAAAGTGAAAATGATTCTGAAGTTCTACCTTGCTGGAAATTTTCCCTCTTTCCTAGACCTAGGAGCCCAGGACTTCTTGCTTCCCTGAAGTAGGACAGGAGGGCTCAGGTGGTCAGTTTGTCTCATCTCTCTTCTCCTGGGAAGCATCTTGGGGGGCTGGGGTGGGGCAGGTGTCGGAGGGGATCTGGCCACTCTCTTCTCCTGCCCCTTTAAGGATATGCTGAAGTGGAGGGAGCAGGCTTGGTGTGGGTGGGTGGGATGGGAACAGGGGAAGGGGAGGTTCTCTAAGTAAGGTGTACTTGGAGGGGAAGGCCAGTGAGAAAAAGCCAACTGAGGGGTGTGGGGGTGGAGGGAGGAGATGCAGAGGGGAGAGCTGTCTTTCAGTACCTGAAGGATTTTCTCTGAAAGACAAATGAGATTTATTATTCCTGGGCTCAGAGGATAGAACTAGGAACATTTCTTTTTGGATCACTAAGGTGGTGAGAATGTAGGAGGGAGGGAGGTCCCCATATTTAGGAGTCTTCAAGCTAAAGAGACACTCTTTTCAAAAAAAATTGTTTTTATTTTAATTTTAGTTCCAAAGCTTCTCCCTGTTCCCTCCCCCACCCACTGAGAAGGCAAGAAAAACAGAACTCATTACACATATGGATAGTTATACAAAACAAATTCCCACATTGGCCATATCCATATAAAAGAATAGAAAAAAATCTGCTTCAGTCTGCACTCTGAGCCCATCGACATCACCACAGATCCACACCATGTTTCAGCATGAGTCCTTTGGAACTCTGAGGGTCACTGGGTCGATCAGAGCTACTAAATCTGTCACGGCTGAATGTCTTTACATTACTGCTATGACTGTGTATCCTGTTCTCCTGGTTCATCGAACTTCACTTTGCATCAGTTCATACAAGTCTTCCCAGGTTTTTCTGTAACCATCCCCTTCATCATTTCTTACAGAAAAATAGTATTCCATCACTTTCATATACCAGGACTTGTCTAGCCATTCCCTAATTGATGGGTATCCCCTCAGTTTCTAATTCTTTGCCGCCACCAATAGAGCTACTATAAATATTTTTGTACGCAGGAGTCTCTTCCTCCTTCTTTGATCTATTAGGGATATAACCCTAATAGCAGTATCTCTGGGTCAAAGTGAATGCAAAGTTGAATAGCTTTGGGAAGCAGTTCCCAATACTTTTCAGAGTGATTGGACTAGTTTACAACTCCACCAACAATGTGTCAGTATAAGATCTCTCCCACAGCTCCTCCAGTATTTGTCATTTTCTCTTTTTTTCCCTCTTAGACACCTGGGTTTGAAGCGGTAGCTCAGAGTTGTTTTAATTTATATTTTGTCTAATTATTAGTGATCCGGAGCATTTTAAAACTTGGATTTCTTCCTCTGAAAACTGCCTATTCATATCCTTTGATCATATATCTATTAGATGATGGCTCGGAGCCTACTTTTCAAAGCAACTCAGTCAGTCAACAAACATTTATTAAGTGACTACTGTGTCCCAGGCATTCATTAAACACAGACTGTGTAAATACTAAATAGTAACTGTTTCTCTTTTGGCCAGGAACCCTCGGGGTCTTCCCCTCCCAGTTTGATTTTTTTTTTCTGAGTTTTGATTAAAGGGGCCATCCCTTGATTAACTTCTTAAAGAGACCTATTCACTGAATGGGCTGACCTCATTCAAAGTGAGAACCTGAAAAGACCAGGCCTGAAAGGGCCAGGGTCTCCTAATGCACCCTGGGCCATCTCCAGTCATCCTGGTGAATATCAGGCCACTGGACCCAGATAGCTCTGGAGGAGAAATCGAGGCTGGTGATGACCTTGCACAGCCCTCCCTCACTCAAATCAAAGTCAACTGCAAGTTGTGTCATCACTTCCCTGATGTCATGGTCCTCTTTGAGAACGAAGAACAAACATGACTGGATGCAGATCCTTCTGCCAGCTTCTGGAGGAGCTATTTATTTAAGGATGTTGGGAAAAGTAAGAATGGGGTGGATGATCTCTGAGACCCCTGGGATTTTCTGACTTGCCAGCTCCCAAACATGGAAGTAGAAACAGCAGCAGAAGTAGAGGGAGAGGGGTAGTGCCGTGGACAGAGCACTGGAATCAGAAGGACCTGAGTTCAAATCCAGCTTCAGACACTTGACACTCAACTAGCTGTGTGACCCTAAGCAAGTCACTTAACCCCAACTTACAAAGAAAAAAAAAAGAAGTAGAAGGAGCATTAGGAGCTGGCCTGGGCTGGGCCATCAGGGGCTCTTCTGACTCCTGCCAGGCCCCTGACTGATCAGCCATCATCCCAGGCTGGATCTCCTGACCCAATCTGCTCCAGGTCAGTCTTACCTAAAAAGATCAAATGACTGTGCACCTTAGTGAACCAAGGATTGGGAGAGAGAGGAGCAGAAAGAGGAAAATGTTTTAAATTTAGTTGGAGTCGGGACTTTTTCACTGGGGTCCCAAGCAACAGAATGAAGAACAACGAGGCGGATATGCCAGGAGGCAGATTTAATGTGTATATAAGGAAAAACTTCCTAATACTAATATTAACATAAATGATAGCCACTCATATTTCCATAGCTTTGCAAAATGCATTTTCTCCAATGACCTGTGAGGCGGGTGGTATTTTCCTTTTGTTTTACAGATGGAGAAACTGAGGCCCAGAGACATTAAGTGATTCACTTAAGATGACGCAGATAATAACAAGTCATATTTCAATGGCCCTTTAAGGTCCTCAGAGCACTTTCTTTCTACCTGCTCTGTAAGCCTCACAATGTAAGCATCACTATCCCCATTTTATAGGTGAGGAAATGGAGGCTCACAGGCTAAGTGACTTGGTCAGGGTCACATAGTTAAAAGGGGTTTTGTGGAGCTGAATTTGAATTGGTTTCTTGACTACAAGTCCAATGCCATTTCTACACCGTGGGAGAGGACAAGCACCAGTTCTGAAGTTAGAAGACCTCAGTTAAAATCTTGCCTCTGGGAAACATTTGAGCTCCCTGCAAAATGGGAGTTGGACTAGATGGCCTTGGAGGTCCTTGCCAGCTCTCAGTCTATGACCACTGCTTGCTGCTCATTCCTAGCAATGGGAATTAGAAAATCCTTCCTCCAGAGATAGAGAGCTCCAGCCCCTGGAGGTATTCAATGTGAGGAGACCGGATGATGGCTTGAAGGAGACATCTTAGAACTATTAACAATTGCAGCAGTAATCGCCGATGGCTAGGTGGTACCATGGTGCATAGACCACTGGGCTTGGAATCAGGAAGACTCATCTTCCTGAGTTTAAATCTGGCCTCAGCCTCAGACAGTTACTAGTTGTGTGATCCTGGGCAAGTCACTTCACCCTGTTTGCCTCAGTTTGCTCATCTATAAAATGAGCTGGAGAAAGAAATGGCAAACCACTCCAGTATCTCTGCCAAGAAAACACCAAAGGGGGTCATGGAGACTCACAAATACAACTGAACAAGAACAAAAGGACCAAGTGGAGGGTGAGAGAACACTGTGTACTCAAACATTCTAGTCTGGGTCTGTGATTTTATAGGTTTGGATAATTCCTCCAGCAAATCATCTCCACTCTTCTTTCCCCACCCATCCCTCTTCTTACCATTCCATAAGCTCACTGCTCATGGTCTATCCTTGGCTCAAAGGGCCATTTATATGGCACTTTCTCTTCATTTATGGAGGCTGATTACTCAGTGCTCTGGCATGCGTGATGCACTTGGGAGAGCCAGAGAACAAAGATCTTCTCTTCCATCTCTTCCTCTGGCTTCCATCCTATAGAGATATGTGTTATTCCAACTTCTATTTAGGTTGACTGAGGGAAACAAAGATACTGAGAGGTAGACTTACCGAGGAGCCAGAAACCTCTATCATGTCCCTATCCCTATCTTGCTACTCTAGAGACTTTGGGGAACTTCCCCTGGGGTAAGCTCAGAGACTGTTTCTTGGTTGAGTTGAGTTATCTCACTCCCAACGGGAGACCTCATTTACTCTGTGTATTGTCTGGTATACGTTTTCATTTGTATGCTTCCTCTGATTTCTGTTTGCCATCTGTTTGGATAAGTGGGTTTATTTGCTATTTGCTATGTGTGTTCATTGTAAATCTGGCATTTGGTGGGAAGGAGCTCTTCTTTCCCATTAATAAATAGTAATCAGGAGTGTAGCTTGAACTTAAAATTACTTCCCCTCAACTAACAATATTTAAGGGAACAGATACATATTATTCTGGTCTGGTACCTCCTCTATCTGAGGAGAGCAGAGTGGGCTGTCTCTGGCCCCAACTGTCTGTTTTCCTTCTTAGAAGGAATCAAAGTCTTCCCTGGAGAAGTGTGGGAGAAAGAGATCTTAGAAATATGTACTCTTGCCTTCCTCTAAGCCACATCTAGGCAGACCCATGTGAACTACATAACTTGTACGGACAAAACTAAAACACCTTCCTTATTCCTCCTGACATTTAGGAGATACCAGGGGAATAGCAGGGCTGTCCACCTGTTTCCTTCTCCCTTTCCACATGACTAGCCCATCTTCTCTTTTGATCAGACATTTCTTTGGTTACATTTTTACATAGATTCTCCTTCAAAGTTCTGTATTTTATTGTGTTGCAGATGGCTCACACAATTTTGAATTGTAGATTGTATTGTTCCAGGACTAACAGTCAAAAACCCCCACCCCCAGTAGAGTATTGATATGGAAAAAAATGAGCAGGGAGAATTTTGGAATCATTAGAGCAGATTTATATTTTCCCACACAATCCATCCCACACTCCTCTTCTTCTTGAATTCTAGGTACAGCTGTTCATTGGTAATGTCTGTCTCAGCTGCCTATATCATGGGCAAGTCTAAACTCACATATGCTATGTGTTTTAACCTGAACAATAAACATTTTTCATCCACTTGGTTTTTCTTGTGATTATAGTTAGGCCAAATCTTTTTTACAGATCTCTTCCAGGAGGTTCTGCAGTGTTCTGATTTTGATGCAACCAGCACAATGCCATCTGCAAAGAGGGACATTGGTAGGGACTCACCATCCATTAGGACTCCCTCTTCAACATCCTGCGTTGGACTCTGTGTTGTGTCTCTTCTATGACAATGTTGGAGTCCACTGAGGAGAAAACATGTGACTGTTTTATGTCTTGCCTGATATGTATGATTGGAGGGTTGTTGAACAAGGTTTTTTTTTTTAATTCTTTTTTTGCAAGGGGGAAGGCAGGGCAATTGGGGTTAAGTGACTTGCCCAAGGTCACATAGCTAGTAACTGTGTCAAGTGTCTGAGGCCAGATTTGAACTCAGGTCCTCCTGACTCCAGGGCTGGTGCTCTACTCACTGCACCACCTAGCTTCCCCGAACAGGGTTATTTTTGCTAAGAGATTTTAATTAAGTTTGATGTATAGATGGAAGATGCTTTGTTGGAAGAGAGTCTTTAAGGAGACATTTTGTTCTACCAAGACACATGCTTTTATTTAAAAAAATTAAACGTAGAGATCTTATATTTATCAAGTTTTTCGATCAATTGTGTAATCATAAAGATTTGATCCACTGTGGAATGTTGTTTTGGAAAGCCTGACTGTTCCCCACTAATGCCCTCATTGAAGATGCTTTCAAAGTGTGTCGTTGATTCTCATGAAAATGTTATATGGATAAAATGGTCATTAGATTAGTAGTTGCTGTAATTTTCTCAGTTGCCTTTCTTGGGGAGGGGAAAATGCTGAGATTTTTTTCCATACTTCTTCTATCTTCTCCTCCTTCAAAAACTTTTTGAATCCTTCACTGCCCCTTGCCATCATATCATCTCCCACATGAAACTCCTCCATGTACTCTTGGTCCAATTCAGAGACTTTTTCCATCTTTGTTCACTTTAATGCCATTTTTACCTTCTCTACAGGTCTTTCTGTCTTTAAAGTCCAAGTGTAGAGGCTTTACTGTCCTTAATGGAGAACCAAAGTTTGTTGTAAAAAAAATTTGCAGATCTTTTCCATTTTTCTTCTGTTTGTTGTCCTTCCTTTTAGTTCATAAATGCCTTCAGGATGACTGCTTAATATACTTAGTTTCTCATCAAGCTTTCTTTAAACTGGTTTTTACTTCTTCACTGCTTCTTTCTTTTTGATGAAATGATATTGCTCATATATTTTAAACTGGTTTTGCCTTTGGCTGCCATCTCTCTTCACAAGCAAGTCGAGCAGTCTCTTGTAGTCTGTCTCTTTTTAACAGAAATTGATTTGCATCAGTCAAAATTCTGTATGAAATTATCATAGATGGTGTCCATGTAGTTTCTTCCATCTATATCCTAGTTTTATCACTAAAAAGTTTGAATATGTCAGGATTGAAATATTTTGAGATATATTGAAATATTTTGCAAGCTGTGTTCCATGAATTATGTGATCACTGCGTGCTGAGTGTCTAATTTTTGTGAATGTGGGAGGTCATGACCAGAGATTTGAGATTTTGTAACATTTAACATTCCATTTCATCCCTTTGATTAAATTCTGAGCCTGGTCAGCACAGCTGCTCGAAACTGTAGTCTTGACGTCCATGGAGAAGGTTCGTAGTGGTGGTTCAGGCATCTGCAGATGTACCGCAACCTTTTGGAAGGTTAGCCATGTAACATGCTCCAGGATGATCTGAGCCAGGGATGCTTAATTTAGGGTCCTCCAGTGGTCTATGGAAAGATTTCAGGGAGTTTGTGACCTTATATGGGAAAATTACACACCCCTAACTTTTAACCGAAATTTAACATTTCCTTAAATTAGTTAAGGTTACGAAGTCTTGATCTGAGATAGCTACTATCTTGGCAGTTTAAGGAGAGTGCCACCTGGTGGCCAACTCTGCCATTGCAACTCCCTTTGAGATGATTAATACCAACTGTTGGGCATAAGGAAGGTAGCTGCTTACACTGGGCGGTGCTACAGCTGCAGGGCTGTAAGTATCACGAGGTGTTGCGGGTGGGACACACAGGTGTCTCTCTTGTATTTATAGCAAGGATATTGAGACATATTAATTTCCTCTCATTTGGTCACTGGTCAAAGAGTTCATATTTAGGAGACAAATGGCGGTGTTAAAGTCTAAAAAGAGTGTGATGCTTGGCCAGCCAGTCAACAAGCATTTATTAAGTGCCTACCATATTGCAGGCACTCTGCTATCCTAGCCCTCTCTGCCCCTCTCCCATTTTCTGCTACCATCACAGTCAGGCAATCAGTAAGCATTTATTAAACACCTACTATATACTAGGCATTGTGCTAAGTACTGGGGTACAAAGAGAGGTAAAAGAAAGTCCCTGCCCACAAGGAGCACACAATCTAATGGATCACAGGAGAAGTATAAAGGGGACTGGATAGAACTGTGTTGGAGTTTTCTTTATTGGTATTAGCATTTCTTTATTTGATGGGCCTCAACTTTCTCCTTGCTAAAAGGAAGAGATTGGATGGTGTGGCTTCTAAAGTTTCCTAAAGTTTCTCTTAGTTGTGACATTCTTGCTTCTAAGATAACTTCCAACTGTGCCATTCCATGTTCTAAGGGCCCTCTTAGTTAAGACATTTTTGGACTCTTCTTCTAACATGGCCTCCAGCTCCTGGTCTCATCCCAAGAGAGAAAGAAAGAGGAGGAGTGATCAGGCAGGCTGCAGATCCCTTGCCCAAGGCCCAAGGCCAGAGTGTGGACAACAGAGTTTGTAATGTTTGTCCAGCTTTGGAATGGGTGAAGGTCATCCTCTGCCCACAAACTCCCTGTTCCCCATCCCCTGCTCTGACCTAGAGATATATAGGGAAGAGTAAAAGGCAGACCAGCATGTCACAGTATTGGGAGTGTCCTGAATCCAAGGTTTTGTTGGGTGAGGAAACTGTGGTGTAAGCATATGTGTAAGATTTCCTCTTTCTCTGTGATACTTCTTACCAAAGGGGTGTGTGTGTGTGTGTGTGTGTGTGTGTGTGTGTGTGCCTGCCTGCCTTTCTGCCTGCTCCCACGTATCAGTCAGTTAGAAACATTAACTTCTTTGGCCATTAACTTCTTGATGGGGGCCTCCATTTTGTTCTCTGCAAAATTGAGTCATTGGATTTGAAGACCCCTCCCAGCTCTGACATTCTCTGTCTTAGGATATCCTTTAGCTCAGACATTCCCGGTCCTAAGGCCTCTCCTAGCTCTGTTCCCTGTTCCCTGTTCCCTGATTCTTCCCAGATCTCTAGAACCTGAAGGTTACTACAATTGTATTTCATAGGATCTCAGACTTGGAAGGCAGCTCAGAAGCCATCTAGTCCCACTCAGTTTGCAGATCTCCAATGAGGGGAAACACTTGCCCCCCAAACCATGGTTCTGAGGCCCTTTCTTATCCTGGCTACCCTCCTAGGGAGACTCTCTGGTTCATCACTGTTTTTCCCAAACATGGTGCCCACGACTGACTGCGAGATCTCGTTGACAATGGATCCTGAATTTGGGTCCTTCCATACTATAACCTAAGGACATCCTAGATTTCTTGGTTGCCTTATCATATGGTTGACTCATCTCGAGTCAGATTTCTTGCGCACCCCCACCATCCTTCCAGTCATGCAGGTTTGCAAGTGGAGACATCCTTGACTCTTAACTCTCTTCCTCATTCCCCGTATCCAACCCATGACCAATTCTTGTCCATTATACCTCCCCAATATCTCTTGCATCAGGCCCCTTCTTCTCTAGGGCAGCCATCACCCTAGTTCAGGCTGTCCTCACCCACTGGTGGCCTGGCCTATTGCAATAACCCCCTTCTTGGTCTGTGTGCCTCCAGTCCAACTAACTTTCAAAGCCATTGCTGGAAAAGCTGCCAAAGCCTCAGCTCTGACCATGTCACTGCCCCCCTCTCCAAATCCTAATGGCTCCCCAACTTTAGGTACAAAAATAAATGCCTATTAGACACTCAAAACCCTTCACAACCTGGTTCCAACTAATCTTTGTAACCTTGTCACACATTCATTATTCCCCTTCAAACACTCCTCAGTCTAGCCAGACTCCTAGTGATTCCTCCATCCCAAGCATGCTCTTGCACAGCATATAGGTCCCATTCTGGGGAGACCCCTTCAGCTTCACTGAGCTGAAAGGCTACATGGATCTTTTTTAATTTCTTCAGTTGCTGATGCTTCCTCCCCCTCCAAATGACCTTCTGTTCATTTTGTATGTGCTTCTATGGATTTCCAAGTGTGGATGTTGTCACCCTCCTTGAGCAACCATCCCCAGCACCTACTCATTCACTCCCATTGAAATCCGGCCCTCTCAAACCTTTACATCTTTTCCCTGGGAATAGTGGTCTAACCAAACTTCCTCCATCTCCTACTGGTGCCATTGACTTTTTGAACCCAAGTCAAATTTGACATTTGCTCTGATTAATTTTCACTGTTTTCCTTTGTAGCCCAGGGTTCTAGCCTGTGGGATCTTTTTGGATTGTGGTTATCAGGGAAACCTCAGAGCACCTAATAGGGAATCAAGGAGACCTGGGTTGGAACCATGTGCCTCCGGACAACCTTTTCAACCTGTCTGACCCTCAGACTCCTCATCTATAAAACCGGGGCAGTAATAGGACCTACGTCAAAAGGTTATTGTGAGGATCAGATGACAAGTCTCTAAGCAGCTTTGCCAACCTGAAGGCTTATGCTCTGTGAGTGATTAATATTGTGCCCAGCACCCCCAACCTAGTCACACACACACAGATACACAAACTGCAAGGGCTGTAAAACCTTTATTATGTTAGAGTCAGTGAGCTAGGATCAGGGGCTGGAGGGAGCAGACAGAAGGAAGGGGGGAACCCTTTCAGAGGCCCTTTCTTCAGGTGGGAAGGATACTGGCTTCGGCCCAGTGGAGAGTGAGCCTGGGGTATATGGTCTCCTAGTGTTACTTGGAGAAGGTCTCTTTTATTTTCTGGAAAGTGTGCTTGAACCAGTTCCTATGGAGAAAAAGGGACACTGTGACTTTGGTGGGGTCTTAGAGAATAGACCTTCTTTCTCTCCTCCAGAATGACCTACACAGACTCCCAATGACTAGCAACCTTACTGTATGCCTGTGGGTGAGGAACTTATTTGCCCCCTCCTCCCCCTTAGTTTCCTATCCGTAAAATGAGGCAGGGACCAGATCAGAGGTTCTTAACCTGGGGGCTGTGAACTTTTTTTAAAAATAAAAGTACAGTGAATTTGGTTCCTCCTCACTTTATTTTATGCATTTAAAAGCCTTATTCTGAGAAAGCAGAGGATTCCACCAGATTGCCTGAGGGGTCCATGGCAAAGGTTAAGAACCTCAGGAGTACAGATCTGGAAGGTTCATCCCAGTTTTGACACCCTCAAGGTCAAGACTCTTCAAGTTCAAACTCAATCTCCTAGTCCAAATATCTACTTGACCCCATTCCCTACTCCCTCCGCTGGTTGCCCCCAGGCCTCCAAACCAAGCTCAGCCAGAAACACCCTCCCCTTCCCCTTGGTGCTTTCTTGTACTTCAAGGCCCCCTCCTTCCTTCAGGCCTCACTTGAACCCAACACTGTCTCTCTTCTCTCCCCTACTAGGGATGGGGCCCAGGTAAGCTGACCCATTTCTCCACCTGGATGCTGGGGGAGGGGGGAGTAGAGGGAGGGGGGAAAAGGAAGAGGAGGAGGGAGTGCAACACCTAGGGATTTGAAGACCCCTCCCAGCTCTGACATTCTCTGTCTTAGGATATCCTTTAGCTCAGACATTCCCGGTCCTAAGGCCTCTCCTAGCTCTGTTCCCTGTTCCCTGTTCCCTGATTCTTCCCAGATCTCTAGAACCTGAAGGTTACTACAATTGTATTTCACAGGATCTCAGACTTGGAAGGCAGCTCAGAAGCCATCTAGTCCCACTCAGTTTGCAGACCTCCAATGAGGGGAAACACTTGTCCCCCAAACCATGGTTCTGAGGCCATTTCTTATCCTGGCTACCCTCCTAGGGAGACTCTCTGGTTCATCACTGTTTTTCCCAAACATGGTGCCCACGACTGACCGCGAGATCTCGTTGACAATGGATCCTGAATTTGGGTCCTTCCATACTATAACCTAAGGACATCCTAGATTTCTTGGTTGCCTTATCATATGGTTGACTCATCTCGAGTCAGATTTCTTGCGCACCCCCACCATCCTTCCAGTCATGCAGGTTTGCAAGTGGAGACATCCTTGACTCTTAACTCTCTTCCTCATTCCCCATATCCAACCCATGACCAATTCTTGTCCATTATACCTCCCCAATATCTCTTGCATCAGGCCCCTTCTTCTCTAGGGCAGCCATCACCCTAGTTCAGGCTGTCCTCACCCACTGGTGGCCTGGCCTATTGCATTAACCCCCTTCTTGGTCTATGTGCCTCCAGTCCAACTAACTTTCAAAGCCATTGCTGGAAAAGCTGCCAAAGCCTCAGCTCTGACCATGTCACTGCCCCCCTCTCCAAATCCTAATGGCTCCCCAACTTTAGGTACAAAAATAAATGCCTATTAGACACTCAAAACCCTTCACAACCTGGTTCCAACTAATCTTTGTAACCTTGTCACACATTCATTATTCCCCTTCAAACACTCCTCAGTCTAGCCAGACTCCTAGTGATTCCTCCATCCCAAGCATGCTCTTGCACAGCATATAGGTCCCATTCTGGGGAGACCCCTTCAGCTTCACTGAGCTGAAAGGCTACATGGATCTTTTTTAATTTCTTCAGTTGCTGATGCTTCCTCCCCCTCCAAATGACCTTCTGTTCATTTTGTATGTGCTTCTATGGATTTCCAAGTGTGGATGTTGTCACCCTCCTTGAGCAACCATCCCCAGCACCTACTCATTCACTCCCATTGAAATCCGGCCCTCTCAAACCTTTACATCTTTTCCCTGGGAATAGTGGTCTAACCAAACTTCCTCCATCTCCTACTGGTGCCATTGACTTTTTTGAACCCAAGTCAAATTTGACATTTGCTCTGATTAATTTTCACTGTTTTCCTTTGTAGCCCAGGGTTCTAGCCTGTGGGATCTTTTTGGATTGTGGTTATCAGGGAAACCTCAGAGCACCTAATAGGGAATCAAGGAGACCTGGGTTGGAACCATGTGCCTCCGGACAACCTTTTCAACCTGTCTGACCCTCAGACTCCTCATCTATAAAACCGGGGCAGTAATAGGACCTACGTCAAAAGGTTATTGTGAGGATCAGATGACAAGTCTCTAAGCAGCTTTGCCAACCTGAAGGCTTATGCTCTGTGAGTGATTAATATTGTGCCCAGCACCCCCAACCTAGTCACACACACACAGATACACAAACTGCAAGGGCTGTAAAACCTTTATTATGTTAGAGTCAGTGAGCTAGGATCAGGGGCTGGAGGGAGCAGACAGAAGGAAGGGGGGAACCCTTTCAGAGGCCCTTTCTTCAGGTGGGAAGGATACTGGCTTCGGCCCAGTGGAGAGTGAGCCTGGGGTATATGGTCTCCTAGTGTTACTTGGAGAAGGTGTCTTTTATTTTCTGGAAAGTGTGCTTGAACCAGTTCCTATGGAGAAAAAGGGACACTGTGACTTTGGTGGGGTCTTAGAGAATAGACCTTCTTTCTCTCCTCCAGAATGACCTACACAGACTCCCAATGACTAGCAACCTTACTGTATGCCTGTGGGTGAGGAACTTATTTGCCCCCTCCTCCCCCTTAGTTTCCTATCCGTAAAATGAGGCAGGGACCAGATCAGAGGTTCTTAACCTGGGGGCTGTGAACTTTTTTTAAAAATAAAAGTACAGTGAATTTGGTTCCTCCTCACTTTATTTTATGCATTTAAAAGCCTTATTCTGAGAAAGCAGAGGATTCCACCAGATTGCCTGAGGGGTCCATGGCAAAGGTTAAGAACCTCAGGAGTACAGATCTGGAAGGTTCATCCCAGTTTTGACACCCTCAAGGTCAAGACTCTTCAAGTTCAAACTCAATCTCCTAGTCCAAATATCTACTTGACCCCATTCCCTACTCCCTCCGCTGGTTGCCCCCAGGCCTCCAAACCAAGCTCAGCCAGAAACACCCTCCCCTTCCCCTTGGTGCTTTCTTGTACTTCAAGGCCCCCTCCTTCCTTCAGGCCTCACTTGAACCCAACACTGTCTCTCTTCTCTCCCCTACTAGGGATGGGGCCCAGGTAAGCTGACCCATTTCTCCACCTGGATGCTGGGGGAGGGGGGAGTAGAGGGAGGGGGGAAAAGGAAGAGGAGGAGGGAGTGCAACACCTAGGGATTTGAAGACCCCTCCCAGCTCTGACATTCTCTGTCTTAGGATATCCTTTAGCTCAGACATTCCCGGTCCTAAGGCCTCTCCTAGCTCTGTTCCCTGTTCCCTGTTCCCTGATTCTTCCCAGATCTCTAGAACCTGAAGGTTACTACAATTGTATTTCACAGGATCTCAGACTTGGAAGGCAGCTCAGAAGCCATCTAGTCCCACTCAGTTTGCAGACCTCCAATGAGGGGAAACACTTGTCCCCCAAACCATGGTTCTGAGGCCATTTCTTATCCTGGCTACCCTCCTAGGGAGACTCTCTGGTTCATCACTGTTTTTCCCAAACATGGTGCCCACGACTGACCGCGAGATCTCGTTGACAATGGATCCTGAATTTGGGTCCTTCCATACTATAACCTAAGGACATCCTAGATTTCTTGGTTGCCTTATCATATGGTTGACTCATCTCGAGTCAGATTTCTTGCGCACCCCCACCATCCTTCCAGTCATGCAGGTTTGCAAGTGGAGACATCCTTGACTCTTAACTCTCTTCCTCATTCCCCATATCCAACCCATGACCAATTCTTGTCCATTATACCTCCCCAATATCTCTTGCATCAGGCCCCTTCTTCTCTAGGGCAGCCATCACCCTAGTTCAGGCTGTCCTCACCCACTGGTGGCCTGGCCTATTGCATTAACCCCCTTCTTGGTCTATGTGCCTCCAGTCCAACTAACTTTCAAAGCCATTGCTGGAAAAGCTGCCAAAGCCTCAGCTCTGACCATGTCACTGCCCCCCTCTCCAAATCCTAATGGCTCCCCAACTTTAGGTACAAAAATAAATGCCTATTAGACACTCAAAACCCTTCACAACCTGGTTCCAACTAATCTTTGTAACCTTGTCACACATTCATTATTCCCCTTCAAACACTCCTCAGTCTAGCCAGACTCCTAGTGATTCCTCCATCCCAAGCATGCTCTTGCACAGCATATAGGTCCCATTCTGGGGAGACCCCTTCAGCTTCACTGAGCTGAAAGGCTACATGGATCTTTTTTAATTTCTTCAGTTGCTGATGCTTCCTCCCCCTCCAAATGACCTTCTGTTCATTTTGTATGTGCTTCTATGGATTTCCAAGTGTGGATGTTGTCACCCTCCTTGAGCAACCATCCCCAGCACCTACTCATTCACTCCCATTGAAATCCGGCCCTCTCAAACCTTTACATCTTTTCCCTGGGAATAGTGGTCTAACCAAACTTCCTCCATCTCCTACTGGTGCCATTGATTTTTTGAACCCAAGTCAAATTTGACATTTGCTCTGATTAATTTTCACTGTTTTCCTTTGTAGCCCAGGGTTCTAGCCTGTGGGATCTTTTTGGATTGTGGTTATCAGGGAAACCTCAGAGCACCTAATAGGGAATCAAGGAGACCTGGGTTGGAACCATGTGCCTCCGGACAACCTTTTCAACCTGTCTGACCCTCAGACTCCTCATCTATAAAACCGGGGCAGTAATAGGACCTACGTCAAAAGGTTATTGTGAGGATCAGATGACAAGTCTCTAAGCAGCTTTGCCAACCTGAAGGCTTATGCTCTGTGAGTGATTAATATTGTGCCCAGCACCCCCAACCTAGTCACACACACACAGATACACAAACTGCAAGGGCTGTAAAACCTTTATTATGTTAGAGTCAGTGAGCTAGGATCAGGGGCTGGAGGGAGCAGACAGAAGGAAGGGGGGAACCCTTTCAGAGGCCCTTTCTTCAGGTGGGAAGGATACTGGCTTCGGCCCAGTGGAGAGTGAGCCTGGGGTATATGGTCTCCTAGTGTTACTTGGAGAAGGTCTCTTTTATTTTCTGGAAAGTGTGCTTGAACCAGTTCCTATGGAGAAAAAGGGACACTGTGACTTTGGTGGGGTCTTAGAGAATAGACCTTCTCTCTCTCTTCCAGAATGACCTACACAGACTCCCAATGACTAGCAACCTTACTGTATGCCTGTGGGTGAGGAACTTATTTGCCCCCTCCTCCCCCTTAGTTTCCTATCCGTAAAATGAGGCAGGGACCAGATCAGAGGTTCTTAACCTGGGGGCTGTGAACTTTTTTTAAAAATAAAAGTACAGTGAATTTGGTTCCTCCTCACTTTATTTTATGCATTTAAAAGCCTTATTCTGAGAAAGCAGAGGATTCCACCAGATTGCCTGAGGGGTCCATGGCAAAGGTTAAGAACCTCAGGAGTACAGATCTGGAAGGTTCATCCCAGTTTTGACACCCTCAAGGTCAAGACTCTTCAAGTTCAAACTCAATCTCCTAGTCCAAATATCTACTTGACCCCATTCCCTACTCCCTCCGCTGGTTGCCCCCAGGCCTCCAAACCAAGCTCAGCCAGAAACACCCTCCCCTTCCCCTTGGTGCTTTCTTGTACTTCAAGGCCCCCTCCTTCCTTCAGGCCTCACTTGAACCCAACACTGTCTCTCTTCTCTCACCTACTAGGGATGGGGCCCAGGTAAGCTGACCCATTTCTCCACCTGGATGCTGGGGGAGGGGGGAGTAGAGGGAGGGGGGAAAAGGAAGAGGAGGAGGGAGTGCAACACCTAGGGATTTGAAGACCCCTCCCAGCTCTGACATTCTCTGTCTTAGGATATCCTTTAGCTCAGACATTCCCGGTCCTAAGGCCTCTCCTAGCTCTGTTCCCTGTTCCCTGTTCCCTGATTCTTCCCAGATCTCTAGAACCTGAAGGTTACTACAATTGTATTTCACAGGATCTCAGACTTGGAAGGCAGCTCAGAAGCCATCTAGTCCCACTCAGTTTGCAGACCTCCAATGAGGGGAAACACTTGTCCCCCAAACCATGGTTCTGAGGCCATTTCTTATCCTGGCTACCCTCCTAGGGAGACTCTCTGGTTCATCACTGTTTTTCCCAAACATGGTGCCCACGACTGACCGCGAGATCTCGTTGACAATGGATCCTGAATTTGGGTCCTTCCATACTATAACCTAAGGACATCCTAGATTTCTTGGTTGCCTTATCATATGGTTGACTCATCTCGAGTCAGATTTCTTGCGCACCCCCACCATCCTTCCAGTCATGCAGGTTTGCAAGTGGAGACATCCTTGACTCTTAACTCTCTTCCTCATTCCCCGTATCCAACCCATGACCAATTCTTGTCCATTATACCTCCCCAATATCTCTTGCATCAGGCCCCTTCTTCTCTAGGGCAGCCATCACCCTAGTTCAGGCTGTCCTCACCCACTGGTGGCCTGGCCTATTGCATTAACCCCCTTCTTGGTCTATGTGCCTCCAGTCCAACTAACTTTCAAAGCCATTGCTGGAAAAGCTGCCAAAGCCTCAGCTCTGACCATGTCACTGCCCCCCTCTCCAAATCCTAATGGCTCCCCAACTTTAGGTACAAAAATAAATGCCTATTAGACACTCAAAACCCTTCACAACCTGGTTCCAACTAATCTTTGTAACCTTGTCACACATTCATTATTCCCCTTCAAACACTCCTCAGTCTAGCCAGACTCCTAGTGATTCCTCCATCCCAAGCATGCTCTTGCACAGCATATAGGTCCCATTCTGGGGAGACCCCTTCAGCTTCACTGAGCTGAAAGGCTACATGGATCTTTTTTAATTTCTTCAGTTGCTGATGCTTCCTCCCCCTCCAAATGACCTTCTGTTCATTTTGTATGTGCTTCTATGGATTTCCAAGTGTGGATGTTGTCACCCTCCTTGAGCAACCATCCCCAGCACCTACTCATTCACTCCCATTGAAATCCGGCCCTCTCAAACCTTTACATCTTTTCCCTGGGAATAGTGGTCTAACCAAACTTCCTCCATCTCCTACTGGTGCCATTGATTTTTTGAACCCAAGTCAAATTTGACATTTGCTCTGATTAATTTTCACTGTTTTCCTTTGTAGCCCAGGGTTCTAGCCTGTGGGATCTTTTTGGATTGTGGTTATCAGGGAAACCTCAGAGCACCTAATAGGGAATCAAGGAGACCTGGGTTGGAACCATGTGCCTCCGGACAACCTTTTCAACCTGTCTGACCCTCAGACTCCTCATCTATAAAACCGGGGCAGTAATAGGACCTACGTCAAAAGGTTATTGTGAGGATCAGATGACAAGTCTCTAAGCAGCTTTGCCAACCTGAAGGCTTATGCTCTGTGAGTGATTAATATTGTGCCCAGCACCCCCAACCTAGTCACACACACACAGACACACAAACTGCAAGGGCTGTAAAACCTTTATTATGTTAGAGTCAGTGAGCTAGGATCAGGGGCTGGAGGGAGCAGACAGAAGGAAGGGGGGAACCCTTTCAGAGGCCCTTTCTTCAGGTGGGAAGGATACTGGCTTCGGCCCAGTGGAGAGTGAGCCTGGGGTATATGGTCTTCTAGTGTTACTTGGAGAAGGTGTCTTTTATTTTCTGGAAAGTGTGCTTGAACCAGTTCCTATGGAGAAAAAGGGACACTGTGACTTTGGTGGGGTCTTAGAGAATAGACCTTCTTTCTCTCCTCCAGAATGACCTACACAGACTCCCAATGACTAGCAACCTTACTGTATGCCTGTGGGTGAGGAACTTATTTGCCCCCTCCTCCCCTTTAGTTTCCTATCCGTAAAATGAGGCAGGGACCAGATCAGAGGTTCTTAACCTGGGGGCTGTGAACTTTTTTTAAAAATAAAAGTACAGTGAATTTGGTTCCTTCTCACTTTATTTTATGCATTTAAAAGCCTTATTCTGAGAAAGCAGAGGATTCCACCAGATTGCCTGAGGGGTCCATGGCAAAGGTTAAGAACCTCAGGGGTACAGATCTGGAAGGTTCATCCCAGTTTTGACACCCTCAAGGTCAAGACTCTTCAAGTTCAAACTCAATCTCCTAGTCCAAATATCTACTTGACCCCATTCCCTACTCCCTCCGCTGGTTGCCCCCAGGCCTCCAAACCAAGCTCAGCCAGAAACACCCTCCCCTTCCCCTTGGTGCTTTCTTGTACTTCAAGGCCCCCTCCTTCCTTCAGGCCTCACTTGAACCCAACACTGTCTCTCTTCTCTCCCCTACTAGGTATGGGTCCCAGGTAAGGTGACCCATTTCTCCACCTGGATGCTGGGGGAGGGGGGAGTAGAGGGAGGGGGGAAAAGGAAGAGGAGGAGGGTGCCACACCTAGCTTTGGTGGAGAATTCCCTGAAGGCTTCCTTGGTCTTGCTAGCTATATTTTCTGCCAGATCCTTCACTTTGTGCCCGAATTCTTCAAACTTCTCTGCCACACTCGAGGAAGCCTGGGCTGGCCTGGGGCCTTCTGGGAAGGAAAGGACCGAGTATCCCTGAGCAATGAGAACTGCTCAGAATGCCTGGAGTTAAGGGGGGGGTGCCTTAGAACCAGGAATGGATTGGGGATTGTGTTCTCAGAACCCAGACATGGGGAAGGTGAAGAGTAGTACCCAGGAGGGCAAGCCCTAGAACTGGGGGTAGGAGGAGGGGTGGGAGACAACCACAGGAAAGGGGGAATTAGAACATAGTGGGTGTTGGTCGGAGCCATGAGTTGGGAGGGGAGCTTCAAACCCAGGGCAATGTAGGACCTTCATACTGAGGGGAGGCTTGGGGGAAGGGCCAGAACTCAGCTGAGGAAAATGTCATTAGAACTCAGGGCTTTTGGTCATGGAATGCTATCGGGCAAGGGACAGAAGGAACACAGAACCCAGTGAGTGGGTGGAGATTGGAACCCAAGTTGTCATCCTCCCCCTAAATACCTGCCAAAAAGCAGACAAGCACCGCCAGCACAGCAAAGGGCAGAAATGGCTTCATGATGGGGCTGGAGGGGGCTCTGCCAAGGGGTGTGTGGGGGGAGCTCCAGTCCTAGGGACCAGAGATCACCCTCACCATCACTGTCCCGCTGGACCCCTCCCCCCCCCCAGCCCCCTCCCCAGGGAGCCCCAACCCTTCTCCTTTGCCCCCTCTCCCCTGCTCCCGGGGCTCTTCCTTTGCCCCTGGGATCCCTCTTCCTTCTTTACACCTGCACTCTCCCCTAGGAGCCTCTCATCCTCCCTCCCAGTCTCAGGTGCCCTGATCTATCTATCTAGAACCCTTCCCTTCGGGTTCTCATCTCTGAAATAAATAAGAGTTGGCCCTAGATGGGAAGCCTAAGATGTTCTCAGTCCCCTACCTCATACAAGCAGAGCCACTCTGCCTATAGGTCTTTGGGGTCCCCTTTTCCCCAGTGATTGCTTCTTCCTTCTCCTCCTCTCCCTGTCCTCCCTCAGGATCCTTCCACTCCCACACTGTCTCCTTTCTCAGGGAGGCCTCCCCCCATTCCTTTCCTCTAATCTTCCTTTCCTTTCCTTTCCTGGGATACCATCCCCCCACCCCGCCCCCATGTGGCTTCTCCAGGGGCTCCCTGTTTCCCCAGAGACCCTCCTCCCTTCTCCAATTCCTCCACACCTTGGTCAACACTTACAGAACAGAACAGGGACCTGGCAGGCTGGGTTGGGTGTGGGTGGGAGGGTCCAGGGGCCTGCAGTTATAAGAGGGCTGGGGAGGGGCGGGAGTGTTTAAAGCCTCACCTTTCTCTTCCCCTCCCCCCGACCCTGTTTCTCTCCCCTCCTCCCTCCTCCCTCTCAGCCTCCACTTTCCGGTTGGCTCCTGGATTCTTTCCTCCCTCCCCCGAGGCAGGAGGTAGGACCTATTCAAATCTATCTGGGAGCCCCAAAGACCCAGCTCCAGGTCCCCTCTTTTCCGCCTTCCCTGTCCCACACCTTCAGCTTTCCTGACCCAATACCCAGCCCCCTTCTCTTTCTCTGGCCCCCTCAGGGCTACACTGTACTAGGACCTTTCACAGCCCTCCCAAGTCTCTCCTCACCCCGAACCCATAAAAGTGCTCGGGTTAGACCTCTAGTGACTCATGAAGGGCCTGGCACTTTACAGCACCATGCCTGGAGTCAGGAAGACCTGAATTCAAATCCTGCCTCAGACACTTACTACCTGTGTGACCCTGGGCAAGTGCCTTCACCCAGTTTGCCTCAGTTTCCTCATCGGCAAAATGAGCTGGAGAAGGAAATGGCAAACCACTGCAGTATCTCTGCCAGGAAAACCCCAGATGGGGCCATGGAGAGTTGGATACGACCCAATCAACTAGATGTCTAGAGAAAAGGAGACCTGGGGAGAGGGCCAGCCTTAGGATCCCAGGGGAGGGAGAGGGGACATTAGACTCTCCTAGCTACTGGCTTCTTCCCTCCCATCCTTTTCCCAGGTCACCCCTCATCTCCGCAGAGGTCACAGTTCAAATGCTCTTTCCTTTCTCTCCTCAGGTGCTTCTGGACCCTGAATTCCACCCTCCCTCTTTCCTCTCTCAGCCGCCCCGCCACCCCATTCCAGGTCTCTTGCCCTCTCTCTTTTCCTTAACGTTCATCTTCAAGGGGAAATTGGAATTCACAGGGGACAGAGTTTTCTAACCCACCCCAGGGGGGGTGGTCCACCTCCTCCCCTTCCCCCAGACCAGAGACTCCCTCCTACTGGGTCTGCCTCCCAAGGCCCCTGCCTCCCTCCCTCTTCATCTTCCCCCCAAAGTTTTCTTCTCTCTTTTTCACCATCACCTCCCCCCCATCTCTTCAGGGGGAAGGGGTGACCTTAAAAGGGGAAGAGAGTTTATAACTGGGGGAGAGATGAAGATTGGGGGCTTAGTCCTGTCCTGACACCCCCCTCCCCCGTCACCCTCTTCATCCCCCTCTTCTGTCCTCCCTCTTTAGGGATATCATCTCCCATAACCTCAGGACCCTTCCTCGATTCTCCCCCCTCGAAGTTCTCCTGTGGCCATAGACCAATCCCTCCCTTTGCCTCTGGGGTTCTGGGATGCTCACCCCTCTTCCCCAGCCCACTTTCAAGTTCTAATCCCTTCAAGGCACTGAAACACCCCCCCAATCCCCATTCCAGCCCTTCCTCCTTAAGCACTGCTATTCTTCCCCCATCCCTCTGGCTCCTCGGCCCCCCACCCAGTCCCCGCCCCCTCCCCCTGCTCCCCGAGCTCCGCGGCTCGTTCCCGGAGCCAAGGAGGGCGGGGTTACTCGCGGGCATCTCCGGCTGCGGGCGCCCCCCGCGCTGACCGCCACTGACCCCTGGCGGCCCATGGAGGGGGCGGCCGCGAGCCGAGGCTCCGGGTTGGCTGAGCCCTCCTCACCCTCCTACCCTCCTCTGGACCACGGAGGGGAGGGGGTAGGAAGCTCCCAAGCGAAGGACGCTCACCCTGAACGTTGTGAGGCTGCACCGGGCTTCTGGGCAGATTTGGCATTTTGGTGTGCCCCCCCATCCCTCCCAGCTTTGGGGCGCCCAGTCGGCTCAGAGTCACCTCTTCTGGACCAAAGGGGTCCAGCAAGGGTCCTCCACCAGTCGCTCATCTACCACCCCCAGGGCCAGCCTCAGTTCCCCTTTCTTACCCAGATGAGGCCATAAAAATAAAGTCCTTCCTCCTCAACTCCCCCCTTCCCCATTTCGGGGCTTTCTACCTCCCCAATTTCCCAAATGCCTTCTGTTTGTGTCCCCTCCGAGCTGCGACGGTAGGCATTGAGTACATACAGCCAACGAGAGTGACCATCTTTCCTTGGGGTGGGATGGGGCGGCGGAGTCCCTGTTTTTGTGTTTAACAAATAACCCTCTGCCCTGCAAAACCTTCCCTGACACTTGGCAGCCTCAAAGAGATAACCTGACCTTAGGAATCAAAGCGATCTGAATTCCAGCCCCAGGCTGACCTTGGCCAAATCTCTGCCCCTTCTCTGGGCCTCTTTCTTTCTCGGTAAATGAGGGGGTGGGACCGGCGGCTCTTCAGAGGAATTGGGGCCCACTGGAAGGGGGTGGGGAGGAGAGGAAGGGACCTGGATTCCAATCCATGTGTGACATGAGGTTAAATGATTTATACCTCAGTTTCCTCATCTGAAAGATGAGGGGGTTGGACTAGATGAGCTCTAAGGCCCTTATTAACTCTTCTAAACACCTGACTCCCTTCTGGGTTTGGTGGTCTATAGTCAGGTGCCCCGGAGTTCCCACACGTTTTCTTGGGCTCTGTGAAATGCTGGGGTTGAGTGAGTCTCCAGGGGAAACCCCAAACTCTCCTGCTCTCACCTCACCAGTGCCTGCCTGCTCCCCAGGGAAAGGGGTGTAGGATTTGGGAGGAGGTAGGAGGCTGGTGTTCCTGGAATTTCCAAAGAGGTTGGGTGGGTTGGGGGTGAGGGTAAGGGTGAGGGTGTGGGAGGGAAGAAAAAGTTGAGAAAGCTGGTAAGAGAGGCCTCTTTCCCCAGGCTTCCCCACTCACCTTGGCTCTTTTCCCAGGATTCCCACATCTTTGTCTCTGGTGACCTCTCCCCTGCTTTCAAATCTGGGGCTCCAGATACCCCAGACAAACTTCTGCCTTGCTCTACACCCCACCCCCACTTAGCTCAAGCAGGAGCCCTCAGACCAGACTTGCTGGAGAAATGAGAGACCTAGATGGGTGAGAAAGTCATGGTCAAGACCCAGAGAAGGGGGCGAAGGAGAAGCGGCTGAAAGGGGAGGGGGAAGGGAGAAGAGAGGGAGATCTTGGAAGGAAGAGGGGAGAGAAGCAGAGAGGGGTGTGGGCTATGCGTTTTCCGGGCAGCTGGAGGAGACAAGAGACCCAGAGAGAGGAGCAAGAGAGGTCTATGCAGAGAAAACAGGGAAGAGGAAAGCGGTTATCTTGAGTAACTTCAGTAAAAGCTTGAGACAGAAGGACAGAGAGATCCAGCCCATACTCACCTCCCCCATCACCCCTTCCAGAGGGAGAGATAAACCCAGACTCACATGGAATCAGGTGTCAGTACACAAGCAAGCTTTCACTTTATTGTTGGCCTGAGCTTAGACTACATGTAGTCCCCCACCTGCCCCCATTTCCCAAGGGTAGTAGAGGGGCTGAGGACCAGAGCCATGGGGTACACCGGCCCGCTCTGCAGATGTGAGGGGGGCAGAAGGTGTGAGTGAGGGTGGGATTGGAGCATCCTCCTCTGCTGGGGGTGGAGGGGAGGACTGGAGAGGGTCCACCGGTGGATGATGGTAGGAGGGCTCCCAGGTGAGAGACAGGGTGAACTACGGGGTCCCCGTGGAGGGCTCTGGGGAACTTTCAGTTGTCACTGACAGGAATAACAGGTGTCTCTCCCAGCTTCCCATTAGGGTTGACAGCCTCCTGAACCTTGTCCACCAGCGATGTCCACTGGCGCTGCAGGTCGGTGGCCAGGGGCTGGAACCAGGCCTTCAGGCGGTCGTGAAAACCCTGCAGTTGAGCCTGCAGCTGGGCCGACTGCTCATTCACCTTGGCCTTGACCTCCTCCATTCGGCTGCGCATCTGGTCCAGGTGGTTCTGCAGGCGCTCCCCTGCCAGGGTGCCCAGGTTGGCCACCCTCTTCTTGTTCTGCTCCTGGATGCGCTCCAGCAGGGGGCCCAGGCTCTTCAGGGAGCCCAGTCCTCTCTCCACCCCCTCCTTGGCGCCACTCTGGTACGTGGCCATACGGGTCTGCAGCTCTTCGTAGTCCCGCCCAATGCGCTTCTTCATCTTCCTCAGGTAGGCAGATACCCGGTTCCTGACCTCATCTATGTTATGATTGACGACAGCATGGAACTCTCGGTGGTATTGGGCGAGGCGGGACCCCACATCCTCCATGTCCGCCCCGAGGCGGGCTTGGGCTGCTGTGAGCTCCTTGGCCAGCCGAGCCCGGGTCTCCTCGGTCATGGGGGTCAGCTCCTGGTCCAACTCAGCCTTGTAAGCGTTCAACTCTGTCAGAGTGTCTGTCATAAGACCCCTGCAGGGAGCAGAAAGTAAGCTGGAATGGAACCTGGATATGATCCTATCTCCAGATGAAGGAACTGAGGTCCATCAGAGAAGTGAGGGGATGCACCCATGGTCAGAAGGGGCAAAGATTCTAGGGCTCTGATTCTAAATCCACCTCTGTCCACTGCACTAAATTGGGAAGGAGACAGACATACAGGGTGGCAGTGATGGCAGGCACCCAGAAAGGTGGGGATAGAGGGGGGAGGAGAGAGAGAGAGAGAGAAACAGAGAGCCAAGGACAGATACAGAGCGGCAAGGAGTGAGAAGGAGAGTGGAAAACAGAGATGGATGAACCACTTTAGGAGGCAGAGATACATCAGATGGACAGGAGCCAGTGAGGGCCATGGCTGGGGATGGACCACTGGGTCTGAGACTCACAAGGCAGGCTTAGGGGAGACGTGAGTGGCAGAGGTCATGGTGGGGATGCTCCTCACCTCAGGTCCTTGACTATTTGGGAACTCTGCACCTCACTCTGCAGGTCCTCAATCCGGGCCTGTAGCTGGTCCAGGTAGCCCCGGAAGCGGCCCATGGCCATCTCCCAGGCCCGGGCTGGCTCGGAGTTCCAGAGCTCTGGGTCTGTAATTCGCTCCTCTGAAGAAGTCTTGGCATCTTCCCCCTGGCAGCCTGAGAGGTAGATCAGTGGACAAAAGAGTTGGGGCTCCAGGGAACCAGCTCACAGGGACTGAGTGGGAGAGGAGGGTGGGGAGGGCGGCCTTAGCACATCTGGGGAAGAAGGGACAGACAGATCCTGGAAATGGGAGGAGACAGATAGTGGGAGTGAGAACAGACTGAAGGACTAAGGAGGGGTAGATTAGAGGGGCCACTGGGGGAGATATTGAAGGGGAGAGGGAAGATTGGTGCAGGACAGAGGAGAGCAGGGACAGAGAGGTCCAGGGAGGGAGCATACCAGTCAAGAGGGCTGCCAGTGCCCACAAGGCCCACAGGAACTTCATGTTCACAGCACAGCTGGTGATTGGTCTGCCTAGGGTAGAGAGAGAAGTATAGCTGAAGTCAGGTACCACCTCCCTTTTCTATCCTCCCCCACTAATCCCATCAGTCAACTCCCACCAACAGATAATGGGAAGCTGCTGCCCCCTAAATTCTGTATTCCTAACCCCCCTCGGATTATCTCTTTAGGGAGCCAAGGTTCCAGACCTGGGGCATTCTATATCTTAATCTCTTCCCATTGTTGGTCTTTTCCTCAAATTTGGATTCCAAAGTTCAAGCCCTCCCACTTCCTGAATTCCATTTCTTCCATTCAAAATCCTAATCTCTTCCATTGTCTGGAGAAGACCCAAGGGGTGCCACTAGATAACCATTACCACATCTCCTAATCAGAGGGGCAAAGGAAATTACCCAATATCACCCAACCTTGAACAGAATCCTAGACCTGGAAAGAGCAGAGGACCACCTAGTTCATCTAAGTCCCTTGTTTTCCGGAGGAGCAAAAAGTGAGGCCCAGAGCCTTTCCAAAGACATCGCCTGCAGGAGTAGGCACCCACAGATGCGGGCTTTGAACCCTGAGCCTCTGACTCTGGACCACTGCCCCGCTGAGAGATGTGGGGAAGCTGAGATTCAAATTCCGATTTCCCTTCCCTAGATCTGCAGGGTTCCAAGATACTGCCGCCTTTCATCCCCCCCCCCCCATTCTCACTCTCAGGACCCACGCATTCCTTTCTACCACTCAGATCTAGGACATCTGTCCTCTTTGTTCCCCAATTTCTTTAGGCTCTCATACATCCGTCTTTCTGCGACTCTTGCCCAGCCAGAGTCCCATCCAGAAGTCTGTGTCCTCCATAAGGAGTATTACAGTGGCTGCTGCCCTCAGGATCTAGGACCGGCATGGTTAAGGAAGCCATCTGGTCCAACCAGCCTCATTCTACAGATGAGTTAAGTGGCTAACCCCAAGTCTGACAGGTATTAAGCAGCAGAGCTGAGATGTGAACCCAAGACCTCTCTCCAAGTTCAGCTCTTTTCACCATACTCTTCTGCACTGACATGGAATGTCAGAGCTGGAGCAGCCTTTATCCATAGCTCACAGGAAGGTGAGGACCCAATTTGAGGCTCCCAAGGCTACTCATGACTGCATTCCTATGGACCCATCCCCATAGCCTCTGTCCCCTGGGGTTTCTTTACCTTGGCCCCGGCTGCTCAGCTGGGGCTTCCTCTGGGTCGGTTAGAGAGATCCTCTCCTGGGCTGAGTAGGACCCGGGCTCAGGCCCTCTTCCAGTTATAGAGCTTCACCCCCGCCCCCTCCTCCAGGGCCAGGGCGGACCTGTCACGAGGAGAGCATGGCCCTCCTCCATGCCCACCCCCCCAAGCTTTGGGGGCGGTACACCAGAGCCGCTCCCCGCTTCAGCTTCCAGCCCCTCCTGGGGGTGGGAAGCTGACCTTTCACCGCCTAACCTGACCTGATCCCCAGTTCCAAGGACCCCTCAGAAAACATCCATCCCTGAGCCTCTCATGGGAGGGCTAAATAGTTCTAGGGTAGGGGATGAAGACCTGGCAGCCTCCAGCCCTGGGCAATGCTGACAATGGAATCTAGATACTTGGATAAGGATAACTCGTCTGGGGGAGGGCGATGGCACCTGCTTGAGTTGGGGGTGGGTGGGAGAATAGCCTTCTGGATCTGGGTGAGGCACACAAACTGGAGACCAGGACAAGATATTCAGGGCCAGCTGTAGTGTTTGCTCTTGGCCCAGAAAATGAGGCTGCAGGAAGGGTGGGGGCCTTGTTCTTTGAAAGGTTGTTTTGTGCGGGGGCAGATTGCTGGATACGAGGGGTCACTGACACACCAGGGGAACACTGGCTTGTGGCCCAGAGGCCCCAGTCTGTTTTTGGACAAAGGGTGGGGGCAGGGTGATGACTCAGGATGCCTCTATCAGTGGGTGGGCCATTCCATGAACCCTAGAGAACTTGGGAACCCAAGACTAGCAGTTAGGTGGAACTGAGCCCCCCCCCCCCCCATAAAAGGATAGAGCTGGGAGGGCCTAGTCACTTTCCAGGGCCCCAAAGCTGGAGTATTTTAAGAATAAAGGAGGGAGGGGGATGGAGAAAGGGGAGAGAAAAGGCTTGGTGGTACTTTGGGACATTGAGCTCCTTTTCGAAAATGGTTACGATCTCAGTTACCAGGGTCTCTTTCTGCCCTGGGGATAGGTCGTCACCTACTAAATGCCCTCTCCCCTAGCCCACAGGATGTCCTGCAGACTCCAAAGCCTCATTCCTCCCCACCACCAGACCCAGACTGAGACAGAGGAACAGAAAACTGCCTGCTTGGAGAAGGGCTAGGAAATTGCTGTCTGTTCCCACTTCCTGCTGCTCAGAAGTGGGTGAAGGGCTATGACCCAAAGTGACCCGAGAGGGTGGCAGTCCCTGGAGAGAACATGCACGCATGTGTGTACGTGTGTGTGAAGACCCCCAGTAGTCCTGTTGGGAGAGGAGGTTATGGTGGCTCTTCAAAGGCAGGATCCCCAGGCCTCATAGGCCCCTGGGGGGCCTTGACCCAACCTTCAACCCAGACATCCAGGCCTTGCTTCCATCTCTTCTCAAACAGCCAGGACCCACAATCCTGCCTTAAGGTACTGAAAACCAGCTGAGGCCCACCCTCCAAGAACCCAGCTATGCCCATGGGCCTGACTTTCCAGCCAGGACAAAGTCCATCGCTGTGTCACCACAGGGCAAGAGGTCCCAGATAGCTAGGATCTTCTTCTACTGGATGCATTGGGGTGGGAGGCAGGGAGACAGATTAAGAATACCCGGGACAGAATGGAGGCGAGGTTGGGGGGTGGGGGGCGCCACACATTTAAAGCTGGAAGGATCTCTACCGCCATTAGTGGTAGAAATGGAAGGGCCAGGATTTGAACACGGTCCTCAGGCTCCATCCATTGCCAGCAGCTTTATTTATCCTGGCCATGCAGAAGACAAAGGCAAGAGCTGGCCTGGGCACACAGAAAGCCTAGGGTACAAGGGAGGAGGGTGGGCAGAGAGCAAGGCCATCTGTGACATCTGAAGGGGGGAAAAGACAGACAGCAAGGAGAGCATGGAGACCACCCCCATGTATACAGACAGCACCTCCTCCCCATCACTCATTTTTTTAGCCATGTATTTTTGTGGGTTTTTTTCTGTAAAATGTTCTGTTTTTTTTCATAACTTATAAACATGATTTACACCAAGGGGGGTGGGCAGAGGGGCCAGTGGGGAGAAGGGAGGGAAAGGCCAAGGGGAATGGACGGAGCTGGGGGGCTAGGGATGATGGGGGCCCCTCTTGTGGCCACTAGGGAGGCAGGGTAGGGCTGCCTAGCCCACACTGCCCCCTCAGCAGCCCAGCTCCACCAGATGGGGAAGGAGAAAGGCCCCATCAAGGACCCTCCCCCATAGTCCTTCCCACCTAGGTCTGCTAGATCCTAACTCCCCTTCCAGGAATGAGGAGAGGGGGCAGGGGAATCGATCTTCCAGTACTCTGAAGTCCCTCTCCAAAAACCTGAAGTCTCCCTGGCCATGACCAAGGTCTCCTCAGATCCTGGGGTCTCCCCCTCTCCTAGCCCTCGGGAGCCTCACTCAGGTGCCCTTCCTCCCCAGCCCGGGAGCAGAGGGACGGGCGGGATAGGTGGTGTGGCGGACTCAGCCGATAGTGAGGCCAAAACCACACTGGAACTTGTTCTTTCGATGATTGAGGAAAGCGCCCAGGGCCAGTGTCAGGGGCAGGGGGGGTAGCTTCTTCTCCAGAGTTGCCCCCACGATCCAGTTACTGTCCATGGAGCCTGGGGGCAAATGAAGAGGAGAGACTGGGTATGCAAGGGCAGAGTGAGAGGGGCCAGAGGGCCTTTGGAGGAACCTTACAACCCCTCCCCGCCTTTTATGCAGACTCCAGGTGAAGAACTCCTGCCCTAGGGGAGTCAGGAGTGGGATGGATCCTGAGGGGGCTGCAGAAGGGGCTACCTTTGAAGAGGAGGTTGGCCTTGGGGAGGTCCAGTTGATAGCCGAATGAGACACTAGTGTCCTGCATTCGAGTGCTGGCTTCGAACTCTACCCCGACTTGAAGCTGGAGAAAGCCACAAGAGTCAGTCAGGGAAGACCTACTGGCCCCCAGAGTCCCTTCCCCTGCTCCCACCAAACCCTTACCTGGTCACTGGCTTTGTGGTAATATGTGGCATGGGCCCCCGCCTGGCCCACTGTCAAGGTCGCCAACCAATTAGGCGCTTGGGGGAGAAGAGACAAGAGCTATCAAGCATTTCAAGGCTTTGTGCCTCCCCCACCCTCAAACACAGAGCCCGGCTGCATACCTGTATATTTCCCTGCCAGAGACATGACTGTGCCTTCCTCTCCTGGCCTTCGGTGATAAACCAGCTCCCCGCCCAAGGCCAGGCATGGAGTGATGCTCTGAAGGTAGTGGGCCACTAGGATCCCTGGGGACGGTCAGGGGGATGGAGTCACCTCAGGGGACCACCCTCCCTCCCTCCCTGAACCAGGACCCAGTGATAGCGGCATCTTCGTCCTTCCCAGTGACACAGACAGACCCAGAGACTGCCGCCCTCTGAGGAGAGGGACGCTGCCCGTCCCCACCTCCCTCAGCGAGCGTCACTGTGAGAAACAAAGCAGAGACGCAGAGACAGGGAGACACACTCTCAGAGACCCAGAGATACTATCTCTCTACATCCTCATGCTCCCATGCTCCTTAAAGAGACCCAGGCAGCAGGTAGGATGGTGATGATAGACCACAAGCCATGAGCAGGAGGTGGCAGCCCCATCCTGAGGCAGGGCAGAGAAAGATGTGAAAACGGAGGGACGTGAGACAGAGACAGCCAGGGCCGCCCCCTCCCCACCATCTGGAGGCCCAGCCCAGCTCTGGGGGGCCTCACCTGAGCCCACCAGCACATCGGGGTTGCCCAGGGTCACAGCGGCCGTGAAGTCTGAGCCTCGGTACTCTCCGTCTACCTGCCAGTTCACGAACTTGGACTGCTGGGTCTGGGGAGCGGAGGGAGACACGGGGCCGTCATTCCTTGACCCCGAGGCTCAGGGCTCCCAGGCCAAGCCTGCCAGGGCGGCGCCCCCATATTCACCTGCACCGCCATCTTGGATCGGAGGCCGGGCCCCACCTGGTGGATCACCTGGGCATTGAGGCTCCCACAGTTGTCCATGTCCCCCACCAGCACCGGGAAGGCCTGTGGACAGACAGCTGTGAGGGGCAGGGGACTGGAGGGGATGGGCGGCCGGGGGCAGAGGCTGGACAAGACCTCTTACCTCGGTGGGGCTGAGCTGCTTGGTCCCTACATAGGTTACCCCAAAGTGGTAGTTGGAGTCTCCGACAGTGCTGAGGGCCACAGTGTGGTTGACCTGGGGGTGGGGGACACTGGTCAGGTCTGGCCTCCCTCTCCCGCTGACCCTCCCTGGGGGGGCCCCCTGGCCTTGGGGCTCACCTGGAAGTGGTTGCTGAGCCCTTTGTTCACCGTGAGCTTCACACCCTCCATCTGCACCGGGAACAGCTCTGCGGGGAGGCAGCCAGGTCACCTGGGGGGGGGAGGGTGCCAGGACCCCCACTGAAGGTGGGGGGAGGCTGAGGCTCCCCAGCCCCAGGAACAGCATGGGGGTCCCTCCCAGCCCCCAAAGCTCCTCTGCCTGCCTCAGTTTCCTCATCTGCCCCCTCGCCCTGAGCTGACGGCCCCTTGGCCACCTTATAAAGGGGCTGGGCTCTTTGGGGGAGAGTGCTCTCAGAACAGCCTCCAAGTTGGTAGGGGCCGGCTTTACAGATGAGGAAACTGAGGCCCGTGGAGGGTGAGTGACTTGTCCAAGGTCACCAGGGCTCCAACCCCGGTGCTCTGATGACAAGGGAAGGGGTTCTGAAGCCCCCACCCCCACCCCCGATCCGGGGCTCTAACTAGTTCTAGGGGGAGGAGGCTCCGAGGACACCACTAGGGGGCGCCTCAAAGCGCAGAGCACCCACCCGGCGTCGGAAAGAGCCAAGTTCAAATCTAGCCTCAAACACTTCCCAGCCATGGGGGCCTCTGGACCAGTCCCGGCCCGCTGCCTGGCTCAGTTTCCCCAAATAGCTGTTCCTAGGCATCCCTGGGCCAGTTGGAGTTTGCACCGCGCCGAGCACACAGCGGGCGCTTTCCCAAGCGCCGGATTCTCATTCTCCCCCTCCCCCCACGCCGCCCATCTTCGCCCCCCCCCCTCCGGCCACCAGGCAGAGGCGCCTCCTAGCAGCGGCGCTCACCCTTGCACTTGCGGTGGCACTCCTCGAACGTGCCCGGGTTGGGCAGGCAGCAGCAGGCCTCATCCTCTGGCGCTGGGGGCCCGCCCGCGGGGCCTCCCGGGACTCCTCCGCGGGCGCCCGGCCCCGCGCTCAGGCCGCCCATCGGGGGCAGCGTGAAGCCTGGCGGCGGCGGCGGGAGCGGCGGCGGAGAGGCCACGAGGCCCGGGCCGGACGGGGGGGGCGGCCCTGCGGGCGGCGAGCTGGCTGCCAACACGTTGCCCATGATCACCTGCAAGAAACCGGGGCGAGAGGTCAGGGGTCAACGCCGCAGCCCACGTGAACACCCCGCCCCCGCACTTCGGCCCCGCCGCAGGCCACGTGACCCCGACCCCGAGTGCGGCTCACTCCGGCGGCTCCGGCTCCTCCCGGCTTCCGCTCCGCACCCGAACCCCCCTGCGGGAGGCGTTGCCCAACGTGCAGGCGCAGTCCCGGGCCCCTCAGGAATCGGGGCCCATCATTGGCCCGAGGGATCTCTTCGTCATAGGCTGGACACTCTCGCCCCACCCTCAATCCGTCATTATTGGTAGGCCTTTGACAGGTCCCGCTCTTCTCCCTCTCCCATTGGCTTGTCCAAGGTACGCCTTTTCTGATTGGTCTAGGGTTTCTTCGTTCCTAGTGCCCAGTATGGCATTTGCTCCACTAGCCCGCTATCTTCTTGCATTTTCATTGGTCTTTATCCACGAAGAGCCCACCTTCGTGCAGCACCCATTGACCTTCCCAGAGAGCGTCCCTTTTCATTGGTTGATGATTCCAACTTTTTACCCTCCCAAACATCATGCGGTTAGACGGTCTCCACCTTCATTCCCGACCTTGTCATAGGCCTGTGGTTTCACAAGTCCCACCCTCTCTCCTTTCCCATTGGCAGGCCCTCAGAGCGTCTCTTTACAATGGCTATGGATCCCCTCACCCTTTCCCTCGCGCCGGACGCCTGCTCCCCCTTCCGCTTCCCCATCGCAGCTATCGGATTGGCTGGTGGGTGAGATAAGGTAGCTGGTGATTGGCGGGTTGAGTTGGGTCCCGGAGGGCGCCAGCCGACGTAGGCTGTGTTGCGCTGCTTGGACCGGCAAGGTCAGAGAGGCATTCCCAGAAGGCACCGCAGGCCCGGACTCGCAGACGATCCATACTCTCCCCCCACCCCCTCCAGTCAGTCATGACCCAGAATGCCCCGTGGGGCCTCTGTGACCCTGACCGGCTCCTTAGGGCGCCATTACTTTCCCAGCATGCCCCGGGGCTGCCCTTCTCCACTACCTCCCTGGCACCTGGGGACAGCCCCGGGGCAAGACGGGTAGCGGACCACCACCCTTAATTGCCGCTAATTAAGTCCAGTTTAGTTCAACAAGCGTACATACTAAGCGGCCTACTATGTGCCAGGCACTGTTGGCCCCGCCTTCTTGGAGCTTCCATTCCAGAGGGCCAAGCTGGATGCAGATAAGTGAATACTGGACATTTGCGGGGTGCCAAGGGACACCTGCAGGAGGTGGAACCTGAGCTAGGCAGTGGGGGTGGGGAGAGCCAGAATTCATTTGGAGGTGTGTGTATTGTTGGGGGAGAACCTGCTTGGGCAAAGGCCCGGAGGAGGGAAATGGGAAGTGCACCATTGAATGGGCCAGTTTGGCTGGAACACAGTCAGGGGTAAGCTTGAGGTGGGTCGTACTCCTTCCTGCCCCTTAGGGCCAACCACAGCACATCTGCAGCTAGACATAAAAAGTGTTTATTAGGAAACATTTGTGTACAAAAGTCAGTTCCCCTCCCCCACACATCCCCCCAGGCAGGGGGGCTTGCAGGGCCAGCTCAGCCGGCCTTTCACATCTCCTGGACGCCCCCCCCCCACACACACCCACGGGCCCCCAAGCACTGGCCACGTCTCCCCTGAGCCCCCGAGGGAGTGCTGGAGGCAGGCACCCCCCTTGCCTCTCCTGCCTGCAGGGAGGGCAGGAAGACTGGACGTGGTGGGAGGAATTGTGCTGCCCAGGGCTCAAGTCTGGGCGCAGGGGCAAGCTGTGGAGGGCAGAGAGAGGCAGGGGAGTGTGTGGCCACAAGTCACAGTCCCGGCAGAGGGGGGTGCTTCTGGCTGAGCCCCAGGCTAAGTCTCCATCGCCAGGATGAGGGACCAGGCGGGCCATTCCTGTAAGGCTGCCCGGCTCACACATACATGGCCCGGGACATGACGAAGGCCCTGCCTTGATAGGCCTCGGCGGTGGTGTAAGCCAGAGCGTCGTAGATGGGGTTGATCTTGTCCAGGTAGTCCTCGTCATTCTCCAGGGGCAGCCGCTCTTCTCCAGCAGCATCACCTGGCTCCTCCAGGTGCAGTGGCAGAGCCGCTGCCTGCTCCTCGAGGGTGGGCAGCTCATGGTATCTGGGCATGTCCTGGGGAAGGGAGAAGGGTGACATGAGAGCTGCTTCCTCCCTTCCCCCAGCCCCTCTCCCCACAAAGCCACCAGAGGGCCCTCAGGGGTCCTGGCTGCTGTGTTACCTGTTCAGGAGCTGAGAGGCTGGCCTCAAAGTATGGGGTCTTCAGAGGGATGTGCTCCGAGCTACCTAGGGTGAAGAGCTGAGAGGGCTGGGGGCAGAGAGAAGGGTGGGGTGGGGACAGGTCAGGGCAGATTCCAGGGGCTGGAGGCAGGGGGACACCCAGCATGGGGAAAGGGGAGGGAACAGGAGGCATGCTGAGGCGGTGCACAGGGGCCGTCACCGTGGTCAGGGCTAAGTGGGGCAATGGGAGGATGGAGGGAAAAGGGCTGGAGAGGAAAGTCTTACCATTTCTGGCTCCTCCAGTTTCATCTTAGGAGGTGGAGGCTTGTACGCAGGAGGGCCTTCGAGCCTGTGGGGAAGGAATAGAAGAGGAAAATGGTATTTCGTTCCCTGGGGCTTTTGCCAGTGGCCCAACAATTCCATTAGTTCAGTTCAATTCATCTTGCATCTGTTAAGCCTCTGCTGTGTGCTAGACACTGTAGCTTTAGGGACAAAAATGAAACCTGCCTTCAAAGAGCTTACATTCTCTTGGGGTGGGGGGAGGGGACAACACATGGCACTGGGGGATTGAAGGCCAGTGGACTGATTGGAGCTCAGGCCAGGCCTTGAATTCAAATGATACCTTGACGGCTAAATCCAGTCAAATGTTCTCAGTCTGCATCCTTCCTGAGCTCTCCATCTCTTGACACTATTCACCAATCCCTTCCTCCTGAGAATGCTTTCTCCCCTTGAGTTTCATGACACTGTTCTTACAATTGTTGAACAAAGACATTGAGAAAGAATAAAGAAAACCATTCTTGGGAGATAGCTGGCTTAACTGTTATTTTATGAAGAAACAGTACCCAGAATCTTTCCTGAGGATTGAGGCTGCAGAGATGCGGGGACGGTTTGACAAGTTAAAGAGACAGTTTTCCAATGAGGGTTGGAGAACCTTGAGAGGTCTTACTTGGTGGAACTGCTTTAATCTTAATCTTATCTTGTGAAGGGGATGAAGAAAAGAATTCTTGAGAATTCTTGCTTGGTATCTTGAGTGAACTAAATAGTGGAACTGTATTTTCAGAAAATGTCGGCAGCAGTCACAAGGATGGTTTAAGGTGCCTCTTACTCTGATGGGTCCAACAGCTAAACTACCATAAAGAATTGTTTCTACTTGCGTTATTGCTAATAAACTGCCAATAACAATATTGATCTGATCTTAGGGGATTAGGGGTTTTGCTATATGGAGAGATTTGAGCAAGTGCTTACGGGAAAGAGGATTTTCTAATAAGTCAAGGTGGGCACTGCTGTATGACCACTTATGCACATAGCCTGCATCTTCTTCCCGCCCTCAAGAATAACTTCCTTTCCTTAGGCTCTCTCCTTTCTCCCAGGGAGCCATTCATTCATCTTACCCTTCTTCTCTACCAGACTACTGCAGATTTTGGGGAGCTGGAAGAACTAAAGCCTAGCCTTATGGGGGGCAGATAAAGGAAGCCAAGTGTGTTCTGTAGAGGCAAGATACGTTAAATCACATCCCATGTGACTTCAGTCTAGCACCAGGGGAATTAATTGCCAGTACTGCCACCTGCTACCTCTCTTTTCCCCAAAGGGAACTAAGACTCATCAGAGGTCCTGAGCCCAGCACTAGATTGAAGCCCAAGATTTACCATTGATATCTTAATTGACATTTTCTCAGACTTGTTTTGATACTTGGTCCATTTGTGGGACAGCTAGGTGGTGCAGTTACTAGAGCACAAGGCTTGGGATCAGCAAGACATCTTCCTGAGTTCAAATCTGGCCTCAGATGCTTACTAGCCATATGACCCTGGACAAGTCACATGCCCCTGCTGGCCTCAGTTCCTTATCTGTAAAATGCGCTGGAAAAGGAAAAAGCAAACCACTCCAATGTCTTTGCCAAGAAAACTGAAAATGGGGGTCACAGACAGACACAACTGAAACAACTAAAAAAACAACAAAAATGTTCAACTGTCTCTTCCTTTATTGTTCTTCTGGTTCTCTTCCCATGTCTCCAACCGATCCTTTTTCAGGTGGTCATCATCTACTGCCATCTAAGTGTGAGCATATCTTGAAACCCTATCTCTTTGTGTGTGTGTGTGTGTGTGTGTGTGTGTGTGTGTGTGTATTTAATGATTATCTTTATGCAGATTGTATATGTATGTTCATCTCTCTCCTCCAGGTTCTACCCTGACATGAGTGACCCTGAGTGATTGAAAGTTAATGGAAAGCAATCTGTGACAAGGTCTAACATGCTGAAAAGCTTTCAATCTTAGAATTTGATAGTGGGAGGGGCTCGGTGGCCATCTAGTGCAAACTATTTGTAAGAAAAAATCCCCATGCTAACATACCCAAGAACTGATCAGATCTATGAACTCTGAAGATCTCCAAGGAATGGGAACCTAGCACCTCCTTCTTGAGGCAGGCCATTTCAAAATGAGAATTTTGGGCAGCTCTAGTTGTCAACGAGTTTTTCCTAATATTGTCTGAATTATCCTCTTTGCAACTTCCACCCACTGCTCTTGGGGGGCTGGATCCTCTGAGGCCAAACAAATAAATCTGATGTCTCTCCACGTGACAGTTCTTCAGAGACTTGAAGAGAGCTTTCATGTTTTCTCCTGAGTCTTGATTTCTATGTGGTAACAATGCCAAATTCCCTCAATTAAGCCTCTTATGTCATGAACTCAAGGCCCTTCACCATCCTGGCTGCTCTCTTCTGGACATTCTCCAGTTTATTCATGTTCTTAAACAGTGATGGCTGGAACAGCCTACAGTACTCCAGGGGCCCATTGAGACCACATTGGGACCATCACCTCTCTGCTTCTGGAAGCTGTTAGGGCAGCCCAATGTTGAATTAGCTCTTTGGAGTGCCCCATCACACTGCTAACTCATGCTGAGTTTACAATCCACTAAATCAGACGTCTTTTTCAAAGCTACTGTCTCATCACTGACTCTAAGAAGCGTGAAGTGGATTTTTGACACTTGATAATTTGCCTCTAGGGAATTTCACCTTATTGGGTCCTTTTGGATACTGATTGTCTCCCACTGGGTTAGCAATCCCTCCCAAGTTGTCATCTGCAGATTTTATGAGCAACTCAAGTCACTAATAAAAGTTAGCTGGCACAGGCCAAACACAAATCTCTAGGACACTGCACTGGAGACCTCCTACAATGCTGACATCAAACCCTTAGCAACTACTCTTTGAGTCTGACAATCTACCAGTTCTGAGTCATTTGATTCTTAGAGAGGAAGATCAAGGAGTTGGCAGGGTTAAGAAACATGATTTCCTGATCTACATACCTGGTCATTTCATGTTGCATTGTTCACTACTTGGAATTTCGCAGGTAACAAAGAACACCAGGAAAAAAATTGCGCCTTATATACCAATATCTGATGTGGAAAATGAAGAGGCAGTGAAATTCTACCAAGACCTCAATTTTGTTGTTCAGTCATTTCAGCTGAGTCTGACTCTTCGTGACCCTGTTTGGGGTTTTCTTGGTAAAGATACTGGAGCGGTTTGCCATTTCCTTTTCCAGCATGAGAAAACCGAGGGTTAAGTGACTTGCCCAGGGTCACACAGCTAGTAAGTGTCTGAAGCCAGATTTGAACTCTGGAAGATAAGTCTTCCTGACTCCAGGCTGGCACTCAATCCTAGCTAGCTGCTCTCAAGATCTTAGTAATAATAAAATCAACATAAACCCTAATAAAATCAACATAAACTTAATTGGAAAAATATCAAAAGTATTGGGGAGGTCAGGGAAACACCTGGTGGAGCAGTGATTTGGAATTATGGTGAGGAAAAAAAGGGAACTAAAATATGCATATCCTTTGACTCAGCAATCTCATATACCCCAATGAGGTCAGAAATAAAGAAATTTTACAGGAATAAAGGTTCCGTAGCATAGCATGCACTACTTGGAATTTTAGCACTTTATGTGTTCACAAAAGGACTGGAAAACGAGTTTAATACCCATCAGTTGGTAATGGCTAAACAAATTTTGGTATGTGAATGTAATAAGATATTACTAATGCCATAAGAAAAAAACACATGAAGAATTCAGAGAAGCATGAAAAGACATATTAACTGATACAGACAGAAATCAACAGAACCAGGAAAAACAATCTATATAATGACTACAATAATGTATGAAGCCAAATCTGACTATAGTCATGGAGTCATAGCTCTGATGTCCTCGGAGAACTTGCCAAAGAATTGTAGACTACACAGAACCCCTTCTCTGCTTTGGGTCAGAAACGTTTCCCCCAAAGTAGTGTCAAGATGTGACATGACAAATGCTGGGGATGCCAATGAAATGGTTATATCTGAGAATCGAATGATCTCAGAGAGGCCAACTAGTGCAACTGACCACAAATGAGTAGGACAGCAGACCAACACGTTACCAGAGTATTTGCTTAACAAAATCTGTAAATACAAGCATGCCCCTATCCAAGTGATTGATAAAAATAATCATTAGCACAGATCTCTGGGCCCCCACACCAGAGCCACCGTCCCAAGCAGACATCCAACTGTTAATGTTTACTCTTGGGATCTGACTATCAGCTCAGTTCAGTTTTCATTTGTGTCCTCATGTCCAGCCTACTCTCTTTGTCTTTTCCAAAAGACTAAGATCAGCTTCTTTCGTGAGACTTTATCAAAAGTTAAACTATATCTAAGGCAATCTCCTGACCCACAAGTTAAGTAACCCTGTTTAACAAAGGATAAAAGGTTTATCTGATAACTCCTTATTGAAATCATGTTGGCTGAGGTTTTCTTTTTCTTTTTTTTAAATGCTTACTGCTTCCTTTTCTGTTTGTTAGCCATACCTTTCATAATACCTTTTAGAATTTTGCCAGTTATCAAAGTCAAGCTCACTGGTAGCTAAGTGGTTCAGTGGATAGAATGCCAGGCCTGGGGTCAGGAAGACCCTAGTTCAAATCCAGCCTCAAGACACTAGCTGTGTGATCCTGGGCAAATCATTTAACCTCTGCCTCAGTTTCTTCAACCATAAAACAGGGATCACAATAGCATCTACTTCCCAGGGTTGTTTTAGGATAGGATTTGCAATTGGTATTCAATAAGTAACTGTTCCCTTTGATTCTCCCTGGCCCAATAGTTTGGAGACTGCATTCTCTTGCTTCTTCTGAAAAGCAGGCAGTCCTTTGCTAGTCTCGTGATCTGTCTCCATTTCTCCACAATCTTTCAAACATAGCACTGAGAGTGCCTTAGCAGTCACCTTTATCACTTATTTCAGAATGTAGGTCTTCTGAGACAAGTGACTTGAAATTATCTATGGCAGCAACAATCTATGGCCTTACTTATCTTGGATATCTCCCCCCTTTCCCCAATAGCTCTATATGTTCTGTTTCTAGTTCAAAGATTGTTCTCTTGGCAGATAAAATAGAAACAAAAGGAGGGATGAATAGTCCTGACTAACCCTTTGTCCCCCAAGCACCCATAGCAGCTGCCCTCTTGGTCCTTAATCCAAACCAACCCTGTGTTGTCTTTAGTTCCTTTAATACCCTCAGCCAATCTAAGCTTGAGCATTCCCAACACTATTGCTAAAGGATTTCTACACCCTTTCATACTTAACCTGTTTGTTACCTGTCTTTGCTCTCATGTTCTGTATTGGTTGGTTGGTCCTCTAGAAATCTACTTCTTCAAAATTGTTTCTCTTTGTGCCTAAATTTGTATTTACTTTTTAACAGCCTTCCATCCCTCCTGGACTTTCCCCTAAAGGATTTTAGTCCATGGGACCCTCCTGATGCTGCCTCAGAACGCTTTGGAGTGTCACTCATTTTTGGTGTATGTCAGACTGTGCTCAGCTTTCCTGTCACAAACTCCAGGAGGGAGTGGTCACTCCCTCTAAAGTTCCTGAAATTTCTAGTCCAGAAACCTGTTCTTTCTTGTTGGCGAGAATCTTTATCCAGAGTAGAATTTCTGCTAGTTGGTTCTTCCACCTTTAACCGGACCATTATAGGAAATCAAGAAATGAGTTTTTCTGCTTTAGGTAGCAAGGGCATGGGTGGATGTCTCCTGGTGCAGGTCCTCGATGACATGCCCACCCAGCCTGTCGGGTGTTCAGTGTGTGAGCCTTACCTCTTGGCCATCTCTGCCAATTCCAGTGATATTCTTGTACCACTTTCTGGTCCCATTAACCTTCACCCAAATGTCCTCATTGCTTTCGAATCAAGTAGATATGTCCAGAACTGAATTTTATTCTAAGATATCATCCTAACTCTCAGTGATAGGTGATGTCAACATTGCCTCCTTACAAGAAGAATTATCTAATTTACTTCACTTGTTGCCCTTGTGTGTGCATCTGTATATGGTCAGTTGAGGCCTTGAGGTTGGCATCTTCTCTGCCACTGAATAGTCTTTGAGAATGGCCTGGAGTACTGGGAATGTAAGTGACTTGTCCAGGATCACACAGCCTGTACATGTGTCAAATGGGAGCCTTGAACACAGGTCTTCCTGGAAGGCTGTATCCCCTGTTAAGCTGCCTTTCTGTGAGCTTTATCAGCCTGCATTGGGCGTGCCGCATTCCTGGCCAGGACTCTTTTAATTCCTCTTTTAATCTGTGACCCAGGATTCCAAATCCTCTTCTCAGACCCCACCTTTTTACCAAAATACTTTTCTGAGTCTTGTGCCTCCAATGGGCCGCAGTAAGAGAAGCCAGCTGGGGCCTGTGAGGTTGCTAGCTTCTTCCCCAAGGCGCAGGCAGGAGTGACTCGCCACGCTGACCGAGTGCCAGCTCCACATCACTGTGACTCCTCATTGGGCTCCAGCGCTTTCTGGGGGATTCTTGGATCTCTTGTCAGTTTTCCCTGAGCATGAGAAGCTGCTGCTTGCTCAGGTCTCTGTCCCTCCTCTTTAGGAAGAAGCTGCAGCCTGAGCTGCAGCTCTCTACACAGATCTACCTGACACAGGCCAGGACTCATCTCTGCACCTGCACGTCCTTTCTTTCTTTTGTGTTTCACAGAGAATCCCCCTCACACAACACAAGTGCCCAGCTTCTTGTGGCCTCTCCCCTCCGGAGAAGACTGCAGATCTCCCTTCGCCATACAAATTGCTGTTCCTAACATGCAGCTCTGGCCATATCACTGCCCTGCTCAAGAAGCTTCAGCGGCTCTCTATGCCTCTAAGAGCACAAACACTTCTATTTTGCATTTACAGCCCATCCTAACTTGCCTCCAGTCAACTTTCTGATGACTCCCACATTATATTCTCCCTTATGTACTCTAGGCAGCTAGGTGGCGCCATAGTGCATGGGGGGGGGGCAAGCTTATTTTTCTTGAGGTCACATCTGGCCTCAGTGACCCTGGGCAAGTCACTTTACCCTGTTTGCCGCAGTTTCCTCATCTGTAACATGAGCTGGAGAAAGAAATGGCAAACCACTCCAGTATCTTTGCCAATAAAGTCCCAGATGGGGCCATGAAGACTCGGACATGACCGAAAAAATAACATGTGTGCTGTGCTCCAGCTAAACCAGCTGTACACAATGTTCCATCGCTCACCTCTGGGCCTTTCCATAAGTCAATCAGTAAACATTTGTGAGATGCCTTTTATATTCCAGGCAACATGTTAAGAGCTGGAGACACAAAGAAAAACAAAAACAGTCCCTCCCGCCCACCGGAGAGACAAATGACAATGTTACACACACACATACAAGATACAAATAAGATACATAGCGAGTTGATAGAAGATAGTTTTAGGAGGGAAGACTTGTGGCGCTGGAGCTGGGGGAGGGAGCAGGAAAGGCCTCCCGCAGAAGGCAGCTTTGGAGCAGTCTAAAGGAAGCCAGGCGGGGATGGCCCAGTGGGGTGTGGTGTTCAAGGATATGCAGGAGGACCTGGATCAGAGAGTACTGGGGAGGGGGGGGAAGAGTACAGTCTCCGAACTCTGTCAAGTGCTCTGTTCTCCAGTGTTTGGGTCAAGGGCCACTCTGCACAAGAACTGGTAGCCCCTTCCACCACCTGCCCCAAAACTACTTCAGTACTCACAAAATATTCATCTGTGCACACACTGTTTATCCTATAGATGCAAAACTTCTCGAAGGTGGGAATTATCTTGGTTTAATCTTGGTCTCCCCGGTGCTGAGCACAAATGAATTTAATTTCTTCCTGTTTTTTGAGAATCACTTTATTGTCTCTGCTTCCCTGGAGTGTTAAGGGATATTACCCAAGATTCCTTTGCTACTTTTCCAGGAAGGAGAAAGGCTTGCCCTTTGCCTACAGATAACAGTCATTGCAAAATTGTCCCTGATTAAAACTAGAATCTAAGGTAGTCTTAGGCAACTCAGGAATGGTTGAATAAACAGGGACATGGGAATGTGAGGTGGCATTGTGTCCTAAGAAATGATTCCAGGGAATGCTGAGTAATATAGACTGACACAGAGTAAACAAGTTACCCAAGGACAAACACACGGTAAAGAAACAGACTTAAGTGCTGATCAAAGCAAGGCCCAACTCTGCTTCCCAATGACCTGGCACCTACTTCTGGACAGGGAGAGGCAGAAAATGACCTTTGGGGACATAACTCATTGCGTGGATTCTTCTTGCTTGACTGGCCTTAGTAATTCAAAAGTTTCATTTTCCTCCTTTCAGTTAATTAAGGAAGATTGGGGGGGGTAGTGATAAGGGGGAAAAAAGGGGGGGCAACGCAATATTTTAAAAAGAGCACAGAAGAGAACAATGATGTTTAGAAGGAAGCACAAAGTGGACAGTTTAGAAAGTGACAGATAAAATTGATTAAAATGGAGATTCATAGTTTCATATAGAATTCTGCTTTTGTGTTTAGCTGTGTCTATGGAAATGCCCTTTTCGGATGTTAAAAAAAAATCCGAGCAGACTTACTTTGCTCTTTGTATCCATTACAAGGGAGACCTTCAGTTATGGTTTTCCTTAGCACTAGCTTCCTGCAGAATAGATTACAGCACACTCCAGAGTTTCCCTCTCCTTTTCATCTTTTTAGTATGCTATAAAACCTTACAGATAAACACATTCCACTTTCCTCCCTTTTCTCAGGAATCTGTTATCTCATTTACTTCTTCATCTCAAGTCCTTCTGCTTAGTCTCCTAGGGTCCTGCCCTTTGCTTTGCCCTCTTTTCCTCTGGTCCTTCAGCTCAAGACTCTTTAAAGCTCTTTAAACTTGAAGTCTTCAACTGCTCAAAGTCTCCCAACTTATCTTTATTTGTCCCCCTCCCTCGTTCTCCTTCCAGCCAGTCAATAAACACAGTACCTACTCTGACCCGGGCTAGAGTTACAAAGAAAGGCAGAAATGTAGGGATTGAGGTGGGGGGCCATGATGACAATGTGCAAATCTCAAGGATAAATTGGGAGTTAATCGGTAGGGGAATGAAAGGGGATCAGGAGAGGATTCCTGCAGAAGGTGGGATTAGTTGCGTCTTAAAGGAATCCAGGAAAAGAAAAAAAATGAGGAATCCCAGGAAGACCAGGTAGAGATGAGGAAGGATTCCAGCCACAGAGGGACAGGGAATGAAAATGCCTGCAATTGGGTGATGCAAGGAGGTCAGCATTACTGGACTGCAGAGTCTGTGATGTAATAAGACTGGATGTGGGGTACCCGGGTATGAAGGACTTTGAATACCAAACAGACAATTCTGTACTATTCTGATACTGGAAGTGGTAGGGAGCCACTGGATTCTGTGTGTGTGTGCGCTCGAGTGCACTCACATTTTAGGAAGATCACTTTCAAGATTCCAAAGCCCTTTAGTCACCTTCAAAATTCCTTTCTCTTATTCATGCTGAATGTTTCAACCTTCTGCTGAAACTGGACACACCGTTAGTGTGTGGTTCTCAGTCTAGTAGTCATTTCTGACTCATCTATCTGTACAGTCAGACCATTAAAATTTTAAAGCAAAGATAAAAATCAGCAGCAGATGAGAAAAAAAGACAGGGTATGGAACTGCAATGAATTGTGGGCCTATTTAAATAAACTGTATTGAAGCTGATTCCAAAGTTGAGAAAATAAAATGATTAGACTATTACTATTTCCTTTAAAAAATTTTTTTAACTGATGTGACAGTAAATTTACAATGAGACCAAGAGTCTAGAAATGAGCAGCTGGTAAAGGATCTCCTAGCCAAGTAGAGAAACATGACAAAGGAAACACTGGTTTAGACTATAAACTCATTAGCAAAATCTTATTGAGGAGAGTGGGAGACTTGAACTAATAAAGGTGGGGAAACAAACCCAATTAGGAAACCCAATTAAGCTACATCACAGTGAGGAAATTGAAGGATGGAACTGCACACCCAACAGATGAAAAGATCTATAAAGATACCTCTAGCAGACTCTTTCACAGTGGAATCACATTAGAACTCAGTATCACAGTCCCTAATTTGCTACATGAAGAAAAAGTGATATTTAAAAAAACAAACCCCGAAACCAGAATAATTGGACCAGATCAAGAATACAAAGCAAAAATGTATTCTGGGGGCTATGCAGTTTTCAGGGTGTTGAGAGATAGATGCTTTTAAGATACCTGAAAGAGGGGAGCCTGTCGACCATATGACTATTAAAAAAAATTTGATTCAGGAGAGCAAAAGGTGACCATGAAGGATCTTGGATGTGAAGGCAGAAAAGGTAGTAATGAGAACTAATGAGAAAGCTGGGGAAAGGATGTGTAACAGACAGGGCATACAAAAAAAAAAAATGATCCATGCTGGAGGAGACAATTGTCAGGAAGTTTGAGATTTAATTCACAAGGTTTCCGAAGGAGAGGAAGATTTGGGGAAAAATAATTCAGGCACTAGTAATAGCAAACCACATCTTTACTGTCATACAATTTGATCTAGAGATATAGATCCTGACCTGGGGCTTTGTGCCAGGGTCAGGCTCAGCCTTCTGCTGCACTTTTCATTGAGTTGCTTGGTCCTGCCTGTGGGCACCTGGGTTCTTGTGCTAACCTCTGCTGCCCTGGATCTTTGAGGTCAGGGCTCTCTCTCTGGCATCACAAGACAAGGTGCCAGGGGCTTCAGGGAGGCTAGTCTGAGTGCTGACATGCTGCCTGTTGCCCCTCCTTGGCACCTCCAAGGTTCCCACCCTAGAGCTTTCTTGGAGGATCACTCCTGCTTTTGTTTTTTCCTCCTCTATTCCAGGGACACGTGTCTTTGGCAGTCCTGGAGAGCACTGGGAGCCCGAGTTGGCACTTAGGGGACCACCTTTCCAGTTGTCCTTGGACTTCCAGCTGACCTATTGTGCTGTTCTGGGGTGGAAGCTACTGTACTTTCTTATTGGATTTCCTGATCATTGTTGGGTCTGGTGTGAATTTCAGGGTATTGCTGAAGTTTGCTTATGGGACTTGGGTGGTCTGCCTCCCATTTAGGGAAGTCATCTTGACTGGAATCCTGAAATGAGAATACAAGATGGCACCACACTTTATTGTTTGTTGATTATAAAAATCTTAGACTTGGTGCCACCTTAAAAACTTGCTTCCAACAAAGTGTCTCCTAAGTAATTCTGTCAGATTCCTTGAAAGATATTGCAGTAGAGATGAATTTGAACTTCTGACCATTATCACCAGGAGAAGCATATCATAGGGAGGCTTTCTGGGAGATCTGATAACAGAGACCAAGGTGAAGAGGATTTCCCTTTTTTCCAGATAACATTGTGTGGGTTTTACTAAGCACAAAAGGGGAACTTAAGGCATCGAGGTCACATGTGGCCTTTTAGGTCCTTGGGTACAGCCTTTTGACTGAGTCCAAGTTTTACAGAACAAAAGGATTTGTTCTGTGAAGTTTGGATTCGGTCAAAGGGCCACACTTGAGGACTTAGTGGGCCACCTGTGGCCTTGACCGCAGGTTCCCCACCTCTGTATGAAGCCAAGAAATATTAGAGTCTAGGGAATCTGCAAAAATGCTGATTGAGACAGTAGCTTCAGCAAAGTTGTAGGGTATAAAATAAATCCTCAAAATCCAACATTTATATATAATAATGATGATGATGATGATGATAAAAAACAAGAGACATTAATAGAAAGAGAAATCCTATTCCAAACTACAAAATGCATAAAATATCTGGGAATCATTCTACCAAAGCATAAGAATAATTTGTATAGATTCAATTACAAAGTGCTCCTAAAAGACAGAAGGAACTTAAATAACTGGAGGAATATTCATTGCTCATGGACGGGCTGTACCAATATAATAAAAATGACAATACTACCAATACCAATCAAATTATCAAAGGGATACTTTGCAGAATTTGGAAACATAACAAAGTTTTGTTTGGAAAAATAAAAGATTTGGATATCAAGGGAAATAATGAAAAAAGATAGAGATGAGCTACTAGACTTCACCCTCATCAAAATAATCAGATAATGCCTTAAAAATTCAGAGGTAGTTAAACAGAATAGACAATGATAGGAAAAAATGGAACTTAAAAATCCCGTGTTTAATAAATTACATAGGAAAGAACTCTATTTGGTAAAAACTTCTGTCAGGAGTCTCACAGAAATTAGGCTTACAATACCACCTATGTTCCACAATGCATTCTACATGAATGTGGAATCTTAATATTCAAGATCATAACATTGAGAAAAAATTAGAAGAGAAACAGATTGGATTACCATTCATAGCTATGGGTAGGAGACACATTCATAATCAAACCAAGGATAAGGGAAGATGAATTAGATTATTCTGATTACATGAAACTTAAAAGTTCCTGCCCAAACAAACTTAATGTACCAAGGATAAGGGAATCAATCAAATGGGGGAAAAAATCTTTGTATCAAAATTTTTATAAGGGTCAGATAGAACAAAAGCCATTCCCCAAAAGTGAAGTCAAGGGATATGAACAAGCAGTTCTCCAAAGAAAAATTGTAAATCATTAATAACTATATGAAAGGATAATTCAAATTACTAATGAAGGAAATGCAAGTTAGAACAACCCTCAGGTTTCACCTCACACCCTACAAATGGACAGGTATAAAAGATGGGAAGAGTCAATGTTGGAGAGATTGTGGGAAGACATGCACATGGGCACATGGGTGGAACTATAAATCAGTATAAGCATTTGGGAATTAATCAAATAAAGTAGCTAAAATGTTCATCTCCTTTGACCCAGAAACTCTACAGCTAGGTTTATGCTTCTAGGAAGTCATTGATAAGAAAGTCCTCACATAGCAAAATGGTTATACCAATATTTTTTGTGATAGCAAAGAATTGGAAAGTAGATGCCCATCACTTGGGAAATGGCTTAATAAATTGTCATATATGAATGTCATGGAATATTACTGTGCTGTAAGAAAGGATGACCCTAGAGAAGCATGTGAGTATATGACTGATGCAAAGAGATGTAAGCTGAGCCAAGAAAACAATATATGACATGACTATAACAATGTAACTGGAAAGAACTACTTTATGTCTTTAAAAATAATTATCTGTTGTATGTGTATTTAAAAATAATATCTGTGGTCCTCTGGAACGGGGAGGAAGGGATACTGAGAGAAATTTTGGTTATGTAAAAAGGCATCAATAAAAATTTATTTAAAAAAAAATGGACCACAAAAGGAAGCATTTGAACAGAAAAGAAATTATTGCAAGAAACCCCTGGATGGGATCGATAATACCTCAGAAGAATTTGGTCTTCACAGTAAGAATAGTTTGGTGAAAAATGCTTATTTTCAAGACTGTGAGAGGCACTTGAACGGTCCTAAGAAGTGTGTTGGAAGATCTTGGAAAGATACAGAAAATGGACAGTGGCTTGGGCCTACAACTAATAAATACAATCCAACACAGATAATATTACAATTGAAAACCACAGTTCCAGGTGGTTTTCTGTATGAGTTTGACACCCTTGCTATATAGCATCCAAAGATTGATTTGAAAGGGAGGCCTACTCTGAGGGGTGTGTAGAGGAAAGTAACAGGCTCCATGTAAAGGCCCATAGAGAAGAATGAAATGCAGGATGGCGTAGAATATAACAGGAAGCACATGGCCCACTGCTGGGAACAGCCACATTGCTAATATAATGATATTAGCTGATGTTATTTATAGGTCTGCAAAGTACTTTCCATATATTATCATAGAATGGCCCTGGTATTCTCTATTTTGCTGCTTAGGAAATTAGGTTTCAGAGAGGTCAAGTGATTTCCCCAGGGTTACACAGCTCTGAGGCAAGACTGGAATGAAAGTCATCCCAACTCCCAAATCCTATTAGATTTGGTGCCACATTTCCAACAAGTTATGGAATAGTAATTTTCAATGAATTGAAGATGTGGGTTTCCTAAGGGCCCACAGAGAGGGGCATATTGGGGACAAATCAATCAGAAGCGGTCTCTGGATGGATGTCAGAGACACGAGCTGATCATATTAGAGAATCACAGAATGTTAGCAGGGACTTTAGCAGCCATCCTGCTCAACACTCAAAAGAATCCTCACCATGCCAAGGTAAGTCACACCTGAAAACCTCCAATGGACATCGGCCCTCGACCTCCCAGGGTAACCCATTCCATTTTGGAATGGCACCTCTGCACCCTCCACCTACTGTTCCTGGCATCTTACCTCTGGGGACCAATGGAACATCTAATCCTTCTTCCACATGCCAGAGCCTTGAGTCTAGGCATCATGTCCCGTCTCCCTCAGCTCCCTTTTCCCAGGGTAAGAAAGAATAAGGAGCAAACAGACAGCCTCTTTGCTCCATTGCTACCCATGCAATGTCAGGCAATCTGATTATGCAGAATTCTGCTGGGGAGGATTTTTAGGAGAATGTGGATAAGCGTAGATGAGAAATTGTGAGTGGGTTATGGTCTCCACTGCAGGAAACTACCTCCTGACTTGAGACCCAGGAGACATCTCCACTCGGATGTCCTATTGCCATCTCAAACTCAGCATATCCAAAACAGAATTTACTTTGTCCCCTGAGCTTGCCCTCTCTTCCTGTCTTCCCTTCTGAAGGCACCACTGTCCTACCCACCCTGTTTGTAACTTCAGAATAGGCCTTGGTTCTTCCACTTCTCTCACCTCCCCAATTCAATCGGTTGTCACATCTTGTCAACAAAATCACCACATTGGTCACATTTGTTCTCTCTTCTCTACTCCCACAGTTGAGGCCTGAGTCACTTGGGGTCTGGACTACTTCAGTAGACTGATTTTTCTCCCAGCTTCCAGATTCTCCTCTCTCCAAACTACCCTCCACAGATCGTAGCCAAGTTGAACCTAGCAATCAAGGCCTAAACTTAACACTGCACCACACAAGTCATTTCCTATGTCACAAACACATACCTCTCCTCCTCATCTTCTTGAAGGCTTCCCTCAGATCACAGGCTTCTGTGAAGCCTGAAGTAGTCAGTGTTTTCTCCCTCCCCCCAATTACTTTGCATTTCCTCATCTCTATGTATCCTTTCAGTAGAATGGAAGTTTCTTGAGGGCAGGAGCTTCTGGTATTGCCTTTACACACTCAGCACCCAGCTTGTTCTTTTTTAACAAGTATTTGTTGAATTGGACCTAGAATGTCAGAGCTGGGATGGTTCTTAGAAACCAACCCTGATCTGTTTCATTTTATGCTGTTATGGTTCTTTTGTTCAGTTGTGTCCAGCTTTATGTGACCCCATGGACAAAAAGTTCACAGGGTTTTCTTTGCAAAGATACTGGAGTGGTTAGCCATTTCCTTTTCCAGCTCATTTTGCAGATGAGGAAACTGAGGCAAACAGGGTGAAGTGACTTGCCCAGAGTCAAAGCTAGTAAGTGTCTGAGGCTGGATTTAAACTCGGGCCCAGCGCTCTATCTACTGTACCACCTAGCCACCATTTTATACTAGGGAAAAGCAAAGCCAGAGAAGGGAGGTCCCAAAGGGTGTTATTCTTAGAACCAGGACTGGAGGCCAAACCAGGACTTTTTCCCCCATGCTTCACTCCCCCTTGCCCCTTTTACTTCCCCTTAGAGTCACTCACTCATCTTCTTCTTCCTCAGGCCTTCCACGTAGGTCTTCCTCCTTGCGCTGCTGCCGGCAGATCAGGATAGCAGTGGCAGCCACGGCCAGAGCAATGATCGCTGCGATGATGCCACCAATGATGCCACCAGTGGCTCCAGCACCCGCTGTGTCGGGGGACTCTGCCAGAAGGAGAGGAGGAGAGTGAGGTGGCCGTGGCGGGGGAGGGGGTACCAAGGAAGGCTCAGTCCCTCCTCTCCCCCGATTCATGCATCTCCCTCTCCTTGTTCTTCCCTGGCTCACTGGCTGACTGGAGATTTCACTTACCCTCTCTGCTCATTTTCCCTATTTGAAAAGTGGACTTGGCCATCTTTAACATGCCAGCTCAGCCAGTCTATGTTCTTAGATGTCTCCCCAGCCCTGACATTTGAATTTCACTTTAATACAGAATCAGGAGACCTAGCTTTCCAGCCCAGGACTGCTTGTATGACTCACCATTTGTGACCTTGGGCAATTCACATGTCTTCTAGTTTCTCCCCAATCCTCCTTCCCTTCCTCTTTTCCTCCTACTTCTAGAGCCAGGATCCTAAAAGGAAAATCTCCCCTACCCCCATCCCAGGAGCTTGAGCTAATAGAACCTTCCTGTCCTGAGATGAGTCACTGAAAGTACCCTCATTGCCACCACCCTGGCATGACTTGGGAGAGAACAGAAAGACAAGAAGGGAGAGGCTGAGCCATCTAATGCATGTTTATAAAAAGGGAGGGAGGATAGGAAACCACTAGCCTTCTCAGGGATCCAGCCACCTGCCCTCACCCCTGCATGGACCCAGGAGCCTAGTGCCGCCACCCCGCCCACCCAGGTATCACTCCTCCAGTGACTCAGGCATCTAGCCACCCGCCTTTGCCCAGAAGGTTCCATTTTTCTTAGGAGTCTCAGGCATCCTGTCCCCCTTGGGACTCCAAGGCCTGTTCAAAGAATCAGCAGTGACCCAAATGTCTGGGCCTACCACATGGCTCCCTCCAGATATCCAAGTCCCCACCCTCCCTAATTCAAGGATGCCTCCCCCACTCCCAGAATCTGGCCCCACCAACCCTCATTCAGGGACCTGGAGACTGGCCCCTCGCCCACCCCTCCCCCCACCCTGGGACAAATCACAGAACTCCCCTTCGTTCTTCCTCAAAGGTCCTTTATTGAACCCTTGGGAGAGGGATGGATGTGTTGGCGGGGGGAACCCTATATGAAAATATAGTCTCTTTGAGTCTCCTCCCCAGTCTCCCCTGGGGGGGGGGCAAAACAGAAAGGGTGATCGAAAGCTCCCTTTCATATCCTATTTTGAGAGCACAGGAGGTAGAGAAGCCAAGTCCAGTGTATTCAATGTGCCCCCTCCACCCTCTCCCCTGCTTTCCCAGGTCCCAGCCAGGCCCCGCCTCAAATTCTGGGAACCAAGGGGTGGGTGGCAGATGAGCGCCCATGCCTTTCCAGTCTGACCAGTCCATCCAGTGTTTCCCCCAGTTTCGGATCCCTGAGGGAGGTAGGAGGAGGAGAGGTGTATATGTGTGACTGCTTGGCCCCAGTCCAAGAGGGTGTGCATGATGGCTTGAGCCAAATTCAGGTCTCTCCAGGGGGGTGGGAAGTGGGTATGTCCTGGTGTCACACATAGACTGCCCTCCGGGAGATGAGGGAGCCATCCAGCTGGGACTCCATGTCATCCTCTGCCCCTGGCTGGGGCAGCATGAGCCCTCCCTCCTCCTCCTCCTCCTCCTCCTCTTCCTCCTCATCCTGCTTGGTTGGACCAGGGGCTGGGGGGGCCCAGAGGACTGGCCCCCCATTGCCGAAGACCTGGGTCTTGGGGTCATAGGAGCCACCAGCTCCTCCTCCTCCTCCAGGGCTCTTCCTTCTCCGTCTCCTCAGCAGAATGAAGGCCATGGCCCCCCCGGCCAAGAGCAGCAGCAGCAGCAGGGTCCCCCCCACGGCCCCCCACACCACTGGACCTACATCTGTCGAGGCTCGGGGGGTGTCTGGGGAGAGAGAAGGGGTGGACAGGGGGGAGAGAGAGAAAAAAAGGAGACAGGGTCAGGAGGGGGAAACAACGGGACATGGGAGCACATGAGGGTGAGGACGTGGGGCTCTGGGGAGAGGAGAGAAAGGAGGAAGGGGAAGTAGGGTGGTAGAGAAGGCAGGGAGCAGAGAATATGATGTGGGAGAGTGGAGATATGGAAGAAATGTTGGCGGACGAGAAGGCTGGAAAGAGAAGGTAGGTCTGGAGGGACCTTTGTAAAGGGTAGGAGGGAGAGAGTATGGGCGGGTAATAGAAAATAGAAAAGAGATGCAAAAGAAGAACTGGAGGAAGGAAGAGGAAAGGGAGTTGGCATGGGGGAAAGGGGAGAAGAAGGGAGACAGCACAGAGGTGGCGAAGACAGAAGGGAGATCGTGCTGGGGGCAAGAGAGAAGGGGTGATGTTGGAGAGGGGAAAGGGATTTTGAAGGAGGAAGAGGAGAGAGATGGGGTTGGGGGGGAGACAATGGGATGGTACAATGTGGGTAAGAGGAGAGGAAGGGTGGGAAGAACCCTTGGTCATTACTTTCTCCCAGAGAGCCTTGGGAGAATCTACAAGGGAGTCAACATAACACCACGGCTCCCCTAGTGGCAGCCGATGCTATTGCAATCTTGGCGCCTTAGAGGGGGAGGGGTTTTTCTGAAGTTACAATAAATCAGTATGAGAGGTGGGATTAGAACCCAGGTTTCCCGTGGTCAATCCAAATCTCTTTCCACAGCACTGGACTTTTGGGGAATGGGAAATATATACAAATGGAATGGAATGAAAGGGGAGGAAAGCACCAGGAGAGAAGAGGAGGAGGAACAGGAAGATAAAGCGAGAAGGGGAGGTGAAGGAACAGGTATCATGGATCCCAACCTTGGAAAGAGGCAGGAGGGAAGTTGTCGATCGGAACTCACCCCCTCCCACAACATGCAACCCATAGTGCACCACTCCTCACTCCGTCCCCCCATTCAGAGAGGCCAACAAAGATGCCACCTAATCAAGTGATGGCTGAGGAATGCCCTCAGACACATGGACCAGGGGCATGTACTTGTCGAAGCCTCTTGGCAAGGATGAGCTAGGCTTCTGTCTCAGGATTTAGGGAAGGGAATAAACATGTAGATGGTGTTTGCCATGTATGTGCTAAGCGCTTTATGAATATCATCCCTCATTGAATCCTCACAACAAACCTGGGAGGGGGTGGTGTCTGTACCCTCCATTTTGTAGTTGGGTAACCTGAGCAGGTTAAGTGCCTTGCCCAGGGTCACACAGCTAGTAAGTGTTTGAAGATAGATTTGATCTCAGGCAGTCCAGACTCCAGTAGGGGCTGGATTCAGCCCCTCCACCCACAGGGCTGTGTCTGAGGATGGGGTTTATGTATCCCTGGGGAAGGGTCTGTAGACAAGGCACTCCAGAGCTGGATTTCTACAGGGAGGTGTATGGGTGGGTATGTGGATATCTTTAAGAGACACCTCTTCCATCTTCTCAAGATATCTCTGGGTTGTAGGTGGTGTCTCTGTGTCAGTGTGATGTTTCTTTCTTTTACAGGGGGTACAGCAGGCCAGGGCTAACCAAGGCCATTCTGTTGGCTGTAGCTTCACTGCTTCATTGCTGCCCAGGATGGCTTGCTTGGCAGATGCCTGAAGGAGGAACCCCATAAGGCATTTTTTACCTAGGTCAGCAGGAAGCTACAGCCATTAGACTGTAAGCTCCTTGAGGGCAGGAATTATCTTTTGCTATCTTGTGTCCCCAGCACCGTGCTTGATGACACATTCGGTGCTTGATGGTGACTGCTTGGTATCACCAGTCTTTTGCCTTCAGAGCCAACAAAGCCTTTATTTTAAGGAAAATCTAGTCTGGTCTGTATCTGAAAGAGACTTAGAACATTACTGCTCTTACCATAGGGGGTGTGGGTTGGGGGGACGGTGATAATTTCTCCATGTTATGTCTGTGAGGGTATACCTTTGTGACTATTTTTGAATAAATATATTTCTCTGTGTGTGTGTGTGTGTGTGTGTGTGTGTGTGTGTGTGAAAGACAGAGAGACAGAGAGACAGAGAGAGAGAGAGAGAGAGAGAGAGAGAGAGAAGGGGGGAGGGAGGGAGGGAGAGACAGAGCGAGGGAAAGGGGAGGGGAAGGAAAATAGAAAGGGGAAGGAGGGGAAGGGTCGGGGGAGAGTTTTCCCAAGGGAGTCTCTGTGGGCATGTTTACATTTTTGCTTGTGTCTGTAAAACTATTTCCTTGTGGTGTGTATGTAATGGGGTTTCTGCCCTTCTCTAGCTTCCCTCCCCCATAATAAATCATTTTCACTTAGCACCTCCTCTATGTGGTCTGCTTGTACCTCTACCCTATACAGTTTCCCCGGGACAGGCCCTTGGGCAGCAGGGTGCTGGGTGAAGAACCCTGGGTGTGGAGTCCTAGGCCTGGGCTGAAGTTCCCCCTCTGTTGCTCACTACCAGTGTGGCCTTGGATAAGAGGCCTCAGTTTCCCCAACTATGAGGAGGAGGCTGGGCTAGATGCCCCAAGGTGCCTTCTGGCTCTGAGGGAAACTGACAGAAGAATCTGCTGAGACAGAGGGAGAGGGAGACTGGGACGACCTGTGAAGGACAGACATGCAGCTCAGGGCTGGATGTTGTTACATTTTTAATGCTCTTGCCGTCAGGGCCTCTAGGAAGTGGGCCAGGGCAGGGCTGTGGGGGAGGGAAGTCAGCCCAGCCCAGCCCAGCCCCAGGCACTTGAAAGCCAGGCCAAGAAAGATACCCAAGGAATCCCTAAACCAGAGGAGAGGGAGCAGGGCAGGGCAGTGGAAGGAGGGGTAGCCGGGGAGTCACAGGGCCTAGGTTCCAACACTAGCTCTGGCCTTGGTACCTCTGGGATCATAGTGAACATGTTGTGACAGGGTGTCTGTGTTGGCATTTTGGATGGCATCTCTGAGCACCTTCCCTCCCCCTCGTCCCACCCCTCACCCCTATATCCCCCTCCCACCAAGCTTCAGACGGCAGGATGAAGGGCCCCTTCTTGGGGCCCCTCACCTCGGACTCGGATGGTCTGCTCGGCACGACCAGTACCCACAGCGTTGGCAACACTACAGATGAAGGTGGTGTTGGCTGACTCATCTACGGAGCGAATGATGAGCCGGGGTCCCTGGGCCACAGCTGTTGGGGGGAGAAAGCCCATGGTCCTACAGTTGGGGGGAAAAGAGGGACTTGTGAGTGTCTGCCCCTCTCCCCCTCCCTCTGCCTCAGGGACTCTAGAATCCAGCCCCCCAGTCCCAGGCTCCCACGTGTCTGAGACCCAGGCATGTGGCCACCAGGTCCTGCCTTCTCAGGCACATTCTCCTCTTCTCTGCAGGGACTCTTGGGTATCCCTACTAAAGCCTCAGATCTTCTCGGGGTAGGGGAGGGGGTCCTTGATATTACTAAAGGGACATTAGCAACATCTAGAGAAGAAAACTTTGGCCACCAAGAAGAACCAGCCCAGCTTCAGCAAAACTGCCAGTCCCAGAGTGAACCTCATGGCCTTTTTTGAAAGGGTAACCAAACACAGAACCCAAGCATTGGATCGAATATCTTCATGCTATTTTCATGGAAAAGACAGAAAGACGGGGCTGGATGAAAGCAGGGGGTGTGGGGTGGTAAACTCATTGAGTGGCTGGAATTCGTAATGGCTCAATGTCACTGTGGCAGGGTCTCCAGGAGAGTGCCCTAGGGATCTCTATGCTTGGCCCCAGGCTGTCTGTTATTTGGGTAGAGGGAAAGACAGCGCACAGATAGCATTGCGTAACATGTGGACTGACAGAGTATGGAAACAAAAATGCCTTAAAAGGCTAGAGCGATAGATAAATGTCTGCCCCGGATTCAAGAAATCATCTTCAAAAGTATTGGATGGGGAGGCCTTGTTAAACAGCAATCATTACTCTGAAAAAGACCTGGGGGTATCGGTGGACTCCAAGTTTTCTTTGAGTCAGTAGCGACATGGAGGCCAAGCAGGCTAATGGGATGTGGGGCTTCCAGAGCAGTGGCCAGACTCCTCCCTGGTCGGACCCCACCCGGAGGACAAGGGTCAGTTCCAGGCACCAGCTTTTCCTTTAAGATGGAGAGCCAATAGGAGAGGGCCTCCCTGGGATGAGGGGCCTAGAGAAGAGAAGGTGAGGAGGGAGGGAATGATAGCTGTCCTCCAGCATTTAAAGGGTGATCTGATCCACGGTGGCCCCAGGGGGCACAGCTAGGAACAGTGAAGGGAAATTACAAAGAAGCACATTTTGGTTTGGTAGAGGGGAAAAGATTTCCCAACAGCCAGAGGTACCCTGAAGTGAGATGGGCTGCTCCTTTCTGCCAATCTGCCAGCAGAGGCTGAAGAACCAAATATGGTGGACGTGGTTAAGAGACTGGGGTTGAAGTTGAGAAGCAGATACCCCCTCCCAGGCCACCCCCATGGGCCAAGACTCACGTGCTCCACTCGTAGGTCATGGGCTCAGGGTTGCTCTGGGCATCACAACTGAGGGTGGCCTCAACTCGACCAACAAACCAGTTGTCATCGTAGCCGGAGATGGAGACCTCAGGGGGGTCTAGGGGAGATGGTAGGTAGAAAAGAAGTGTTTGGGCTCAGTGTCAGGACACTCCTGGGGAACAGCAAGGAGAGTGGGACTCATAATAATGGTCAGGGAGGGCATCTCATTTGATCTTTTAGGGACCCACTGAAATGGACAGTACCCAGGGCTCAGAGCAGGAAGAGACTGGGGGACAAGTGGAGATAATATCTGCTGACCCCTGAGCCTAGAAAAGATGGTAAGCGAAGGGACTATGGGAAGAGCAGGCCACTTACATTTCACAGAAAGGGTGAGGGGAATCAGGACAGGCTCTGAAAGAGTCTCATGCTCCACCTTACAGGTGACTTTTGCCCCATCAGCTTGAGGGGTGGGCACCAGGGTGAAGCGGCTGGTGACGGTGAAGGTGCCAGGCACAGGCCCGGCTGTTCTTGTCTCTGTGCCTTCACCCAGCAGGGGAGAGAACCAGGAGATGCGGGCGGGTGGACGGCCCCCCGTGGAGACACATCGGGCCATGGGCATTGGGTCCGGGCCCAATGTCACCTCTTGAGGCTCTGCATGGTTCTGGGGCTCAGCTGGAGGACAAAGGGAGAAGGTGGTTTAAGGCTTTGATCTTCCCATTTCCCACCTCCCTGTTCCAGATGCTGATGAATGAATGATTGAAAAAACCTTCATTAAGCCCTTAGTATGTACCAGGCACAGCGCCCCAATTACTAATGCTGCCGTGCCCATGGTGCTTGAAGGGTCCTCGACACACTGAACACCGAACATAGCGTGACTGGGCCAGAAAGGCTGGAAGGACCCTTGGCTCCTAGAACACACAATATTTTTTTTGCTGTGAGAAATAGGGACACCTTGGGCATGATGGAGCCCTAGAAGAGGGCCAGGAGAAACATGTGGTTACTTTCCTTCAATGAGGACAGCTGTGTTTGTTGACATCTTTGCAAATTCAAGGTCTGACGTGTTTTGAGGTTTGACCTTAAGTGATATAGGCCAAGTTTATTCTGTTTTGCAAAAATTATACTTACCATAAAAATTCAGCCAGGTAAGTAAATTTTAGACTAAGCAAAACCATAAAATTGCTTTTATCTATCAGAACACAACACCCAGTATTTTGTGATACATCTGGTGAAACTTGTGGCTCCCTCTTTTGAAAACCACTGGTCTGGAACAACCTTTGAAACTCAAAAAAGATCAGGACCTGGAAACATAGACCAGACCCTATCATAGGCAAGAGGCCCCTTTGGACATGGAACACTGACTATCAGAGCAGAAAGGGCCCCTAGGACATAGAAAGTCAGGGCTAGAACAGGCCCCAAAGCATGGGTGTGCCCCCTCCCCCCCACCCCCCAGTGCCATGCCCTCTCACCCAGCACTTTGAGCCAAGTGGCCCCTTTGCTGCTCCCCCAGGGAAAGGTAGCAAACTCGCAGGTGTAGTTGGCCTCATCCTCAGCCCTCAGCCCTTTCAACAGCAGGGTGCCGTCCCGTAGCTCTGCCTCAGTTTCCCCGGAGTTTCCAATGACGAACGACATCCGCTGGTCATAGGGCTCTGAATTTGGGAAGCTGGCACCATGTGTGGGATGGAAGACGGCCACGCTCTGGCTGCTCCCGTACCTGTCCCAGCGGAGCCACATTACCTGGGACACTCGAATTTTATCTTCCCCAGACTGAAGGTGGCAGGGGAGCTTCACATCACTTCCGAGAAGGCCCCGAACCTCAGCTGGCACCTGAACTTGGACATTCTGGGCTCCTGGGGAGGAGAAAAATGGAAGCATTGAGGGTAAGCAGGATCTAAAGTGAATCAGTGCTGGAGAAGATGCATTCACTCACTCAGGCAGTTAGCATCACCTCTGTGTCCAGCCTTGTGCTAGGTACTGACTATGGGAGACAGAAGGAACAGAGTCTGTCTTCAAGTTTAGGGGACCACCAATCAATAAACATTTATGAAGGTCTACTCTGGGCCAGGCACTGTGTAAGTGCTGGGGCTACAAAGACAGGCAAAAGACAGCCCCTGCCTTCAAGGCACTTACAGTCTAATGGGGGAGACAGCAAGCAAATACATGAACAAACAAGTTACATATGGGATAAACAGGAAATAATTAACAGAAGGAAGGCGCTGGAATTACGACGGGTTGTGGAAGGCTTTTAGTGAAAGGTGAGATTTTTATATTCCTACATGGAAAGATGATGTGTTTGATTCATGAGACCTCAGTATTAGGGTAGCTGAAGGGAATATGCATATATATATATATATATGTAGAGAGAGAGAGAGAGAGAGAGAGAGAGAGAGAGGGCACAGGGTGAGTTGAAGATGAAGGAAAGATATCTAAAAGAAATAAAATCAAATTAAGTGATGAGAGAGGAATATATTGAGAGAGGGAGATAGGGAGAGATAGAATGGGGTAAATTATCCCACATAAAAGTGGCAAGAAAAAGCAGTTCTGTAGGAAGGGAAGAGGGGGCAGGTGAGGGGGAATGAGTGAATCTTGCTCTCCTCAGATTGGACCTGAGGAGGGAATACCATACATACTCAATTAGGTATCTTACCCCACAGGAAAAAAGGAGGAAGAAGATAAAAAAAAGGGGGGATGATAGAAGGGAGGGCAGATGGGGGTGGAGGTAATCAAAAACAAACACTTTCGAAAAGGGACAGGGTCAAGGGAGAAAATTCAATAAAGGGGGATAGGTTAGGAAGGAGCAAAATATAGTTAGTCTTTCACAACATGAGTATTGTGGAAGGGTTATACATAATGATACGCATGTGGCCTATGTTGAATTGCTTGACTTCTTAGTGAGGGTGGGTGGGAAGGGAAGAAGGGAGAGAATTTGGAACTCAAAGTTTTAAAAACAGATGTTCAAAAACAAAAAAAAGTGTTTTTGCATGCAACTAGAAAATAAGATACACAGGCAATGGGGCATAGAAATTTATCTTGCCCTACAAGAAAGGAAGGGAAAAGGGGATGGGAGGGGAGTGGGGTGACAGAAGGGAGGGCTGACTGGGGAAAGGGCAACCAGAATATACACCATCTTGGAGTGGGGGGGAGGGTAGAAATGGGGAGAAAATTTGTAATTCAAACTCTTGTGAAAATCGATGCTGAAAACTAAATATATTAAATTAAAAAAATTAAAAAAAAAAAGAAAGGTGGGATTTTGTGTTGTGTTTGTCCTTTGCTCTTGAAGAGGACCATGACATCAGCGAGATGACAACATGACTTGCAGTTGACTTTGATTTGCGTAAGGAAGGGCTGTGGAAGGTTACCAGACTCCCTTTCTCCTCCAGAGCCATCTGGGTCCAGTAGCCTGCTATTCATCAGGATGACTGGAGATGACCCAGGATGTATTGGGAGACCCTCACCCTTTTAGGTTAAGGCTTTTTCTCATGTACTCATTTGGGATTTTAGTTGTGCCTTAAAGGCTCTACCAAGAAAACAGTGTAGACTGTTTGTGATGAGGGGACAGGGGACAGTAACCAGAACTTGGGGGGCAGGATGTGGGAGATGGGGCAGTGAGGGAAGGCATCTGTGATCTCTGAGTACTGAGAACCTCAGGAGGTTGTGAGCAGGGAAGGTATTGGTGAAGAATGTTGGAACTGGGTGAGCCCTTAGATCTTCCCATTTAACTTCCTCATTCTACAGGAGGGTGAAAACAAGGCCCAGAGAAAGGGCTTTGCTAAGGGTCACCAAGCTAGGCAGCCATCCAGGGCCTCCCCTGACTTTGTACCTTCTGTCATACAGTAGGACGGGAAACTCAGCCCAACTGGGGAGACAAGCTCCCCTCACCCTCCAGGGAAAACGTGGCTGCACCCAGGCAATGTGTGCTCAAGGGGCTCACACAGGAGGTGAGGTCGGAGAAGAGACCTCTGGGAAACTGGACAGTCACAAAAGGATTCCTTTAAGAGTTGAGAGCTATGGGGAAAATAGTGGGAGGCAGGCCTGGTTCTGGGAGGAACGAGAGAAGATAGGCCAGCTTCATTTCCCTTTGTGTCCCTTCCCTGCTGGACCCAGGCATCCTGATCCCCAGCCTTGCCCATCTGGCAGGAAGCCTGCAGGCTGGGGGAAGAGGGCTTCTATGGACCAGGAAGGGTGTGGGGGGACCCAGCTGACACCCATAAACCTGTCACCAGTTGGGCCATGGCCTCAAGGCAAGGGAAGCTGATGTCCCTGGTCTCCCCCGCCACCTCTGTCTCTACTGTGTTGCCAGGCCAGGGAAAAAGGCATGGTTTGCCAAGGTCAGAACTGGCAACCAGCCCAGGGAGAGAACGCCCTTGTGCAGGTGTGGGGGTGGAGGCTGGAGGCCTGGGGTATAGGAATGTCTGGGCCCCAAAGGAGTGAGAGTGGGGTCCCAAACCTCTTTGTTCTTTGATAAAAGAGTTGGGGGATCTAGGTCTGGATATCTGGGTGACTCATTAAGAAGAAAGGCCACACACGGAGGCCTAGACCTCTGGGTCCTTAGGGAGGTGGGGTCTTCAGCTCAGAATTCTGGGCCCAGGAAGGAGCTTGAAGGCAAGACGCTTGGGTTCCCGCCAGACTGGCTCCAGGGCCCCAGGTGCCCAGACTCTCCCTCCCAGCCTCCTAGTAAAATGGGGTCCTCCTCAGGGGTGGGGCAGGATGTAGGCTGAACTCATTTAGCAAAAGTGCTTTGAGATCCCTTAGCTGATGCTGGCTTAGCCACCTCGTTAATTAATTAATTGCCAATAATAAGCATACTCCTGCCCCCGCAGCGGAAATCCAGGATGGAGGTGGGGTGGGAGCTCAGTGTGGGTCCTCATCTGTCTGAATCATGTGTCTCTGTGCTTCTGCATGGCCCCCATGGACGCCAGGCCATAATAATAATAATAATAATAATAATAATAATAATAATAATAATAATAATAATAACGGCAGCTAGCATTTATATTATACTTGAAGGCTTACTAAGAATTCGACACAGATTATCTCATCTGATTGTCACAGCAACCCTATTAGGTAGATATTCTTATCCCCACTTTAAAGACGGGGAAATTGAGGCTGTGAGAGGTTGAGTGGACTTCCCCAGGGTCACACCGCTAGTAGGTAGGCATCGGAGGCCAGATTCCGACTCAGGTCTCCCTGACTCCAGGTCCAGTGCTCTCCCAACTCACTCACCCCCCTCCCACAGCCGCCTCAGGCCCAAGTCTTCTGTCACCATCGCTCAGGGGCTGAGCTCCCTTTCTTCCTTTTTTCATTTCTGCCTGCCACTCCAAGGATTTTGTTCTCTGTTTCCATCCATCAAAATTTCTGCCTCTCTCAGAGAATTGTAGATTTAGAGATGGGAGGGGCCATCTATTCCAACAGCCATCTTTTTCCAGATGAAACTGACGCCCAGGGATAAAAATCACATTGGCCAATATGATCATGGAGGTAGCAAGGAGCAGAGCTGGGGTTTGACACCAGGGCCTGGGAGTCTGGGGCCACCTCTCCTTCCACTACCTCACCCTGCCTCTCCCTCCCCTCTGGCTTAGGGAACCTCAGGGATTCACTGTCTATTTCCCTTGGCCTCGATTTCAGGGGCCTGGGCATGGGCTGTGTGGTTTCCTCCCCCACAGCTCTTCCTCGGCCCATTTCCTAGAGGCTGGGACAGCAAGAGCATTAAAAATGTAACAACAGCCCAGGCTCAAGCCCGTGTCCCTGAGTCTCTTGCTGGCTTGCTGAATCTCTCTTCTCTATGACAGACTTGCCATAGCATGCCAAGAAGCTAACCCAGCTTCCCCTGGCCTCTGGTCGTGAGGTTGTTGTCCAGTGGCCCCACTTTGGGTTTTCTTGGCCAAGATACTGGAGTGGTTTGCCATTTCCTTCTCCAGCTCATTTTACAGATGGGGAAGCTGAGGCAAATGAGATTAAATGACTTGCCCAGGGTCATTTGGCTATTAAGGTCTGAGGCTGGATTGGAACTCAGCTCTTCCTAACTCCAGGCCTGGAGTCCTATCCACTGCCTCACCTAGCAGTCCTTGCCTCTCTTCTAATCTCATTTAAGGGGGAAAATAAGCCCCTCACCCTTTTGTCTATCAATCAACCAGATAGATAAAGAGGCCATTCTCTGCCTCATGTCTTACCTAGCCTTAATCATTGAATGATTAGTCAAACTGAGACCTATTAAAGACCTTAGCTTGAAAAGGCCCAGGTCCCCCACTGCATCCTGGGCCATCTCGGGTCATCCTGATCCATACCTGGCCACTGGACCCAGATGGCTCCAGAGGAAAAAGTGAGGCTGGTTACTTTGCACAGCCCATCTTCACTTAAATCCAGTTCACTTGCATGTCATGGTATCACCTCCCTGATGTCATGGTCCTCTTCCAGAACCAGGGACAAACAACAACAACCATGTGGGGGGAGAAGGGGGCAGTCAGCCAGTCGGTAAACATTTAATGAGTGCCTACACAGCCAGTCACTGTGCTAAGCTCCGGGGATACCGAAAAAGGCAAAAGATTGTGCCCCTGGCCTCAAGGAGCTTGCAGTCTAAAGGGGGAGCCAAAAAATATGTACAAACAAGCTATAAGCAGGAAATAGTTAAGAGGGAAGGCATTAGAATTAAGAGGGCTTGGGAAAGGTTTCCTGCAGAAGGTGAGATTTTTACTTGTGACTTAAAGAAAGCAAGAGGAAAATGGAGCAGAGATGAAGAGCATTCCAGGCACTGGAGAACAGCCAGAGAATGCCTGAAGCCAAGAGAAAGAGGAACAGCCAGAAGGCCAGGAACACTGGATAGAAGAATTAGATAGAAGTGTTAGGAAATAAGGTGTAAGACTGGAAAGTATGTGTGTGGATACAGATGTGGAAGGTGGGGTTTGGAAAGGCTTTGAATGACAGATCCTACATGATCCACTAGCTTATTGAGGAAGGGATAACAAGGTTGGACTTGCTTAGGGGAGTGAGGATGAGAAACTTTGAGAGAGAGAAGGGATCTTCAGAGACCATTACATTTTACAGATAAAGAAACCAAGGCCCCATAGGTGATAAATGACAATGGCTGGGTTTTGAATCCAGGGCCTTAAACACTCTTCCCCCAGTAGTGTGCTGAGCCCATTCTCCTGACTCATGGGACTGTGTCTGGCCTAGTGTCTGTGGACAGTGGCCACACCATAAGGACATTGCTCATGCTAGAGTCTCTGTCAAGGGCTACCCAGAGTGGGTGCCATGTAAGTGTGCTGTGGAAGAGGAAGGCCATGAGGGAGGGATGGAGAAAAGGAGGAGAAGAGCTAAGGGGGAAGAAGCAGAAAAAAGAGAGAGACAGAAGATGATCAGGCTAGAGAATACCAGAAGCAGGAGGGACTGGAGAAGAATCAGGAGGAAACTGAAGAATGGGCATCAAAGCCAGGAAGGAACCTTAGAACATGAGAACACTTGTACCCCGGAGCTCAGCAAAGTGTTTGGCACAGAGGAAGGTCTGTCCATAGGTCTGCCTCAGAACAGAGAATGCCAGGTCCAAGGGGGACAGCTCAGGGCAGGCACTGGCCAGGGAATCAGGACAACACATCCAAATCCCTCCTCAGACTAGCTGTGTGACCCCAGGGGCAGGGGACTTCATTGGCGTGCCTCACTTTGCCCTTCTATAAAATGGTGTCTTGACTGGATCTAAGATCCCTTCTATCTCCAAATGTATCTTTGTAACTCACCTCACCCACACATGCCTCATTTTCTCCACTCACTGAGGGAGAAAAGCCAAGGTGAAGCCCTTATTTTCTTGACTGAATGAAGACGTGAGGGAATGGAGGCTGGGGAGAACCTGGGGTTGCTTCCTGACCTACCTAAGAGGAAGAGAAATAGAAAGAACTCCAAGCTGGCAGTGGAGATCAAAGAGATGATAGAAAAATATGCTGAGACAGGTAAGTTACTTTCTGACTCTAAAATCTTTGATTCTATGATATTTAGAATAGAGAAGTTCAGGGTTAGGAGGGCCCTTAGAACAGGGAAAGTCAGGGCTGGGAGGGCCCTTAGAACATAGAATGTCACATCTGGGAAGGCTCTTAAACAAAGAATGTCAGAGCTGGGAGAGCCCTTAGAAAACAGAATGTCTGATTTTGGAGGGCCCTTAGAACAGGGACGGTCAAGGCTGGGAGGGCCCTTAGAACACAGAATGTCAGGGCTGGGAAGGGCCTCAGAACATAAAATGTCAGAGCTGGAAGAGCCCTTAGAACAGAAAATGTCAGATCTGGGAAGGCTTTTAAACACAGAATGTCAGATCTGGGAGGAGTCTTAGAACATAGAATATCAGAGCTGGGAGGATTCTCAGAACAGGGAATGTCAGTTCTGGGAGGGCTCTTAGAACACAGAATGTCAGAGCTGGGAGAGCCCTTAGAATAGAAAATGTCAGGGCTGGGCCTTCTCAACATGGAAGGCACAATGTAATTGCAGAGACAGAAGCTTAGTTGAGCCTGGAGGTAAGAATGAGAGACCTTGCTAAATAAGATCTCTCCTATATACCCACCAGCCTTATGCTGGCCCTCATCAGCTCACTCCTGGACTGTTGCAATAGTCAGCTTGGGGATTGGGATGGTGGTAGTGTCTGCTCAAGTCTCTCCCCACTCCAGTCATTTTCTATCAGCTATCGAAGTAATCTTTCTAGAATGCAGATCTGACCACAGCATGCCCCTCTTCAAGAAACTCCAGGGACTCCCTATTACCTCCAATCAAAAACAAAACCAGCTTTTGGCATTCCAAGCCCTTTGTGAGCTGGCTCCTTCCTAGCTTTCTAGTTGTTTGGGGATCTTACTCACCACTTCTCCCACCCCTACTCCACCCCCCCCAATCCAGGGATACTGGCTTCCTTTGCTCTTCTCTAAAGCTACATTTCCCTAGATTCAGTGCATTTTCACTGGCCATCTACCATTCCTGGATCTCTCTCTGCCTCCTGGCTTCCTTCAAATATCAGCCCAAATCCCACCTTCTGCAAGAAGCCTTTCCTGTTCCCCTTAAGGGTCCCCCCTCCCCAATTTATCCTGTCTATAGCATGTTTGCACATAGTGGTTTGCATGGTGTCTCTCCTTAGACTGATCTCCTGGAAAACAGAGACTGTCTTTTGCCTTTTTTTTTTTTTTTGTATCCCTAGCACTTATCACAGTCTGGCACATAGTAGGCCCGGAATAAATGACTTGAGAGGTAGCCGAGTTGGGTAGAACTTTCCTTCCATTCAGGGTACCAGGGGCCCAGCCTTCTTCCACCCAGGCTGAAGATAAATAGCTGGGTCGGTCACCTGAGGAGGGACCGGAGCAGGCCAGCACTACCTGCATGGCCACACCAGCCCCTCCCCCCCCCCCCCCCCGCCCAGCCCGGGTCTCCAGAGCTAGGAGGGGGGAGGGGCAGAGGATAAAGCCCGCCCCAGACTCTTCTCCCCCAGGCTGCCTAGGACAAAGACGGCCTAGAAGAGGTGGAGGGGAGGTGGGGGGGGGGGCGCGGATAGGAGATAATGCTCGAGCCCAGGAAATCGGAACAGCCCAGGGGGGCAGAGCCAAAAGGGAGGGGATGGGGCGGGGGAGGGGGGCAAGGTCTGGACTACTCTCGATGAAAGTGAAACCCAGGAAAGTTGCGGTGGGAATGAATGGCCCAGTGCCCGGCCTTTCCGCGGCTCAGCCAAGGAGTCCTCGATTTTCCCCTGCGGTTCCCAGACAGTCTCCAAACCTCAGGAATTCAGGCATCAATCACATCCCCCCCTCGACTGAAGCCAGGTGTATCCCCCTTTATGAGGCCCAGCCCTCTCGGTCCGGTACTTAAGGAATCTGCTCCAACCTCCAACCCAGCCTTCTAGGAACTCGGGAGTCTAGCCGGCGCTGGCGGAGGGGGTGGGGGTTGGGGAAGGGGCGCCCGGCCGGGGTCTCCGTTTCTCCCCTCCCCCCAGGAGCACATTCCCTACATTCCAGGGGAACGCGCGGGGGGCGGGGGCGCGGCTGAAGCAGACCCCGCTCTAGTTAACCCCCTCTTTGCCAGGACAGGGAGTGGGGTGGGGAGGGGGGTTTAACTGGGGGCTCAGGTGGGGATGGGGAGACCAGACGGAGGAGTACCGGATGGACAAGGGAGGGATCAACCCTCGGACATAGCTCGGGGACAGGGCAGCCCGAGTTCAGGCAAAAAGGATGGAGAAACGCGAAGGCAGGAGGGGTCAGATGCTCGCGAAGGGGAGGGAGGAGAAAATAGCGGAGGGGGAAGCCGGTGTGAGGAGTAGGGGTCCTCCAAGGCTTAAGATGCTGCGTGGGTTGGGGGTGGAGGGGTTGGGTCGTGGGAGAAGGACCCAAAGGGCCTGGGTAAACCGATGCCTGGATCCCCCTAAGGCGAGTGAACTAGGGTCATGGGAGCCGAGAACAGAGTGACGGGGAAGAACACGAAAAGTGTAGGGAGGAGGGACGCCAGGGTTCTCCTTGGATCAGGGGCTGGGGGGATAGCTTGGTCTACCAGAGAGGCCAGGAGAGAAGGAGAGGCGAAAGCAGACAGGCGGGGCGAGGGGGAGGGGAGAAGAGGGGCTCGCCCGGGGCCCCAAGGCTCCGGAGGGTGGGGGGAGGATGGCACGTAGCGAGGGGCCAGGGTCTTAGAAGGGATCGCGGCCCTCGGGTCCTTACCGGTCCCCAGGAACAACAGCAGTAGCAGCGGGAGGGCGGTGGGCCGGGCCATGGGCGGCCCGGGGCGCTGGGCCCGGGCCAGGGAAGGTTGCGTGTCCGTGTCCGCGAGTCCGTGGGTCCGGTTTCCCCGGCTCCTCCCTTCCAGGTCCGGGGCCCGATCTCACTCCGCTCCGGAGCCTAGGCTACCGCAGGGGCAGCTCCGGCCGCGGACACCTAGCCGCCTCTCTGACGTCACTGGAGGAGGGGACCCTTCCTCTCCCCTTCCCTCCGTCCCCTCCCCGCGTTCTGTCCTTTCCCCACCCCTAGCGGAGCCAGGCGCTCGGAGCTGCTCATCCCTGCTGCTCCCTGGACTCTGGCCACGCCCCCTTCAGGGCCTTTCCCTACTGGACCACACCCCTCGGTGGCCCCGCCCACGTGCCCAGGTTTCCCCACTCGGCCGCTCACGTCGCTGCCCTTCCAGGCATCAGCTCCTCCCCTCCCCCCGGGTCTCCCTTCTGCGCCCTATCCCATGGGTTTGGGCCTCCTTCTCCCAGCACCCTCGAAGGAAGCGACGCCTTCTTCAGGCCAGAGTCTTTCTCAGCCTTAGCCTCCTTCCTCGCTTCTCGATCTAGGTCTCTTAGTTTCAGCATCTCTCTTTATTTATTTGCGTCTCCAATCTCTGTGTCTCTTGTCTCAGTCTGTGCAACTCTGTCTCTTTCTTTGTCTCTATGTATCTTTCTGGGCTGGTCTCAGTCTCTCTCTCTGTGGAATGGGTGTCTCAATGTACATTCCTCCGCTTGTGTGCTTTAGTACTTCAATGGATGCGGGATCTCAAATGCTGCTTTTGTTTCCTCCATCCCTGCAGAGACATCCCATGTTTACCTCTTCCTCTTTGCAGGCCTGAACCCTACAGACACCTGACAAATATTTCAGTCCCCCAGGGTGTAGCTCATTCGGACCAGTGACTGTCACTCCTTAAAGGCGTCTCGACAGCGGCTCCCTGCCCTTGGCTTTCAAATCTCAGCGAAGCATTTTGTTTTCTCCTTAATCCAAAAATGGTTCTTCTTGTCAGAGAAAGCAGGAACAAAAGATGCATTGAATTAGCCCTGCCCACTCTATGTTGACCAACACTAGTATCTCAGCTTTCCTTTTATCTTCCTGGTTTCCAACATAGCTTTAAAAAAAAAAAGGCCTTCCTTTTGGTCCAGAAAATTTCCCAAGGTCCTTAGCTTAGTCCAAGCCAGGGGTGTGGAACCTGCCCACCCCTGGTCTAAGTTTTGTTACTCCTGACCAGATTCTTCCAGAGCCATGGTCCTCTGGTCTTTGCTCCCAACTTGTCAGTGCCATAGGATTTTGATCTGGAAAGGTCCTTATGATCCATTGGGTTGACTTCCTTATTTTATGTTGAGGAAACTGAACCCCGGAGAAACTTACCCAAAGTCCCAAAGGTAGAAAACAGCAGTGTGATTTGAACCCAGGTCTTCTGAAGTATATAAAATAAATTTGTCAGTGAGTTCACTATCTCTCTGAGTATGTCTCTTCTATCTTTGTGACTGTTTTGTCTGTGTTGAGATTCCTTGCTCCTTCCTTCCTTCTGAGCTCAGGATGGGTGCCAGCCACATCCTCTATGCAGCCTGACTTGACCTGACTCCCACTTCCTCAGCTGGGAGTCTGCTCTCACTTCCTAACTATCCCTAGAGTCCTGGACCCGCCCCTCCCTTTGTCCCCTCCCCCCCTTTTTGTATTTCACTAGAAAGCTGTCAGAGTCCGAAGGCCAGCCTTCAGATCTGGCCTCTCATAAATACTTGTTTACTCAATGTGTAACCCTAGCTAAGTAATTTGACCTTCCTAAGCCTCCGTGATTTCCACACCCATAAAATGGGGGTGATAATAATAGCACGCATCTCCCTGGGTTGTAGTGAGCTTCAGATTTCAGATAATTTATGTAAAGGCTTTAAAAAGCTTAGAGCTCAAAGTTAAAACCCTCCCCACCCCACAGACAACTGGTTAGTTCAGGGACTGTTCCCCCCTTTCTGGCTCCGTGCTTGGAACGCCTCCTGGATGTTTGTTGAACTGAATTATCAGCCTGCTTGTTTCCATCTTTTCTTCTCTGTGTGTCTAGGTCTTCCCTCTTGCCTCTAGGTTTTCCTGGGGATTCTCAAGGCATCGTTCAGAGCCTGCAGTTGCTCCCATCCCCACAAGGGGGCAGCACAGTCCTACCCCCAAGCTGGTCTTGGTTCTGCCATCAGCCTATGGAGAAAGCCAGGGGGTTGTGGGAAAGGCTTGTGCTGTGTATGTGTGTGTTGGAGGTTTGAGGGGAATGGTCTTTTCCCATGGCGCCCCTTGCATTCTGAATCACTCCAAGCCATTGTCTCTGTGTCTCCCTGTTTCTCTCAGGGTTCATCTCTCTGATACTGCCTCCACACCTCTATGTATCTCTGTTTCTCTCTGATCTTATGTCTCTCCTTCAGTCTCCATCACCCACTATCTCTGTTACTTATTCTTTGTCTCTGACTCATCAGGCTTTGTGCTGCAACAGAAAGCATGCTGAATGCTGGGTCAAAGGACCTGGGTTCAAATACTGGCTTTGCCAATATAAACCCTCTCTATCTACCACCCCCATTTTCTCCCTCCAGTCTCAAATCCCCGAAATGGGATTTCTCTTTGTCAAGGACACAGAACAGGGCTGCCACAGACCACTGAAATCCAACCTCCCTCATCTTGTGTGTGTGCATGTGTTGGGGGAGGGGAGGGGAGAGTCGAGGCCCAGAGAGGGGAAGGAGCTTGCTCTGAGTCACACAGCTAACAAGGGAGAACCCAGACCCAGGTCAGCACACTCTCAAGCCTAAGGCTCTTTATTTCAGGAATAATTGTTTGTTTTTTTAATCAAAACCACTTAATATATCCTTCAACTGGGGCTTTCTTATCAACAGGCTCAGATAGATTTATTTTGAGAGCAAAGAGTGGGGTGGGAGGGTGGTTCAGAGAACCCAATGGGATTATCTGGATGTTCTTCTGACTCAGGGTCTCTGATTCTGTTAGTCTCAATCTCTCTACTTGCAGAACAGTGTGTCGGGGCTGGGAAGGTCCTTAGAACAGGGAATACCAGGGCTGGGAGGGGGCTTAGAACAGGGAATGTCAGAGCTGGGAAGGCCCTTAGAACAAGGAATGTCTGGGCTGGAAGGGGCCTTAGAACAGGGAATTTCAGGGTTGGGGAGTGCCTTAGAACAGGGAATGTCAGGGCTAGGAGGGCCTTAGAACAGGGAAGGTCAGAGCTGGGAGAAACCTTAATACAAAGAACCCAGAATGTTGGAAAAAGGGATCTTGGAGACCATCTCTTTTAATCTCCCCACTTTACAAACAGGCACCCTGAAGTCCAGAGAAGAAAAGGGATTTGAAGATTACACATTATAGTAAGGGCTCCCTGCCCTGGCCTCTCTCTCTTGCATGGAGAAGCTCTGCCCCTCTCCCCCACACTCCTCTTAACATTCCTGTGGTCACTGAGCAGAGAAAGAGCTGGCTGCCCAGTGTGCCATCCATGCAGTATGAGGTGGTGTTGGCCACACCCGAAGACCTCCATCCCTTGCCTCAAGTTTTTGGCCATTTTGAAGTCCAAGACATCTGCCTCACAACAACCTTGGGAAGTTAGCCTCACAAGTAGTCTTCCTCTTTGTACAGATGAGAAAACTGAGGCCAGGAATGTCTGTGGGAGGTGAGGAGCCATAAAACATCATCTTCCCCCTTCAGCCAAACAGCGTAACCTTCACTGAGGCCTGAGAATTTCTCCAGAGAATGGCCCTGGAAGGGAGGCAGTGAGGGAGAGTGGGAAGAGCCCTAGGCTGGCATTTAGGACAGTTCGATCTGAGCTCAGACCTGGGACAAACCCCTACCCTTCTTGGGACCTTAGCTTCCCATTATATATAAAACAGGCCCTTTTGGTTCCCAGAATCTAGGATTTCTTTTTTGGAATGGCATGCAGGGGAAGGGAATTCTGTGTCTGAATAAAAACTGTGTTGGACATTATGCAAATGAGGCAGGCCATATGCAAATATATGCCATTCCCCTGCTGGGAATGGGGCCTGCGGCTTTCCTTATTAGCTGGGAGCAGGTGCTGGGCGGGATACCCTCTGACTGTCCATTGGGGTGTGTGTGATGTATGTGGGGGGCTCATGTGACTCTCCTCCACCCCCTGCCATCTGTCTTCCCTCAGATCCCAGTCTGCCCATCTGCCCCCAGACTGGCTCCACTGTCCAGCTGAGTTTCTGGCTCTCTCCCCTTGGGGGGGTCTTTCCATCTTCCCATCACCCTCTCTCCTTTGGCCTGAGATTTCCCATCTCTGTCTCCCAGCAAAGAGCCTTAAAGACCATCTACTCAAAATTCCAGAATCCAGGAGCTGGTAGGCACCTTGATGGTCATCAAGGCTGTCTAGAATGGAAGAAGAATCTTGGATCCACCCCACCGGGAGGAGGAGCCTCTCACCTCCCAGAGCTGGGACAGCTCTCAATGTTCAGAAGCTTTTCCCCAATCGGCCTCATGGTAATTTCCTCCCATTGTTCCTGGCTCTGCTCTCTGGAGCCAAACGGAGCAAAGCTGAGCTCTTTTCCATGGGACAGGCTTTCAAATCCTTGAAGACAGTGCTAATATTCCCCGATCCTTCTCTTCCCCAGGCTAAACAGCCCTGATTCTTTCAATCTGGCCCAATAGGCCTTGTTGTGAAGCTGGCCAGCTTATGTGCTACCCAGATCTGAGCCCTATCCTCCTGAGGTGGCCTGATCCTCTTATTTTAGAAGGGAAGCTGAGACTCCTGAATGGGAAAAGCAAGAAAGTAGCAGAGTAAGGGAACGGGAGTCTCAATTTACCTTTGTCTCTTAATGTTTCTGTGTTTCTTTCTCATATACTTTTTCTCAGTATCTAATTGTTTTGGTTTGTTTATCTGGTAAAACCAGTCTCAGAGTCGGAAAGTCCCTCAAAAGAAACACAGGATATTAGAGCTGGGAGGAATCTTAGAACAGAGAATGTTAGAGCTGGTAAGGCCCTTAGAGCCGAGAATGTCAGAGCTGGGGGGGGGCGGGGCGGGAAACACACCTTAGAACAGAGAATATCAGAGAGCTGGATGAGAGCTTAGCACCTAGAATGTCAGAGATGGGAAGGAACCTTAGAATGGAGAATATCAGAGAGCTGGGAGGGCCCTTAGAGCAGAGAGTATCAGAGCTTGGAGGGCTTTAGAGCAGAGAACATCAGAGCTGGGAGGGAGCTTAGAACCTAGAATGTAAGCTGGGAGGCTCGGACATTTAACAGATGGGGGAATGGAGACCTAGAGAGTAGATGGGGTTTGATCGAGGACATCCACAGTGGGACAGAGGAGGCACTCGAAGCCCGCCAGCAGTCCTGTCCCATGCCCTTAATTTTCCCATGGCGCTGGGCTACCCCACCCCTCTCACTGTTTGCTTGCCCCTTCTCCTTCCACTCTTAGCTTGGTCTCCTGCTTCCTCCCCAGGACCCTCTAACCAGCAGCTGTGGAACGATTCACTCCATCAGTTTTCTGGCCTCTCCAGCTCAGCCCTGTAAACCTCCTTAAAGAGGGGCAGCAGCCTTTACAAGGACACACCTCCTCTGCCTCAGGCGGCTGCCTAGGTGCCCAGTCCATCCTCTCCACCTCCCCTCTTCCCAACTGGACCTCATTAACTTTCCCCATTTCATTTCCTCCCAAATGCTGCTCAGCTGTTTCCGGGGATTGGGGATTGAGGTGGGGTAGTGGGGTCCGGAATAGGCGGGGCAGGCTGTGACTCCCACTCTTTCCCAAGGGCCCCCAGGCAGTGAGTGCAGAAACTAGGCTGGGGGGTGGGTGGGCTGTTGGACGGCCTTTATTTAGTCTCCAGTGTTTTTGACCAAGGTGGAGGAAGGGTGAAGTTGGAGGGGGGGGGCAGGGATCCAGTGTCAGACTATACAGTAGAAAGGAGAACAGACCTCAGAGGCTGGTAAAAATAGCTCCCTCCACTGACCCCCTCCTCCCAGGGCCAGGCCCTAGGCCAGAAGCCAAGGGATATTTCAGGGGCTGGGGGAAGGAGATTCTCATCTCTGTAGGGCGGGCCAGCCCAGGCCCTATCCCATATCCCAAGTCTCAGGCAGGGGAAGGAAGTGGTGGGGGAAGGGGAGGCTGGGACCAGATTAGGGTACTCCCCTGCTCCTACCACCTGCAAACAGCTCTCTCTGAGTCTGGTGAAAGACTGAAGGTGGGGCTGAAGGCATGCCAGAGTCCTGCGGCTCAGCACTGCGGAAGGGCAAACAGAAGGACTGGGATTAGGAGATTGTGTCCCTCTCTCCCCTATCCCCCTCCCCGAGGCAGGACCCTGGCAGCTAACCTCATCCCCAAAGCTATGGCCCCCTCGGCTGCTGCCCCCTCCTCCACCTCCGCCTCCTGACAGTAGGCCTGTCTGTTCTGGGCGATCCATGCCGGGACGACTCGGCTCCGGCTCAGGGGGCAACCTGGGAGATGAGGAAGAAATAGGATAATGGTCAAGGAGAGACATCAAGAAAGGTCCAGTGACTAGATATGTGTCTGGGAGCCCTCAGTAGGTGGGGATCAATCACAGAGGCAGGGTCAAGGTCCAAGTCATACAAAAGTGAGGTGAAGGTCAGGAATGAAGCAGGTGCCAAGAGCCCCAGATCCCAAAGCAGATCCCAAAGTCTCCAGACTCTACCTGTGCCAGGGCTGTCCCCCCCCACCTGGGATGCCCTTGATCTCCACCTGGGATGTCCTCTCCATCTCTGGCTCTTGGCACCCCTAGTTCCCTCCTAAGTTCAGCCCAAGTACAACCTTCTCTTTATTTTGTTATGGAGTTTATATTTATTTATGTGTGTTCATGTGGTCCCTCCCACAAAGCAGATCCCAAAGTCTCCAGACTCTACCTGTGCCAGGGCTGTCCCCCCCCCACCTGGGATGCCCTTGATCTCCACCTGGGATGTCCTCTCCATCTCTGGCTCTTGGCACCCCTAGTTCCCTCCTAAGTTCAGCCCAAGTACAACCTTCTCTTTATTTTGTTATGGAGTTTATATTTATTTATGTGTGTTCGTGTGGTCCCTCCCACTCCCAGCCTAGGGTCCTCCTCCCCCACCTCCCAGCCCTGGCCTGGTCTGGCCTATGAGGGGTGCTTACTGAATGGATGACGAGGGTCAGGGTCAGAAGGGACAGAAGTCAGGGGGGCACACTCACGGGGGCACCTTTTCCCGGCTACGACAGCACCGGCCTTTCCGACGCATGCAGTAGAAGACAGCTACAACCAGGAGTAGCAGCCCCACACTGATGGCAGCTGCCATCACAGCCACGCCTGCCTGGGGGGCCTGTGAGGCCACTGCGGGAGAGGGCGAGGGGTCAGCATGAAGTCTCTCCTCAAGGGAGGCTCTGTCCCCTGCCCTCAGGGAGGTGGACTCACCCGACTCAAAGTAGAAGGTGTGCTGGTTATCACCCAGGTGGTTGGAGGCCTTGCAGGAGACCCCCTCCCTAGCCACAGTCCCTGTCACTTTCAGTTTCAGTGAGCTCTGGACCCAGCCACTGACAATTCTGTTTACCTGTGAAGGGCAGAGGTCAGGAGGCTGGGGGCACCTGTGCTTATGTCCTGTGTGGGGGGCAGAGGTCAGGAGGCTGGAGGCTCCCTTGCCTATGTCCCGTGAGGAGCAGAGGTCGAGAGGCTGGGGGCACCCGTGACTACATCCCCAATAGGGTGGAGGATAGTAAGGACACTTGGGCTCCCAAGATGTCAGGGGACCAAATATAGGGCATCTCTGTTGGTGGGAGGGAGGAGACCCAGATGTCTGGGATCCTGAGGATTTAGTCTCCTCAGGGGTAGCCCCCAGATAGTGGAATCCCTAGGCAGGAGATTCAGGGGACAGTGTGGCAGAGGTTCTCTTACTGGTTCCCCTTCGTGATTCCAGCTCAGCTCTGGTGTTGGGTGTCCCCGGGCAGAGCAGGTTAGGGTCACATCATCCCCTTCAGTCCAGGCACTGATGCCCTGAAGCGGCATCTCCTCTGGCTTCAACTCTGGTTTACCTGGGTAGATGTGGAAAGACAGAAAAAAAGGCACAGAGAAGAGAGACAGAGAAAGGGGAATAAAGACAGAGCCAGAAGAGAATAGAGAAAATCATAGAAAGGGACAGATAGAGAAGGAAAGAGACACCCAGAGAGATACACAGAGAAAAGGAGACAGATGAGGAGAGAATCAAGGAAGAGAGACATGGCCGGGGGAGGGAGGGAGTCACAAAATAAAGAAATAGAGAAAAAGGAAGAGAGAGGTAGCAGTGAGCGCAGGGCCCTGCGGCCCTCAGTGCTCCTTTCATCAGGCTCCAGGATCCCCTTCCTGCCCACTCCCCACCCCCTCTCCAGGCCCTGGGCTTACCCCGCACAAGCAGCTGCAGGTTCCGGGTCCTGGTGAGCCCAGGAACCTCGGGCACTGAGGCCTCACAGCTATAGGTACCAGCCGAGGTGAAGGAGACATTGCTGAGAGTGAGGTGGGGGCCCTGGTCCGGGGGGCCCAGGGGGATGGAATCCTGGGGTACAGAGAGATGAAGGACTGAGGAGAGTGTGTGAGGTGGGAGTGGGGAGCATTCATAGGGCATAGACTCACGGCTGAGAAGCCAATGGAGAGGATGGGGCCTCCTGCCTCACCTTAGTCCAGCGGACTTTGGGGGTTGGATCCCCAGAAGCCAAGCAGCCCAGCTCCATGGTGTCCCCAAAGGACACTGTTACATTCTCTCCAGGGCTCAGCTCCAGGGGGTCCAGGTCTGGAAGGCGAGACAAAAGTGGGAGGAGAAAGGTAAGGGGAGAAATCAGTGGGGAGAGAGAGAGACAGAGAGAGAGAGGAGACAGAGAGGAGAGACAGAGAAGAGAGAGGGAAAGAGAAGAGAGAGAGGGAAAGAGGAGAAAGAGGAGAGGAGAGAGAAGAGGAGAAAGAGAGAAGAGTAGAGGAGAGAGACAGAGAAGAGAGGGAAAGAGAAGAGAGAGGGAGAAGAGGAGAAGAGAGAGACAGAGAAGAGAGAGAGACAGAGAGAAGAGAAAGAAGGATAGAGAGGAAGAGAGGAGACAGGCAGAGGGAGAAGTGGACAGGTGTGTCCAAGCCATTGTCCTTCCCTCCCCTCCCTCTCCTCTTCGCTTCTTCACCATCAGTGCCTTCATTAGTTCTTCCTCTATGTGCTGGACTTTTGGGGCAGAGGGGGTGGGATGGACAGGGTGCCCTTGTTCTTGGGGGCTATGGATGGAAAGACAACTAACAGGATACCAAACACATCCAATGAATAAAACCCTCAGATCCTCTAAAACCAGCCTAAAAGAGATGGGCAGTGTGGTCTAATAGAGAGAGCACAGACCTGGGCGTCATTAAGACCCAAGTTTGAATCCTGCCTAGGATACTTACTAGCTGTACAACCCTCCCTAGGCAAATCATTAAAGCTCTCTGCCTCAGTTTCCTCATCTGTAAAATGGAGATAGTGTTAGCTCCAATAATAACATTAATCCCTGAGTTGTTGCGAGGACCAAATGTGTGTGCAAAAAGCTTTTCAAATGGTGCTCTACCAACACAAGCTACTGCATTATTACCCAGAGTTGATAAGGTTCTTAAGATCACTGAATCTCAGAGGGAGAAGGGCTTTGTCAATGATCAGATTTGACCATTTTTATATAGGTGGCACAGAACATAGAGCGCCAGGCCTGGAGTTCAAATCTGAATTCAAATCTGGTCTCAGACACTTTCTAGCTGTGTGACCCTGGGCAAGTCACTTAACCCTGTTTGCCTCACTTTCCTCATCTGCAAAATGAGCTGGAGAAAGAAATGGCAAAACCCCTCCAGTATCTCTGCCAAGAAAACCTTAAATGGGGTCATGAGGAGTCAGATAGAACTGAAACATTTGATAAGGGGGAAGAGGATAAGCCACAAAGAGACCCTGTCTTCTGGGCCTCCAGCCACTCCTGGACCCCCCTTTTTTGCTTCTGCTCACATCCCACATGGATCTCCAACTTTTGGGTCAACTCCACCTCTGGATCTGCATCGAAATCGGCCACCTCACACTGGTAGAGGCCACTTTGGTTCCGGGAGATTCTGCTGAGGGTCAGGTTGCCATTTGTGTTGGTCTGTAGCGACTTTTCTTCCTTCTTTCCCTGGTAAAGACAAGGAAAAGAAATGTATCCCCACACCCTTTGCTTCCTCAGTGGGCGAGAGATTTGGTGGGAAGTTGGCCTGGCTCTTGATATCAGGAGCTATCCCAGGGCCCCAGGGCTCACTCTAGGACAGAGGGTCAAGGGTTTTCCCAGTGCAAGAGAAAAAGAAGGCTGAAGGCTGGAGAAATGGCATGTCACCAGGGCAGGGAATCAGGGGGGATCCCAGGAAAGGGCATCAAGATTACTCTGAGAGAGAGAATTGAGGGTTGTTTTAGGGCAGGAGATCTGGGTTGGGGTCTAGGGTCATTTATTCTCCCAAAGAGGTGGCGGGGGTACGGAGGGGGTACCTGCTTCAGGGTGAAGATGTACTCAGGGGTTGGGTTGCCATCTCCCCGACAAAGCAGGTTGACCGTGTCCCCCTCGCGTACCCAGCCTCCAGGGGCTGCTGGGCTAGCCACCCAGAACTGTACATTCTCTGTAGGGTCTGTGGGGGTGCAGAAGTACGGTAAGGACTCATTAGGGGTCAGAAAGTAGGCTCGGGGTTGTGAGGTCAAGGACTGGGCTAGGGATCCAAAGAGGGTCCAGAGGTCAGGATTAGGTCAGTGGTTGAGGCCACTCCCCAGTGTCAGGGGACTGAGTCCTACTTGGTTATGGTCAGCGGTCATAGAATAGGGCTTAGTAGGTGGATCAGAGGTCAGGGATCAAGCTTGTGGCAAGGGGGTCAGAGGTTGACATACTATGAGATGCACTGTCAGGTCAGGGGTCAGAAGCTGGCCACTGTCCTGGGGGGCAGAGGTCAGGGGTCAAAGTGCTCACAGTGCAGAGTGAGATGGAAGGGTGCGGCATCTTGCTGGCCCTGCTGGCCATTGGGCATTTGGTAGGTGGCCCTGCAGTGGAAGGCAACAAGTCGATCAGCCTTCTTGGGCCGAAGGTAGAGGATGCTGGTGAGGGAGTGGAGCCCTGAGGCCTCTCGGACAGTTCGGCTCACAGTGTATAGCTCTGGTGGGGGAGAAACAAGAGAATGGTGGGGGTTCTGTCAGACCCCCGCCTGGCCTTCCCCCGGCATCTCTGTGACTGGCAGAGTGAGTGGGGAGTGGGGGCGTCAGGCTTGCATGCTGCCTCTGATCCCTTCCCAAGCTCCGGCCTGTGGAAAATCTCTGAACCTGTTTCCTGGCTTGTCAGATGACTGATGGGCTCTCAGTTCTAGCTCTAAATTCTATTAGGATAGGAATCCCATATGCTGGACCCTCTGCCTCATTCTGTTTACCTCCCACCCAGCCAGGGTCTCTGAAGCTCACCCCCGTTCAGCTCCGTGGGAATCTCCAGGGCCTCCCCGTCCCGGTACCAAGTGATGTTGGGGGCAGGGTTGGCATTTCGGCTGGTACAGGTGGCTATCTGGGGGAAGAGGCTGGCTATCAGATTTGTAGCACATGGGTATCTGGACCCACCAGAGCCCCTGTGCCCCTCCCCCTCAAGCAAGGTCTGTCTCTTCTTGCTGGGCCCTCCTACCTCATGAGCTTTGTCGTCAACCACTGAAATTGTTCCCCTGTTGGGTGTGACCTCGGGGGGCTCAGGAGTCACTGCAATGGATGGGGAAGAGGGGGTCTCATCAGCGGGAAGTGCCCCGTTCCTCTACCCCACCCCCATCCTTAGCAGTATTCCTCCCTCATCCACACTAGAAGGTACCCTCTCTTTCCCCATCAGCCTTTGTCTCTCCCTTTCTCCCTGCCCCCTCTCCCCATTTTTTCTCTCAGCTGCCTCTTCTTTTCTTTGGTTTCTCTCCCTCTCTGGCTGTCTCTCTTTCCCTCTCTCTCCTTCTCTGCCCATCTCTCCTGGCATTTTGCTCTGATCCCTGCTTGGCTGCTCTCTCTTCCAGGAAGACCTCGGGGACTCACCTAAGACTCGGAGGTGGCTGGTGGCCTGGGCCTTCTCTGCTGTCCCGGTAACTTGGCACATGTAGTCCCGCTCATCCCCCATCTCAGCTGAGAGCAGCTGAAGGGACCCGTTGGGATGCAGTTGAAAAGGTGTGCTTGGCTTTAGATTGGAGTCCCCATCTTTCTTCAGTGCTCCCATTCTTCCCATGGCAGAGACCAAGAGAGAGGTGTTTCCTGAGCGGTCTGTCTGTGGGGAAACCATGAGGAGAGAAGGGCTCAGGGGAGCTACCGGTGAGCCCCCAAGCCTTTCCTTTCCTCTCTTCTCCTGGCCTTCCTCCATCTATTTTGTGCCTTTCTCTGCCCAGCCTTCATCCTTCTCCAACCTCTGGCTGTTTCCTCCCTCTTCCTCTATCTCATCTGTCTGATTCTCTCTCAGTCACTTCCCTTCCCCTACACTGCTTCTTCCTGGCTTCTCTGTCTCTGGCCTCCAATCATTTAGCTCTGTGGATCTCCTTCCCTCCACGCTGGTCACTTACAACAAACCACTCCAGCTTTAAGTGTTCTTTGCTTCCAGCCCCAGAGACAGAGCAGTTCAGGGTCACCGCCTCCCCTTTCATGACTTCCACCAAGGGGGGTGCTAATACTCGGATCTCAGTTTGGGCACCTGGGGGGGAGGGAGGAAGACACGGAGTGATTTGCTAATCCCATTTCTGGCTTCTCACCATCGGTCAGGGTCCCAAGTCACCTGAGCCCTCAGTTCCTGCCCTCTGAGGAACCCAGGTATCCTGATCCACCCCCCCCCCCCCAGCCTGCTCAAGGATCCTGGCCCCCAGCCCTGACCCTGGTGGTTAAGGAGAATGAGGTATCCATCAGGCATCCACCTCACCGAAGCTAAAGGGAGGAGAGAAGTGACAAGGGGTAGAACTATGCTCTCCCATTTAGAGGTCTTTCTCTTTGGATCTCCTTTTGGGGTCTCTGTCTTTGTGTCTCTCAGTCTCTGGGTGTGTCTCAGACTAGGGTTCTTAGTCTCTTGGTCTTTGCCTGGGCCTCTTCAGATTTGATGGACCTCAGACTGCTATCTCTGTGCCTCTTGGATCTCTTTAGTTTTGAAGTCTCTGTGGGGTCTCTAGGTGCCTAGAGAGATTGGAGGCAGCCCCCTATTTGTGGCCTCCTGGGAGCAGGGGGGAGTTGGAGAAGGGAGGAGGAGGTAGATGAGGGGGGGACAGGGCTGGGCAGGTTTCAGGAATGTAGGAGGGGTGGGGCCAGCCCAGACCTGCCTCAGCGAGGCACAGCCCCTTCCTCTGCACACCCCCTCCCATCAAGTCCTCTACTTTCACTCCTCTGGGAGGGGAGGAGTGGGGAGAGATGAGTCATAAGAAGAGGAAAGGAGGTCCTGAGAAGGGTGGGGGGATGCTGAGGGGAACAGGGTCTGGGGGCCCAGATGCCTGGGTCCATGAAGAGATGAGGGAACTGTGGGACTCAGGTGCTCAGACCTACAGGGGCTGAGAATTCCTGGGTCCTTGCCCTAAGGGAGATGGCTGAGGAGCCAGTAGCTTGGGTCTTTGAGGGGATGGAGGCTGAGCTAAGGGTCCCTGAGAACACTGTTCTGGAGGAGGGGATAGGGCCAGGTACAAGGAGAGAAATATGGGCCCTCAGGGAGGGCATCCCACACAGTCCTGCTCTTCTAGCTCCTTGCCAGGCCCCACCCAGCCCCAGGGGCTTAGGTTCTGCTGAGTGATGACTGGCAGGGGAAGGAGCAGAGGGCCTGTGCCCTCCAGTGAGGCTGGGCACTGGGCACACAGGACTCTGGGGCCAGGGTCCCAGCAACACAGCTTTGGGACTGGAGGGAAGGACCCGGGGGGTTTTCTGGAGTTGTCTCCATCTCAGGGTTTTACTGTGTCCCTCTATCTCCCTCTCTGTCTCTGGGTCCCTCATGTCTGTGTATGCCCCCCCCCCCCCATGGCTCTCTCTTGTCTCCCTCTGCCTCCCCTGCCTTGTATCTCTCTGCCCCTCCCACGGCTCTCTTTCTGACCCCTCCCATGGCTCTGTCTCTGCCCCCCTCCCCATGGCTCTGTCTCTACCCCCCATGATTTTCTCTCTGCCCCCCCATGGCTCTCTCTCTGACCCCTCCCGTGGATCTGTCTCTGCCCCCCATAGCTCTCTCTCGTCTCTCTCTGCCCCCCCCCCAAGACTCTGTCTCTGCCCTGCCCCTCCTCCCCGCCATGGCTCGCTCTCTCTTGTATCTCTCTGCTTCCCCCCACCCCATACCTCTGTTTCTACCCCCTCCCAAGTGGTGCTCTTTCTGTCTCACCACGCCTCTCTCTTCTGTTTCCTCTCTGCAATGTCTCTCTATCTCTGTCTCTCTCTCGGATTTCCCTTCCGCTGTATCCATCTTACCATCTTCCTCTAGTCCCAGGGTCTCTGGGTCTCTCCCCCTTCCTCCTTCCAGGTGTGTATGTGTGGGGGTGGGGTGGGACCAGGAAGTAGGGAGAGGAGGGGAAGGGGATAAGACTGAGGTGGAGAGAGCTCCAACTTTTCCCGGTCCCTCTCCAGGTCGCAGAGAATCGCTCTCTCCTCCCCAGACAATCTCAGAACCTGCCCAGTATCCACCAGGCTGGGCTGCCTAGTGTCCGGAGGCACCTGCCAGAGGGTCTCCTTGGCCGCTTCCCAGCCCCACTACCTCGCCTCCGATCCCTCTCGGGGCTCGCCCCCCACCCCCAGCCCGCCCCCTTGATCGCCCCCAGGGCTGAGTTAGGGGGGGCTAGCCCACGAGTTCTCTCCAGTCAGCCTCGGCGCTACCCCCACCAGCTCCGCTCAGTCCCCACCCCGAGATCTCCGTCGCTTGTCCCACGAGATCCTTCTCCTGGCTCACCCCAGCTCCGTACTGGGGAGTGGACACCCTTACGTCCTGCAGATGCCCCCCTCTCTTGGGGCCCCCGGAGTTCTCCCTAAGCCCTCTTAAAGCGCTCCCCAAGGGACCCTCTCCTCCGATCGCGCTCCACGCAAGCCCCACGCCCCCCTCCAACACATCCTCCCAGTTGCCGCTCGGCGCCTAGGGTTGCCTGGTCCCCTACCTGGGGCTCCCCCGAACAGCAGCGCCAGGAACAGAAGTCGCGGGGCCTGGCCAGGGCCGAGGAGGGTAAGGGGACAGGAGGCCCGGTCCGGGCCCGGGGGCTCCATGATGCCGCGGGCTGCAGGGGAGGCGGTGTCTGGGCCAAAGGCACCGCAGGCTCCTCGGAGTCTCTCTCGCTGGGAACGTAGCTTCGAGAGCCGGAGAGGGAGGCTCCGCCCCCAGGCCCCGCCCCTAGCCTCCCCCCGCTTTCCTCCCGGGCCCCCAAAGTAACCCCCCCCACCAGCCCGGGCTCCTAGCCAGGACCTCCCACTGCCGCCCGCTCTCAGGCAGCCTCGACCTCCTCCTGGCCAGCCACTGTCCAATCCCGTCCCTGCTCCCACCGTGGCCTGGGGAGACCTTCTCCCTGGCGGATCAGGAGCACCTAGATCGACTGATCATTTTCAGCCTGGCCAGTGACTTGGCCAGGGCTGGGCTCTGCTCTCCTAATTTGACCAATGTCCTCAGCTGGGCTCTCCCAGTCTAACTAATGACCTGAGCTGGGTTCTCCCAGTCTGACCAGTGACCTGAGCTGGGTTCTCCCAGTCTGACCTGTGACCTAGGCTGGGCTCTCCCAGTCTGACCAGTGACCTAGGCTGGGCTCTCCCAGTCTGACCAGTGACCTAGGCTGGGCTCTCCCAGTCTGACCAGTGACCTAGGCTGGGCTCTCCCAGTCTGACCAGTGACCTAGGCTGGGTTCTCCCAGTCTGATCAGTGACCTAGGCTGGGTTCTCTCAGTGTAACCAGTGACCTAGGTTGACTTCTCCCACTCTGACCAGTGACTTGGGCTGAGCTCTCCCAGTCTAACCAGTAGCTCCCTTTAGGCTAGGCTGCATGAAGGGGGTAGCTCCAGATTGCCTCCCTCCCCCTTTCTAGGAATCTGAGGAATTTACCCCTCCCCCTCATTCCTCCTGGTGGCCCAGCCCTCCCCAGGGGGAGGGAAAGCTAAGAAAGGGGAAGGCCGGGGTGCAAAATCAGGTAGGAGGGAGAACTGAGGGGCTGGCTGGCTGGCCCTTCCTAGCCTGAATGACCTGACCTGGGTCTGGGGCAGGTGGGAGAACTGAGGGGTTGGCCCGCCCTGCCTACCCTGGATGACTGGATCTCTGATGGGCTGAGAGAAGTGTGCTAATTCTTGTGGTCTCACAAAGAAAGAATTGGTTTGGGTTCAGGTCCTGCCTGTCATCAGCTCTGTGACCTTTGAGGGTAAGTCCACTCGTCCAACCTTTCCCTCCTAGAATAAATGTCTAAAATCTCTGACAGTCTATGATTCTAATTCTGGGTCTCTGACCAAATCTGGCAGAATGAGAAGGCCACCTGCCTTTTGATGGCTGAGAAGTCTGGGTCCCTGAGCAGGGGTGGGGCCCTGGAGTCCTCCTTTCAAGTGGCCAGCTGACCCCTGGTGGCTACTTGGGGGACCTCTTCCCCTGGACACTGGTGTCTTGGGGTGGGTGGGACCTCTCCTCTCTCCTTCCCTCCCCTTCATTTCCAGCAGTAATAATGGTAGACATTTGTACGGCTTTTTAGATTTAGAAAGTACTTTACATACCACACACACACTTCTTTCTTGTGTGTTTAATCTCTCACCACAGCCTCTAACACTCTTGTATCAAGGACTTTTAGCGAGTTAGCTCTCTGGAGTCCAAGTTCTGAGTTCTGGTCTGTTTGGGCTCTGGACCCTGTTCTAGGTCATCTGGGTTTGGGCTCTGGACTCTGGGCTTTGTGCTCTGAACTCTCTCTGCCTGGGCTTTGAGTTCTATCTCAATTCTGCCTAGGCTCCATGTTCTGGGTCTTGCAGGCTTTCAGTTCTGCCTGGTCTCTGGGCCTGATCTCTAGTCCCTGTGTGTTGCTGGGGCTATGGATTTTATCTAGGTTCTAGTTTCTGGCTGGGCTCTGTGCTCATCCTGGGCTCTGAGTTGTTATTGGGTTCTGGCCTCTGACTTAGGTCCAGACTCTGGCTAAGTTTGGGGCTTTGGAATTTCTTTAGTCATTGTGCGCTGACTGGACTGAGAGATTTTTTTCCTCTGTGATGTTGGGTTCTGAGCTCCGAATCCTGCCTGGTCTCGGGTTTCTGCCTGGTTCCTGGGCTTACAGACTCATCGATTCTTAGAGGGGGTAGGGACCTCAGAGATCATTCTGGTCCATGCCTGTCATTTTCTGGATGAGGTTCCCTGGGCTCTTCGTTTTCTGGGTCCTGGGCTCTGGCTGGGACCTGTGGAAGGGAAGGAGGTTGGTCAGAGAAGGCTGCCCAGAGGGGCACTGACAAGGAACAATCTGAGCAGACAAGGCTCACCTGGGCCTCCTGGGTCCCTCAGGATTGGCTACTGATCAATCAGGGGCTGCTTTGTTAGACAGATTCCATCAGTTCATTCTTTCTCCCCTCCCCCCAGGTCCCCATTCCCCGAGCCGGATCCAGGAGAACCTTCTGTTCTACCTGCTCATCTAATAAACCCTTTATCAGGTATGAACCTCTCTCCTCCAGGGACCCAGACTTTGAGGATCCACCTTGAGGTCCTTAGGGACCTAGTATGTAGTCCCTTCTCCAAACACTGGCTCCATTTCAGAACTGAACCCATTGCCCCTCACTCACTCAGCTGCCCCTACTTTGAACTGAAGACTGAGCTAAGTCCCAGGAACAGAGGCAATGGATCCAATCTGAGGGAAGGTGAGTGGGGGCCAGAGTCTTGGCAGGTGCAAGAAAGGTGGGATCTGGGAAGAACCAAAGGGCAGAACCAGGGGATGTCAGTCAGAACCCTCCTGGCTCTTTCTCTAACCCCTTCATCTGCCAGATGAGGAAATCAAAGATCCAAAAAAGGCATTGACTTGTCCAATTTGTTGTTCAGTCATTTTTTCAGTTGTGTCTGACTCTCTGTGACCCCATTTGGGGTTTTCTTGGCAAAGATACTGGAGTGGTCTGCCATTTCCTTCCCCAGCTCATTTGACAGATGAGAAAACTGAGGCAAACAGGGCTAAGTGACTTGCCCAGGGTCACACAGCTAGTAAGTGTCTGAGGGTGAATTTGAACTCAGGAAGATGTGTCTTTTTGATGCCAGGCCTGGTGCTCTATGCACCATGGCGCCCCCAGCTGTCCCTGACTTGCTCAATGAGTCATACATAGGAAACCAGGAGCAAAGGTAGGACCTGATTCTAGGGCACTTGCCTCTCAGCCTCAGAGCTCTGAGTAGTTCTTTCTCCTTTTGCAAGTGTGGAGACCTCTGTGGGTCAGGGAGAGGGCCCTGGGCTAGGAGTCAGATGCCACTCATGGGCTTTGCAGCTATAGGCAAATGACTTCTTGGAGCATCAGTTTCTTCATCGATCAAAGTGAGGGCATGGGACTTAATGGTTTGTAATGGCCCTTCCATCTCTGATATTCTGAGCCAAAGTCCTAGGTTGGTCTTACCCCCTCCAACCATCTTTCCTCTTCTCTCCTCTGACTCCTGCATTGGTGGGCTCATCTCTCCTATTTCATCCTACACTTGAGGCAGCTGGGTGGTCCAGTGGGTACAGAGTGCTGGGCCTGGAATCAGGAAGGCCTGAGGTCATCTCTGGCCTCAGACTTGGTCCTTAGACAGCTATCATGTGCCCCGTGAGTTGAATCTCCTTGGTCTTTCAATGGATCCTCTTATAACATGGAAGCCTGTTCCTTGGGACAGCTCAACTTTTTAGAAAGTTCTTCCTTGTGTGTGTGTGTGTGTGTGTGTGAGTGTGTGTGTGTGTGTTGATCAAGATACCCTGATCTGTTATATTTTTTTTTTTTTGGTACAGTGAGAAGAGCACTGGTTCTAAGGTAAAAAGATATAGGTTCAGATCCCACCTCTGACATTTCCTACTTGTATGACTTTGGGTTAGTAATTGAAATTCTTTAAACCTCATCTGTAAAATGAAGAGTTTGGACTATATGGTTTCTGAGATGACTTCTAGCTCTAAACTTAGGATCCTTCCTGGCCAGATGAAGAAATCCCAAAAGATCAGTGGCAAGCTAAGAGGATGATGGAATACAATTGCTTCGAACTAAGGGCAAAGAAGGGCTTCCACCTTGTTATCCCTTTACCGGTGTAAAGAAATTCTCTTTGATGGAATTAGAGAACAGCTTTCCCAGGGTGGACTTAAAAAGCAAGCCTGTGTGAACAAAAAGGGAGCTTGCTAACTCTGGAGTCAGGGAAGTAAGCAGTTCTGACAAGGTGACCTTTGGCAGTAGAGAAGAGAGCCAGCTATGGAAGAAGAATCTAGCCACTGAGAGGGAATACTATTCCTTCCCTGTTAGGGTTAGGGGATATCTTCTTTCCCTTTTCTTTCCTTTTCCTTCCCTTGGTATATCACCTCCCCTTAGATTGTGAGCTCTTTGAGGGCAGGGACTGCCTTTGTTTTTTCTTATTTGGATCCCTAGTGCTTAGCATGGTGCCTGGAATATAGTAGGTGCTTAATAAATGTTTATCTACTGACTGATTGATAAGAAGGGGAATAATATGAGGGCGCCAGACAAAGAGAAAGGATATCATAATCCAGCAGTGCCAGAGGCAGAACTTGTCTTGCTGATATACATATATTTGTTATTAGTGTGACTGTTAATTTATTAAGTATTTACTATGCATAAAGGTGGACAACTAAGTGGCCTGGAATCAGCAAAGACTCATCTTCCCGAGTTCAAATCTGGTCTCAGACACTATGTGTGACCCTGGGTAAGTCACTTAATCCCGTTGGCCTCAGTTTGGACAGGACTGAAAATACTGAACAGCAACATGTATAAGGGATTAGGCTAAGGGCTAGGGATACAAAGAAAATGAAAAAACAGTCCCTGCCCTTGAGAAGCTTATATTCTAATGAGAGGGCATATAATTTGCATAACAGTAGATGGGAAATTGCCTTAAAGGGAAAGGCACTAGCATTTGGGAGGAGCAGGGGAAGCAGGAAAGGTCCTTTTCAGAAGGTGACTTTAAGATGAGGTTGAAAGAAGCCAGGGATTCAGTATCACCACTCTCTAGGCGCCCACTTTTCCCACTGACGCTGTTTTTATTTGTGGGAGAATGTGCCTTAGGTTCATGGAGAAATAATTTATTACTATTTTGCTTACAACGTCATCTCAGTTAATACCTTTGCTTTGAGCTAATTGTATCTACTCGTTGACTTAAAGAAAAACACATCAGTGGGGGCTTCAGAGCCATGCAGAGCCATAGAATACCTTGAACCATGCCCTCCATAGGAAGTCAATCTTGCAAGTGGGAGTTAATGAGTAGCCTGGATGGGACACTAAATAAGATCCCTGCCCCCAACACTGACATTCCCTCTTCTAAGATCACTCCTAGCTCTGACATTCTATGTTATATCTGCTAAAGTCCTTTTAGAATTGGGGCAGGTACATGGCACAGTGGATAGAGGTAGCCCTGTAGTCAAAAGGACCTGAGTTCAAATCTGGCTTCAAACACTTGTTAACTGTGTGACCCTGGGCAAGTCACTTAACCCCTATTGCCTCTCCAAAAATTAGCATCCTATCTTTAAAGATCTCCCTCAAGTCTGACATTGATCCTTCAAACCTCATAGTCTCTATTCTCGCTGGAGTGTTGGCTCTGATATCTTAGGATAAATATAAATAGCTCTCAGCCCAGCCCTTCTCTTTCCAATGTGGGGGTTGGTTTCTATGGACTCTAAGAGCCCTTTAGTTCTGAGTGTGTCCACCTGTATAAGTGGGCATGGGGCGAGTATATCTGTGTGTGTGTGCGTGTGTGGCGGGGGTTTTGTGGGGGGAAGGCACTTGGGTATACAGAGAAATCAAATCCTTGAAATCAATAGCTGGCCCCTCTTCAAACAAACAAGGGCTCAGGAAGCAAGAGAACACAGCCTTGCCTGGGCAAACAGAGGGCCGGCAGGAAGGGGGGGAGGACACTCTGTCAGCTCCAGCCAAATATGGAGCCAGGTCCAAGAAGCAAATGGAAGGCAGGGTGGGAGGGGGAGCTCCCTCAGGAGCTTAGGGAAGGGTTTTGGGGAAGAATAACAGCCAAGGAGAGAGGGCACCAGGCTCCTGGGGCTGTCCACGCCCATGCAACCACCAGTGACTGTGCAGGCCCAGCAAATGGTCCACAGCAGGCAGAGCAGGCCCCTGGCCCAAGGGGCTGGGACCTTCATGCTCTAGTCTAGCTGACCATTTCTATCTCTCAGAATTAAAGGATGACTGAGCTGGGAGGGACCCTAGAACAAAGAACGTCAGGGCTAGGAGGGGCCATAGAACAGGGGATGTCAGAGCTGTGAGGGGTCTTGGAACAGGGGATGTCAGCACTGGGAGGGCCCTTAGAACAGGGAATGTCTGGGCTGGGAGGGCCGGTACACCTCATGCATTCTTATTTTATAGTTGGGGCAGTGAAGGGCACAACCCCAAGGTCATACAGTAGAAGACCTAGGTTGAGGACTCAGGTCCTTTCCAGCACAGCCAGTGGCCTAAGAGTGGTGGCCCTTAAGAGACAGGAGGGGTGCAGGGCCCACCGAGGTGAGTAAGAGGAGGCTGGCGATGTAGGGAGGTGGTGTCACTCACCGGTTCACTGTCTCCATCTCTCCTATGGAACAGGTCAGGCCTTGGGGGCAAGGGGGGAGCCACAAGCGGGAAATTCCTGGGGCAAACCTTGAGGAGACATCGCCAGAAGAAGCATTTCTTGCCCTATCTTTCACTGCCCCTTCAGCTCTGGCACTCCCACCCCTCCCCTATGGCCTGTCCCCTCAACCTTTCCCCACCTTCTCCCCAATCTCTGCCTCTCCAAGTATCTCCCTCCCCTTTATCTCTCCCCACCCCCATCTTTCTCCTCTTCTTATCTCCTCCCCTCCACCCCCACTTCCTTCCTTCTAACCACCTTCATCCTCAGCCCAGACCTCACCTTAACTGAGGTCTCCTTGTCTTCCTGGTCTTGTGTGTCCCCAGGGAAAGGCTGGATGGTCACAAACTCCCATCCCTGAATCACACATCTGCAGAATGGGCAGGTGCGGCCTGGGGATTTCTGGGAGTTGGGTGAGGCAAAGTCAGGGTCTGCATGCTTTTCCTCTAACCCTCCAGTTTCTAGCACTTAGCATATTGCCTCGCACATAGTAGGTGCTTAATAAATATTTATTGACTGACTAACTGACTGATTGCTCCAGGGCTGCAACCAAGTGGGGAAGGGGAATGGGGGAGGGACAGATGGAGAGATGCACATGAGAAAATATGGAGAAGGATTGAGATGGGGAAAATGATAGAGAAAGATACACAGGAAGAGAGAGATAGACACGGAGAGATGGAGAGGAAGAGATAAGGAAGGAATGAGACACAGTGATGAGGCAGAGACAGGCATGAAGACCCAGATGGAGAGAATGATAGAGACACACGGGGAGAAAGAGGCTGAGATGGGGACACACACTCGAGATCGCGCACACACACACACACACACACACACACACAGTGGGAGAATCACAGCAGGTCAGAGCTGGAGCAGAATGCAGGTCACATAGTCCAGTTCTTACCTGAGCAGAAGAGAGGGAGAGCATGAGACAAGAACAAGAAAGAGAATGAGAGAGAAGAGAGAGAGGGAGGAGGGAGAGAGAAGGGGGGGGAGAGAGAAAGAGGAGAGAGAGGGGGTGGGAGAGAGAAAGAGGAAGGGAGAGAGAGAGAGAGGGAGAAGGAGAGGGAGAGGGAGAGAGAGAGAAGAGAGAGACAGAAAGACAGAGAAAGAGAACAGAGAGGGAGGGGAAGGGAGAGAGATAGAGAGGGAGAGGCAGAGAGAGAAGAAAGAGAGAGAGAGAGAGAGAGAGAGAGAGAGGGATAGAGACACAGAGAAAGAGAGAGGAAAGAGGAGAGAAGACAAAAATTGGTGGAGGTGGGAAAGATTGTTGCAGAAAAAGAAGCAGAGCTGGATGGAGATATGCAGAGAAAGGATAGAGAGAAGGGCAGGGAGACCCAGAGAGAAGTCTGGCCAGAGAGATCCTAAGCCAGGCAGTGACCAGGGCTGGCCCGAGGCCCCTCCCCCTCCCCAGAGAACACAGCCTGGCCCACCTGCCAGCCGTCCAGGCAGGGGTAGCACAGGAGGTGGCCGCAGGGCTTCAGCCTGGTGTCTTTGTCTCGCTCGGCACAGATTTTACACAGCTCAAAGGTGGAGTTTATGGTGCAGTACAGCTGAAACTGTTCCTGGGGGGCAACAGGATCAAAGAGAGGCTTAGCGCCATGGGGGTCGGGTCACTGGAGACCTTCTTGCCTCCATCATCTCCTCATGTACCTGCCTGAGGCCCAGAGAGGGAGACAGGGCTACCCCACAGGTCAGGGGCTGGACCCGAGGCCCCCTAGCTCCCCCCCTGCGGGCCTCAGTTTCCCCAACTGAAAATGAGTCAGGGCAGACCCAGATTGTCTCTAAGCTGCCTTCAGCTCTGAAGTGCTTTGATTTTACATTCTGAGGGGTGCTCTCGAATTGTCCTTTCACCCCACCCCTTCCCCCACTTTGCCAAACCTCAAGCCTGATCACTCTCATCATGGGTTTCCTCTGCTCCTACTCCCATGATGTTGAATAGAATTGGTGAGAACCATGAAGCTGAGCAAACCCTCCAAATCTATTGAATCTAATCTCAATTGGGCTTTCGATGCAGCAAGACAACCCTCAGGCTCCATCCCCTTCATTCTCTACATGGGTAATTCCAAACCTTCTCTTCTTTCCTCAAACCTCCCATGCCCGCCCTTCCTGCACAGCACTCTCGTGACCTCAGTGAGAAAAGTCAATCCACTTGGGGCCAACTTCCTTTTCTCTACATCGAGAATCTGTCAACGTTGCTATCCTGTCCCTTCCTTCCCTCTCTTCTCCTTTACTGGAGTCTCTGATGAGGATGTAGATTTTCTTCTTGCCAAGGCCAACCATCAGATTACACCCACTACACCATTACTCCCTTCCCCCTACAGTTTTCAGTCTCTGTTAACTAATTTTCCCCTCAGAACTGCCAACCTTTCAAGCTATTATCCAATCTTCTTCCCTTTCTTAGTCATACTGTTATAAAAAGCTGTCTTATAGGCTGTGATTCCGTGGTGACTGTAGCTCTGTCTGGGGCTTGGACCATCTCTGACCCAAAGGCTTTTGGGGTGACCAGGAAGGATACCATGCAGACTTGGTCAAGGGAACCAGCCAGGATTGCAGCCCTGACAAGGATGGGGAACCTCCCCCACCCCCACCTAATGAGAGAGAGGACAACACGAAAGAAAAGTCTGAGCACCTGCTGAACTGGCACGCAAAACACAAGGCCTGCTGACCAGTACCCTGGTCATCTCCCCTCCTCCCCAGGCCAGCAGAAGCAGCAGCTCATCCTCTCCGGAAGGACAGAACTGGGTCTATGCCAGCAAAAGCAATGTTGTAGTTCCATGATGTGTTGAAAGTAACTCCTGAGGACTTTGCTAGCCAGATTAAGCTAAGGGATGAAGCAGGATTTAAGGTTATATAGCCTGAGGAATTAGCTTGTTGTGGGTGGAGTGAGAAAGAAAAAAGTCTCTTCTCTGACAGTATGGACCTTAAAAGAAAAAAAAAAAAAGACAGAAAATCGTGAAGATAGCAGGGAAATGTCTAGAATTCAGCAATCTTCATTTCTGTGTGTCTGGGACACTGGCTTTCCTAGACCCACCAATTTTCAGACTGATGCAAGCGTCTGTAAGGGAGTGGTCTTTGAAAGCCCAGGATCTAATAACAGAAAAGGGACCACAGGAAAAGGTTAGATTGCTTGTAAAAGGTTTAGCCTGCCTGGGGGAATCTCTTGAAGCCTAGAAGATGAACTTGAAGAGGGACCCAACTCCGGAGGACTCGAGTTGGAGAATGAGCAGGACACAGGGAAGTTGTAAAGACTCACAGACAGAGCAGAAGCATTAGCAGAAGCAAGCTCCAGAAAGGGGGCCAGGGCCCTGGGAGCAAAGCTGCTTGGATCAACTGGACAAGAGAAAAATTGGTGTTGCTGGACCCCCCCCCCCCTTACTGTAGATCCTGAGATGATAATCTTATATTTCAATTCCTGCCTTGAGCTCCTTCATGGGAAACCTTTTCCTTTGGCCTTGGGGAGGGGGGGAGCTGTTTGTCTTTCTTTGTTTTAGATGTTTGCTTTGTCTTTATAAATAGTGATAATTGCCAGCCATTCCTATTGATGTTGTACTTATTGGAAATACAGTTGGTAGGAAGCAAATGATGGGGTTCAGGGAGTGGTGGTGGAACCTCCTCAGAGTAAAGGTAGAGAGAGATATGTCTAACATGAGCGTTTTGCCAGAATCCCTGTCTCTGGCTGGGGGCTTGTAGCTTACAAAAAGATGGAGATTTACAAATTGTTAGATATTACTTCCTCGAGTAGAGAAGAAACATTTATATAGAGAAAAACGGTATGGGCAGTGACTCATTAGTAGAATGAGAGACAAAATAGTAGTGGCCACCCCACCATCCCTTTAACACTGCTATGCGATTTACTCATGCTAACTTCAATTGGGTTTTCTTTACTGCCTGGAAATACTTTTATTCTTCTCCAATGAATTCCCTCTCACGTATCCTCCTATCTTTTCAACTTCCCCAATCCACCTCTACTCCATTTGCTCTGTGCAGATGAACTGGTTTAACATTTTATGACACAACTGAGGTCATCCCTTATGATCTCCCTCATCTCCTCTCTCCTCACTTCAGATGTTTTTGTGTCTCATTCGTCCTCTCTCTTTTCCCTCTGGTCACTGAGAATGACCACAGGCTTTGGTCCTTGCTCACCCAAATTTTGTTTTTGGCCTCCCTTCCCCCCTTCCCAGTTTCTCTTCACTTTATCATTCCAGCTTCCTGTTGCCTTCTCTACCACTTATAAATACACTTCCTGGTCCTAGAGACCTTGCCCTTGACCTGGTCATTTCCTTAAGCAGTCATCTTCTTTTTTTCTCCCACTTCGCTGCTACTCTCTCAGAGTCTACCCTTTTGGGGTCTGTCTGAGGCTGGACTGGAACTCAGGGCTTCCTGGGTTCTTAACACCCACAAACACCAGCACAATATAGCTTTTGACCCTATCCCTTAACCAAAATGGCTTTTTCCAAAGTGACCATTGATTTGTCCCCTGCCAAATCTGGTGGTCTCTCCTCAATTCTCATTCTCTTTCTGCAGCATTCAACACTCTTGATCACCCTTTCTTCCTGGATACTTCTTCCTCTTCAGATTTTTTTGTGATGCCACTCTCTTCCTAACTCTCTGACTGCTCCTTCTCAGTCTCTTTTACCAAATCATTGTTCATATCTTTGTTATTGTTGTCCAGTCCTGTCTGACTCTTTGTGACCCTATTTGGGGTTTTCCCAAAGCACAGGTCTGGTCATATCTCTCCTTTGATCAGGAAATTCTAGAATCTCTCCGTTGCTTCTAGAATCAAGTACAAACTCCACGCTTTGGCATTTAATGCCCTTCGCAACCTATCTTTCTGGCCTTATAATTAATACATTAATTCAATTCAGTAAACATATACTGAGTGCCTACTATGCGCCGGACCCTGTGCTAAGTGCTGGGGATACAAAAAGAGGCAAAAGACAGTGCCTGCCCTCTAGGAGCTTACAGTCTAATGGGGGTGGGGACAGCATGCAAACAAAGCTAGCTAGCTAGAGAATAAATGGGAACTAATTAATGGAGGGAAGGCCCTGGAGCTGAGAGGGGTTAGGGAAGGCTTCCTGTGGAAGGTACACTTTTAGTTAAGACTCAAAGGAGGCCAGGGAGGTCAGTAGTCAGAGCTGAGGAGGGAGAACATTCCAGGGGACTGCCAGAGGGAAGGCCCGGAGCCGAGATGGAGTGGAGGAGACCTCTTGTTCCTACTCTCCTTTCTATCCTCTGTGGCCCAGCTGACTGTTCTGCTTTCCTGTTCTGTCATATTCCGTTCCGTCTCCTATGCATGGCCTTGCCTGGTCCTCCATCCCTCAAATTCAGTCCTTTCTCACCTCCATTCTTTGAATCTCTGTATTCCCTCCACTCCTAGATCAACCTCCAAAGCCTATTTTGATCATGGCAGCTGGGATTAGGAAGAGCTGGGTTCAAATTCAGCCTGACACTTTCTAGCTGGGTGCGACCCTGGGTGAGTCACTTAACCCCTGTTTGCCTTGGCTTCCTCAACCAATAGCCCCTACCTCGAAGTGATAATTGTAAAGCACTTGGCGCAGTTCCTGGCACACTATAGAAACGTGTGGTGATTATTAGCTGTTATTACATCTCACATTCACATAGTACTTTAAAGTTGGCAAAGCCCTTTACAATCATTGTCTCATTTGATCCTCACAACGGCCCTGGGAGGCAGGGGCTGTCATTATTATCTCCATTTTACAGATGAGGAAACTGAGGCAAACAGAGGTTAAGTGACTCGCCCAGGGTCGCACAGCTAGGAAGCATCCTAGGCCATATTTCCCAAGATTCCTGGCCCAGCGCTCCATCCACTGCACCACCAAGCTGCCCGAGTATTCTTATTAGCATAATTGTTCTCCTCCTCCTTCCACCCCCAGCTGCTGGTGCCTCCTCCCCACCCCCCTCTATCTTGTAATCATTCGTATATTGTTCATGTACATGGTATCTGCCTTAATGCCTGAGAAGGGTACTGATGCACTTTTGTCTTTGTAATCCAGCACAGGGGCCTGGTATATGTAGGGACTATAGACATGCCCATTGATTAACTGGTGAGAACTCTTTCAGCTTTGACAACCCATGTTCTGTGTTCTAAGGGCCCTCTCAGTTCCGACAGTCCCAGTCTTAAAGCCCCTCCTAGCCCTGACATTCCTTGTTCTAAGGACCCTCCTAGCCCTGACATTCCTTGTTCTAAGGACCCTCCCAGCCCTGACATTCCTTGTTCTAAGGACCCTCCCAGCCCTGACATTCCTTGTTCTAAGGACCCTCCCAGCTCTGACATTCGTTGCTCTAAAGGCCCCTCCCAGCCCTGACATTCGTTGCTCTAAAGGCCCTCCTAGCCCTGACATTCCTTGTTCTAAGGACCCTCCTAGCCCTGACATTCCTTGTTCTAAGGACCCTCCTAGCCCTGACATTCCTTGTTCTAAGGCCCCTCCTAGCCCTGACATTCGTTGCTCTAAAGGCCCCTCCCAGCTCTGACATTCCCTGTTCTGTAATCTCAGGACCGTTTAGCACCAACAGTCTAAGGAAGGCTACAGGAGAAGGGAGAGACTGGCCAGAGTCAGCCGGACTGCGCAGACGGACATTGTTGACTGATTCTGGGGCAGGTGGGAGATGCAGGGGGATGATACATGGGGAAACTCACCTGTGAGACCTCAATGTGTCTGTAATCCTTAACTTCCGCCAGCTCAGACAGGTCTGGATTCACATTCCTCCCATCTGGATAGAGGTAACTGAGGGAACATGATAGGGGGGCACTATTGGGGGTGGGGAATGAGGGGAATTCACAAGCCATACATAGCCCCCTTCCTATCAAGTCCAGCCTGGGTGAAAAGTAGAACCTTTCCATCCTAGGTCAACTCTTCTGTCTCCTCTGTGCTTATTCGTGTCTTTTTCCTTCTGCTCACAAGGTCCTCCTCCAAGAAGTCAGCCTGGACGGACCAAGCCTTCTCCTGCCAAGGGCATTGTCAGAATGGGGGGTCTTTGGGGATAGGTGTTTAACTTTGTGCCTCAGAAAGTACAAGGCACACTGTGCTTTTGGGCCAGAAGGAGAAACAATGGACCATGAGTGACCCATCCGCAGAGAAAGGGAACAGATTCAGAGCTCCAAAGAGACAGTCCCAGGAAGCTGTTGGATATTTAGAATGGGAGAGCTAGGGGAGAACATTAGAACGGAGGTTGGAGGGCCTTTAGAACACAGACCGTCCTAGCTGGAAAGGAACTTTGAACAGAGGATGTCAGAGCTAGGAAAGTCCTTAGAATAAGAAATGTTGGTGCTTTAAAGGGAAAATAGAATGATGTAATGATCTTAACATCCCTGATATCCATGATGGTGTGGTTACTGATCCAGAGCCAGACATTCTAGAGAATGAAGTCAAGTGGACCTTAGGAAACATTGCTAACAGTAAGGCTGGTGGAGAAGATGGAACACCAGCTGAGCTTTTTGAAATCCTGAAAGATGATACTGTTAAAGTGCTATACTCAATATGTCAGCACATTTGGAAAACACAACAGAGGCCACTGGATCAGAAGAGATCAGGTTATGTCCTCATCCTAAAGAAGGGTGATGGCAGGGAATGGTCAAATTACCTAGAATTGTGCCAGCAAGGTCATACTTAAGATTCTGCAAGCTGGGCTTCAGCCATGTGTGAACCAAGAATCACCGGAAGAGCAGGCTGTTCTCAAAGAGGCAGAGGAACTAGAGACCAAATTGCCAACATTCACTGGATTGTGGAGAAAGTAAGGGAGTTCCAGAAAAACATCTGCTTCTGCTTCATTGACCCCATTAAAGCCTTTGACTGTGGATCACAACAAAATGTGGCAAGTCCTCAAAGAGAAGGGAGGACCAGATCATCTTGTCTCCTGAGAAACCTGTATGAAGGCCAAGAAGCAACAGTTTGAACTGAACATGGAACAACTGATTGGTTTAAGATTGTCACCTTATTTATTCAACTTATATGTAGAGTACATCATATCAAATGCCAGTCTGGACAAATCAAAAGCCAAAATCAAGGTTTCTGGGAGAAACATCAACAATCTCAGATGTGCAGATGATGCCACTCTGATGGAAGAAAGTGAAGAATTAAGAAGCTTCTTGATGCGGGTGAAAGAGAAGAGTATAAAAGCTGGCTGGAAGTTTAACATTGAAAAAACTAAGAACACAGCAACTGATCCCATCACTTCCTGGCAGATGGAAGGGGAAGAAATGGGAGTAGTTTCAGATTTTATATTCTTGGGCTCAAAGATCACTGCAGACGGCAACTGCAGCCATGAAATTAAAAGACTCTTGCTCCTTGGAAGGAAAGCTACGACAAATCCGGACGGCACACAAAAAAACAGAGATCCATATGGTCAAAGCTATGTTTTTTCCAGTAGCAACGTATGGCTGTGAGAGTTGGACTATAAGGAAAGCTGAGCACTGCAGAACTGATACTTTTGAATTGTGGTGCTGGAAAGGACTTTTGAGAGTCCCTTGGACAACAGGGAGATTGAATAAGTCAACACTTGAAGAAATCGATCTAGGCTATTCGCTGGAAGGCCAAATACTGAAGCTGAAGCTGAAGCCACATAATAAGAAGACAGGACTCACTGGAAAAGACCCTGATGCTGGGAAAGATTGAAGGCAAAAGGAAAAGGGGATGGCAGAGGATGAGATGGTTAGATAGTGTCATGGGAGCAAATGAAGATGAACTTGGACCGACTTTGAGAGATAGTGGAGGATAGAAGGGCCCGGTCTGCTATGCATAGTCTTTCACAAAGAGTTGGATGTGGCTGAACTACAACAAAGACAACGATACTGCTGCTGCTGATGTTGATAACAAAGATTTGCAACAATATTTTATAAATATTATTTCATTTTAGACCTTGATCATACATACTATGAAATCACTTATCCCGAGAGGAAGGTCCTATCATTATCTCCATTTGACAGATGAGGAAACTGAGGCACACAGAGGTGAGGGGATTTGGCCAGGGTCACACAGGAAGGTATAGATGTCATATTGAATGCCTGAGATGGAAGGCAGCCTAGATCATAGAATAAAAAGAGCCCTTAGAACACAGAAAGTCAGCACTGGGAGTAGGGAGACTTGAGGTCAGAGAGTAGAAGGGGCCTTGGACATCATTTTGTCCCGGCTTCCTCCTTTGACATAGAAGGACAGCTAAAATATGGGTCTGATTGACTCAGTCCTAGGATTGAGTGGAGACGTCTGCCCTCTGGTGGAGGTTGTTGGTAACAGCAGTCAGGTGAGGGAGAAAGAAGCCAGAATGGATGGGAACCCACTGGGACCTCAGTAAAGCTAGGAGCTGGAAGGGCAGTGAGAAACCCAAGCCAATTCCCTCCTTTCACAGAGGAGGGAATTGAGGCCCACAATGTGACTTATCCACAGTCAACACAGAATGTTTGAACTGGGAGGAATCTTGGAGATCACCTGGTGCCCCCTTTTCAAGTGGAGGAGAGCAAGGTAGGGTACCTACAGTAGCCAGCCCTCCCCAGGGCACGGACTGGGACTGGACTTACAAGCCTTTCTTCTGGCCTTCTCTCAGGGCCTGGAAAAGTGATTTGTTCAGAGGAATCGTCTGCAGTACCTGGCCATCTTCACTGACATAGCCAATGGCCCATTGACCTAGGCGGGTACAGCTCAGGCGGAAGATGTAGCTTAGGGAGGAAAGGTCAGGCTTAGCAGTCTCCCATTTCCCACCCTGGCCTCAGCCAGCTCCTCACCTCTGTCTAATGACCTGCTCCCACCAGAACCAAGGCCTCAGGGCCCCAGCCTCCTCCCTATACCCCCCAAGGGGATCTCCTTATCTTTCCAGCCCTGTCCCATTCCCTGCTAAACCCCACCTGCCAGGCTTGTCCAGGTAGGTCTGCAAGCGAGCCTTCACCTCTGCATAGGTGATGAAAGCCATGTAGCCGGGGTGAGTAACAGCCAACAGGGTCCAGTTCTTGAGTAGAGAAGACCAAGGCTGGGAAGGAATACAAATATAAGAGGAGGGGGCCTTCCGTTCCCCTCAGAGGCTTAGGCATCCTGATTCCCCAGCCATCACTCCCTTCTTGAACCCAGCCATCCTGATTTCCCAACTTTTGTCTGCCTGGAGATCCAGGCATCCAGATCCCTCCTCCCTTCTTAGGGACCCAAGTGTCCTGATCTCCCCAACCCAGTAATGGACCCAAGCATCCTGAAGCCTGGGCCCTTAGGATCCATCTGCCACCCTAGGTTCTTTGGAGACCTGGAAAAGGCGGGTGAAGACGTCAAACTCAAAGATGGACACATGGCCGCTGCCCGTTAAGTCGATGGTGGATTTCAGGGCCTGGGACATAACACCAGGTTTCACAGGGTGGCAGGAGCTCAGGAGTTTCTCAAATTCTTCCCACAGAACCACACACCTAGGAGGCCAGAGAGACAAGCTTGCCCCCACCTCCTCCCTGGCTCAGGAACACCCTGCCACCAAAGGAGGGCAGGGATTGAAGGTCCTGAAGGTGAAAAGGGTAGTGGGCCCCTCCCTGGGCTTTAGCTGCCCCTTTAAAATGGAGTGTGGTCAGATGGGGCCTAAGGCCCTCCCAGCTCTGACATCCTCTGTTCTAAGGTTCCTTCCAGCCCTGACATCCCCTGTCCTAAGGTCCTCCCAGCTCTGACATCCCCTGTCCTAAGGCCCTCCCAGCTCTGACATCCCCTGTTCTAAAGCCCTCCCAGCTTTGACATCCCCTGTCCTAAGGTTCCTCCCAGCCCTGACATCCCCTGTTCTAAGATCCTCCCAGCTCTGACATTCCCTGTTCTAAGGTCCTCCCAGCTCTGACATCCCCTGTTCTAAGGTTCCTCCCAGCCCTGACATTCCCTGTTCTAAGGCCCTCCCAGCTCTGACATTCCCTGTTCTAAGGCCCTCCCAGTTCTGACATTCTTTATACTAAGGCTCCTTCCAGCTCTGACATTCCCTGTTCTAAGGCCCTCCCAGCTCTGACATCCCCTGTTCTAAGGTTCCTCCCAGCTCTGACATCCTTTGTTCTAAGGCCCTCCCAGCTCTGACATTCCTTGTTCTAAGGCCCTCCCAGCTCTGACATCCCCTGTTCTAAGGTTCCTCCCAGCTCTGACATCCTTTGTTCTAAGGCCCTCCCAGCTCTGACATCCCCTGTCTTAAGGCCCTTCTTAGGTCTGATACTGTCATTTTATAACTGTCACCTGGATCCAGAGGGTGACAAGAGATGCAGGGCTAGACATAGGGTTGCCTTGTGTGGTGAAGGGGAACAGTGGAGATGGTGGGGAGATGCTTGGATGATGCCCTGAGAAGAGAGGGGCCCACTGTAGCTTACCTCTTCCCACAATTCTCTCTCCAAAATTCCTGAGCCTGGGGCTTGCTTAGCTGGTATGTGTGTCCGCAGTAGCGCCCGTCAGGGAAGAGTGTTCTCAGCTCCGTGTACATGTGACTGAAGATCAAGGCCAGCTTGGTCAGCTGCCTCCTGGGGAAAGGCCAAGGTGAGGTCTCCCCACATTCCTGAGCAGCCACCCCTCCTCACTGAAGGGTCCTCAGGAAGCACCGCACAATCCCCAGTATCTGTCTGATAAGCTCCTAAGGGTTCCCTGGATGAGTTCATGGGAGTCCCCATGCCCAGGGCCAGAAGATCTCCAGGACAGTCTACAGGGTCCCCGAATGAGCCCACAATGCACTTGAGATAGGGCCATTTGGACAGGAATGAAAAAACTCCCTTGACTAGGCAGCTCAGCATATTCTCCACCATTCAAGGGTCTCAGAGCTGCCAAAAGCACAGGGAGGTGAATTGTCTAGGATGTGTCAGAAGTGAGATTTGAACTCAGGCCTTCTGGCTTGGAGGCTGGTTCTTTCTCTTCTCTCCCTCAGGCTACCTTAGGAGAGTCCTGGCGTCCAGAGTGGGGGAGGGGACAACTGCCCTGTGGACTCTGGCCAGAGCAAACCCCATCTGGAGTATGAATGGCTTCCAGATCTGGGCACTGCATTTTAAGGAGGGGAGTGTGAGGTCAGGGGCTATGGGTAAGCAGGACTGGAGTGCCAGAATATGAGGGTCAGCTGAGGGGACTGGGGATAGAGGAGAGAAACTTGGGGGCTGGGTTATCAGTCAGCCAAGATATTAGGACCATTTTCTGTGCATATGCCCTCTCCTCCCCCACTCCTCCCCTCCCCCAAACTAGGGAAGTGGCATCAGGAGATGAACAAGTGGAAGTGGCTGCCTTTACAGGGAGTGAGCTGCCTGTCAGTGAAGAGGTTTCCAGCCATGGTTGGATGACCACATTTCAGGGATGTGGTAGAGGGGATTCTTATCCAAGGACAGGTTGTACTCTGTAGTTTCTAAGAAGTCATGACAATAGTTAGCATTTACAAGGGCTACTAAGTGGAGCCATAGTGCGCAGAGCGCTGGGCCTGGAGTCAGGAAGCCTCATCTTCGTGTGTTCAAATCTGGCCTCAGATGCTTCCTAGTTGGGTGACCCTGGGCAAGTCACTTCACCCTGTTTGCCTCAGTTTCCTTATTTGTAAAATGAGCCGTAGAAGGAAATGACAAACCACTCTAGTATCTCTGCCAAGAAAACCCCAAATGGAAAGGTCAGGAAGAGTCAGATACAACTGAAAAATCACTGACCCCAAAAGCATTTACAAAGTGCTTTGAACCTTACAAGCACTATATAGATGTTATCTCTACAACCTTGAGAGGGAGGTGGTCCTATTATCTCTATTTTTCAGATGATAAAACTGAGGTTGAGGGTAAGTGAATTGCCCAGGTCACACAGCAAGTGTCTGATGGGCAGGTTAGAACATTGTGATGCCAAGTCCAGAACTGTGTCTGTCTGTTAACCCCACCTAGATGCCTGCTGCTTCTGAGGTTCCTCCCAGATCAGATCAGGGATTCCAGCCCCCCAGGGACATGGTTGATAGGGCCCGTGATAGTCAACAGGGACCCTGGGTCAGCTGGCATCTCTTTTGCCTCCTAGGGTCATATAGAGGACCCAGAAATGAGGGTGGGGGAGTAGTCTCCCTGGGGCCAGCCCCTGGACTGGCCCAGCCTGGCCAGTGTCAGTAGGATTGGCTGGCTCTGGGTGGATTGGGGTTAGGGGGCTGAGCCCCAGAGATGGGGATGAGGAATCAGCCCTCCCCCCTCCTCACCTGTGACCAGGACCCTCCCAGGAGGTCTTGTTCCCTGCAGGGAAGAGAGCGGCTACCTGCTCCACCTTCTGGCCCAGGTTAGTCAGGAAGCCAGCTAGGAAGTCCGAGGCTCCCCCAGGCTCCTGAGGGCCTCCTCCAGCCTGCCTCCTGGCTTCTGCTACCTGCTGCAGCAGCCTGGCCATCTGAGGGAGCAGGTCAGGCAAGGAGGGGGGGCTGGAATCCAAGTGGGGCACTTGGCACAGGGTAGACGCCAGGTGCCCCAGGTCCCTTAGAGCCCTGGTCAGGGCCCTCTGTTCCCCTCGGGGACCCCAGGGCAAGCCTAGCCAGGCTGAGGAGGCCATGGAGAACTAATCCCTGGGAGGAAGAAGGCTGAGAAATGCCCGCCCAAGGGTGTGGGCAGGAAGGGGAGGGTGGAGGCAGGCACTGGTCGGGCAAGACACCTGGCTTCCTGAGGGCAATGTCCAGTGCCCTGGACACTGGGGTTTGGGAGGGGCCAAGAGAAAGATGGTCTGAAGGTCTGATGCTCTCATGGGAGCAGGGCTGAGGCCCCAGGTGCCTGGATTCCTTATAGGGAGCAAGGTGGGCTGGCAAGCCCCTGGGTCCCAGGGGGAGCTCGGAGCAGGACTCTGGAGCCCCTCGATTCTTCAGAAGAAGCTGAGGTCCCTAGAGGGCCATCCAAGGCTCTGCAAGCAGAGGGTGGGGGGCAGCTACACTGTAGGGGCGGGGCTGGGCAGGACAAGGCAGGGGCCCAGTTTCTTCCAAGTTGGAGGTGGGGGGAGGGGAGCCCCGAATCTGAACCGGTGGAACCAGTAAGAGCGGCCTAGGCGGGCGACAGCTGCAGTGGCGGCAGTGTGGTTGGTGGCCACAAGGGGGCACTGTGGTCACTCCTGCCCAACATTCCCTGCCAGCTCTCAGTCCAGCAGGGACCAAGGAAGGTGGTCAGGGCCGGAGGCTCCCTACCCCCTCTCATCCCCCTTCATGGCCCTTTCTGGGGAAGAGAGGACCATGAGTGTGAGCACACACATCCAAACACACACTGAGACACTGAGACACCAACACAATGATGCAGAGACATAATCACATAGACACACCCAGCAACAGAAACACAGAAATATACAGAAAACCAGGCGCACGCCCCACGTGCCCGCGCGCGCGCGCGCGCGCGCGCGCACACACACACACACACACTACAAAAGGGACTACAGACAAAGTTACATCCATGTAATATTATATACATGTTAACACCTACTCACATAGAGAGACACAGTCACACAATCTATTAGTACAGATTGATTAAGAGCCTACTATGTGTCAGGCATAGGGCTGCTAGGTGTTGCCACAGTGGACAGAGTGCCAGGCCTGGAGTGAGGAAAGACTCATCTTCCTGAATGCAAATCTGGCCTCAGAAACTTACTAGCTGTGTGACCCTGGGCAAGTCACTCAACCCTGTTTGCCTCAGTGTCCTCATTGGTAAAATGAGCTGGGGAAAGAAATGGCAAACAACCAGCTGTGTGACCTTGGAAAGTCACTTCACCCTGTTTGCCTCAGTTTCTTCATCTGTAAAATGAACTGGAGAAGGAAATGGCAAACTGTTCCAGTATCTTTGCCAAGAAAACCTCACATTGGGTCATGAAGAGATGGACAGGACTGAAATGACTGAACAACAATTAAAAATCAAACAGAGGATTTTATAATTGCTGCTGAAGAGAGGAAGAAGCCGCTGGAGGAGTTTCTTTGGTAGGGAGCCACATGGTGAGACCTGTTACTTTAGGAAGATCATTCTACTGGCTGAGTGGTAGATAGATTGGAGTGGGGAGAGACTGGAGACCAGGACACTAACCAGCCTGCTATTGCAGAATTACATGCACATTCTCCCTTACAGACAGAGACATACACATATATTTTATTATTTTAAAAATTATATTTAAAGCGGTAGATTGAGTTCTGTACCCAGAGTCAAAAAGATATGAGCTCCAATCGGGATTCAGTCACTTATTAATTGTGTAATCCTCGGAAAGTCACCTGGTTACTGTCTGCCTCAGTTTCCCCAAAATCCCCATTATCCCCAAAATGGGGATAATAAGAGTACCTATCTCCCAGGGTCGTTGTGAGGACTAAATGGGATAATAATTGTAAAGTAGTTAGCACAATGCCTGGCACATAGTAGGCACCCCTCCCTAACCCTGCCCTTGCCCCACTGCTTCCCATGTGATCACTTCCACAGAGTAGAAAAAGAAGATTGTCCATGAAACTGTGAAACTCTGTTACACAAACCTTAGTTTTCCTTTTAAAATCTGATAAATTCAACACATAGCTTTCAAAGCTGTCCTCTTTGGCAACTCAGAGATTTAAGGATAAGTAGTGGACTTAGGATTTCATTGGGAGCTTCCACATGAGGAAATGCCCTCTATCAAGGCAGGTCTCCATTCTCTTAGAGGACTGTCTGAGGCACTGAGAGGTTAAGTGACCTGCTCAGGGTCACCCAACCAGTATGTGTCAGAGACTGGACTTGAACCCAGATGTTCCTGGAGGGCTCTCTAACCACTAACCCACACTGTCTCTCGAGCTGTCCTTGTCTGCATAGATATCTACTGAGATCTAATGACACAGAAAACATTCACTAGTGTCTGACACCTCATGACCCCATTTGGGGTTTTCTCAGCAGAGATACCGGAGTGGTTTGCCATTCTTTCTCCAGCTCATTTTGCAGATGAGGAAACTGAGGCAAACAGGGTGAAGTGACTTGCCCAGGGTCACACAGCTGGGAAATGTGAGGCTGAATTTGCACTCAGGAAGAGGAGTCTTCCTGACTCTAGGCAAGGCGCTCTATGCGCTACGACGCCACCTAGCGGCGCCCAGATACATACACTAGTCATACCCAGAGGCGCACAGTTCCACAAAGATACATCTCCCCGCCCACACAGACGGACGTCGTGATACCTTGTAACCCTTGAAGATTCCAGACACACAAAGGCAAAGTCACAAACTCCAGCCCACATCCGGATACAGTCACATAGAAACACCCAGACCCGGAGACATCAGTGGCCCTGGTACACGCGGATAGACGCGGTCCTCGGCCCTCTCCTAACCCTAACCCTCCCCATCACATACACCCAGATGCACACCAACACAGCCATCCACACAGCCCCAAAGGCAGAGCTACAGCGATGGGCAGGCAGGAAGGGCTTTAATCGTGGCCAATGCTTGTTTGGCGTAACTTCATGTGTATAAATGAGCCTTCTCAATAAGTGGGGGAGGGAGATCATTTGGAGCTGAAAATAAAATAAAATTTAAAAAGAAAAAAGGGCAGTTAGGTGGCACGGTGGATAGAGTGCCCAGCCTGGAGTCAGGAAGACTCATCTTCGTGAGTTCAAATCCGCCTTCAGACACTTCTAGCTGTGTGACCCTGGGCAAGTCACTTCACCCTGTCTGCCTCAGTTTCCTCATCTGTAAAATGAGCTGGAGAAAGAAACGGCAACCCCCCTCCCGTATCTCTGCCAAGAAAACCCCTAGTAGGGTCACGGAGAGTTGGACACGACTGAAATGACTGAACAACCACAAAAAATCCTTAAAAATAAACAAATACCAGTTTATTGATAACAATAGTAATGGTAGCTAGCATTTCTCTAACATTTAAGGATTGTAAAGTACTTTACCTGCCTTAGTAATGTATTATTATTATTATCAAAATACATTAATATCATTAATATATGAGTATTCCTATTTTACAGTTAAAGACATTGAGGCAGACAGGTTAAATGACTCATCCATGGTCACACTGGTAGGAAGTTCCTGAGGGAGGATTTGAACTCAGGTCTTCTTGACTCCAAGTCTTATGTGATCCAACCACATGTTCTTCTTTGCTATTCCTCACACATGACAGTCTATCTCTCATTTCCCACCTCCATGCCTTTGCCCAGGCTGTTGTTCCCCATGCCTGGAACACTTTCTCTCCCATCCCTGCTCCTCACTCTTTGGAATCCTTGACTTCCTTTAGTTTCAGCTCAGGAGGCTTTTCTTGGACCTTCCAGCTGCCGGTCCTTTCCCCTCTGAGGCTGCTTTCCATCTGCTTGGAATTTATCATGTACAGATTTATTTCTATTTGTTGTCTCACCTGTCAGAATATGAACTTCTTGAGGGCAGGGACCATTTATGGCTTTTCCTTGAATCCCCAGCATTTACCACATTACCTGGTCATAGCAAGCACTCGACAGATAAGTGAGTGAGACAGACACACGGCCCCGTCTTTTCTCCCCCCATAGTTACACACACACACACACACACACACACACACACCACACACACACACACACACACACACACACACACACACACACCACACACACACACACAGATACACAGTGACATGTTAACACACAGGTCACATATAGACACGAGGTTCCACACACACAAAGACGGGCAGTCACAAATGTGTAGGCAGACAGACCCATTCAACAATCTTTTCCAGAGTCCAGAGAGGACCAGGTCCTTTGAGGAAGGCAGAGATGGGCCACATAACCTCAGCACACTGAGCAGTATTGGAGCAGGACCTCCAGAAGGGGCAAACTTATCCCTGTGGAGGCTCCCTCATGGCTAGAGATGATCAGGGAGGACTTCCTGAAAGAGGCAAGGAGCTGGGCTGGCCCCTGAAGGAGAGTGGGATTGGTAGGAGAGGGGGAGGGGATGGGGAGGGCCTTTCAGTTAGGCAAGAATAGTCTGGGCCAGGGCTGGGGAACCCGGGGCCTCAAGGCCCATGGGACCCTCTAGATCCTCGGGTGCAGCCTTTTGACTGAATCCAAGTTTTACAGACCACACCTTTGATTAAGGGGATTGGTTCTGTGAAGTCTGGATTCAATCAAAGGGCTGCACTTGAGGACTTAAGAGGGCCACTTGTAGCCTTGAGGCCCCAGGTTCCCCAGCCCTGGATTCTGGGCAAAGAGAGAAATGCCCATTTTATGGAGAAGCTTGACCTGCTGGAATAGAAGGGGTGTGTGGAGGCCTTGAACCTAGGCCATGGAAAGGCCTCTGTAAGGGCCCTGAGGAAGAGAGAGATAAATCATAGACTATCTCTGATGAAAAGACCATGGAGACCATCCAGACCTCATTGTTCAGCTGGGGAAACTAAGGCCCAGAAAGAGAAACTAGCTCTCCTTAGGACTGAACACCTTTATTACTAGCCTTGGGAAGGCCCTTCACTCTCCCTGGTCCCTCTTTCCTCATCTGTACAATGATGGGATGACCTAAGAAGATCTCTGTCTGCTCCTAAATTTGTGGCCTTAGAACAGAGAATGTCAGAGGCGGGAGGGAACTTAGAACAGGGAATGTCAGGGTTGGGAGGAACTTAAAACAGGGAATGTGGGAGCTGAGAGGGAACTTAGAACAGAGAATGTGGGAGCTGGGAGGGAACTTAGAACAGGGAATGTCAGAGGACAGAATGGACAGAGGAAGAAACCGAGGTCCCATGTGGGGAATGGACTTTCCTAAGATCTCACACAGGCTGAGGACAGGACTCTGGGAGATCAGGTGTGCCCTAACCTCAGCCCAGGTCTGAAAGGTGGGACCCAAAGGTGGGGGGGCAACACTTGTCCAGGTGCACTCTTGTCCCCAGCACATCCCAACCATCCACCAGCTCGCCATCTTGGGTTTACAAAGTGCTTTCCCCACAGCATCCTGATGAGCCTGGCCATATAAGCAGTTAACAGGCTCAGAGAGGGCTAGGGGGTATAGTGATGAGCAAAGGCCCAGGAACCAAGTCTCCTGCCTTCATGCACTGGGATCTCTGGGACATATTTCTCTGGCGCACGCACGCACACACGCACGCACACACGCACGCACGCAAGCATGCACGCACGCACACACAGAGTCCATATGGTACAAAAATAGTTTATTACAAAAGTAAACTGAAATCCCCAATAATTTACATTGTCCACAGCCCCAGGGAGGGAGCCCAAGCCCGAGCCCTGGGGTCATGTCTTAGACAGAGGGTGCTGGGGGGAATGAGGAGGGGGGCAGGCAGGGGGGTGTGCCAGCCAGATGTCTGGTTCTCCCTGTGGAGGGTCAGAGCCAAGGAGGGGGAGTGGGAGGAAGTTTGGGGTGGGGGTGTGTGCAAATCTTGGTCCTGTGAGTCTTGGTAGGAGGGGGGACATGTGCCTTCACAGTTTTCAGGGGGCCCTTCCTTTTATGCCAGAGGCCTTCCTTCTTTTTCCCTCAGCTCCCACCAGGAGCAGGGGATGGTGGGACAGGCCGGCCTGGGGCTCGAAGAGGCCCTGTGTAGGGAAGAAACGCTGTTGGGGACTGGGTTGGCAGGAAAAATATCTGGGGACCCTGGAGTGAGGTGAGGGGATCCTCGGGGGGAGAGTGGGGTGGCGAGGAGGAAGCTGGAGATGCTGATGGTGGCCCTGGAAGAAAAAAAGAGTTTTGAGGGGAGGAAGGGCACCCAGTTCTCTGAGTGGAGGAGGGTCTGGGGCAGGGCTGGGGAACCTGAGGCCTCGAGGCCACATGTGGCCCTCTAGGTCCTCAAGCGTGGTTCTGTGCCTGAATCCAAACTTCATAGAACCAATCCCCTTAATAAAAGGATTTGTTCTGTAAAACTTGGACTCAGTCAAAAGGCCATACTTGAGGACCTAGAAGGCCACATGTGGCCTCTAGGCTGCAGATTCCCCACCCCTGGTATCATAGGGATGGAATGATAGGCAGCAGGTGACTTAATCAGGAGGTCCAGATGCCTGAGATGTCCTTGTAGGGACCAAGGTCTAGAGCAGGGGCAGTGAGGCTCTCAGGATGCCTGGGGCCCTGGGGGTTCTCACCACTAGATCCAAACTGACTGCTGCCTTCAGGGGAGATGGGGGCACTGCCATCTTGGCTAGGCTCTGTTGGTCCCAGAGTGGCTTGGGGGCCAGGGCGGGAAGCTTTCCCTCTCAGGATGTCAATGACCTTTGGGGAAGAGGGATGAAAAGGGAAGGGGTCGTGACCATGGGAGGCCTACTACACCTTGGGCAGCTGCTAGATACAAGGTTCCCCACTGCCAAAGTCTCAGCTCAGTCCCACACGCAGTCCCTACCTTGCTTCTTTACCCACCTCTCCCCCTGTTCCTGCTCCTTTCTCCATCAGTGTGGGTGTGTGCCCATCTCTTCCACCCCCAGGTTTTCTCCATTGGCTCTCTCCCCCCCACCCCCCACTGCTGTGTCTGGCTGCCTGGCTCCCTTTCTGTAGCTCCCAGGCCCCCAATTCAAGTCCCAGGGAGGACTCACTCGTCGATTCCGAGCCACCATGAGTGGGGTGTCATTGTGACAGTTCTTGAGGCTGCTATCAGCCCCACTCCGTACCAGAGTCCGGACCAGGGACAGGAGGCCTCGGCCTGAGGCTGAGTGGAGGGCAGAGCTGCCCGAGTACATCTGTGCGTTCACATTGGCCCCATGCTGGGGTGGGGGATGGGGAGATAATGATCAGAGCCAGGGGAGAAGTACAGAGCACCTGGAGATGGGGGCCAGGGACCCTGGGGAACAGATGGGGGCCAGAGACCCTGGGGGATAGATAGGGGCCAGAGACCCTGGGGGATAGATGGGGGCCAGGGACCCTGGGGGATAGATGGGGGCCAGAAACCCTAGAGGATGGGGCCAGAGACAGAAGATGGGGCCAGAGACAGAAGATGGGTACAGAGAAGGGAGATAGGTACAGTAATGGAGTGGGAATAACGTATATAAGGCTAGTATACATGTCCTTGTCATCAGTTTGATAGAATGGAAGCTCCTGAGTGCAGAGCCTGCTTCTTGCTAAGCCTGTACCACTAGCAACAAGCCCAGAGCTTTGTAATCAGCAAGTGCTTCATCAGTGTGTTGGATAATAGTGAAGGGGCGGGAGGAGACCCAGGTTTGGGGGCAGGCAGGGGTCTCTCACCTGCAGCAGCAGCTGCACCATGGCCAGACTGTTGTTCTCCACTGCATGGATGAGTGGGGAGCGGCCACTCTTGATGTCCTGGGCAGGGATGAGGAGAGAAGAGGAGAGGCCAGGTCACCTCCCCACCCACCAAATGCCCTCTGCCCTCCAGCACCAAGTCTGCTCTTCAGGCCCCTCCTTGCCCTGGACTCTGGGGCCCAGCCTCCCTAGGGAGCCCCCTCCACAAGACCCTTTGAACTTGGGGAGGGGGCCCATTCGGGGGCCAGGAGTTGGACCCTGCCCTCCCCCACCTCCTGCACTTCTGTCCACCCTCACGAACCACAGCATCGATGTCGGCTCCTCGGTCCAACAGCAGCAGGACAGTTTCTGTGTCTTCTGTGTTTACGGCCACATGCAGGGGTGTCAGCCCTGGGGGAGGCAGATAACAGAAGGGGAGATGAGGGAAGTCCAGCCCTGTCCCTTCATCTCCCTAGCCCCCATCACTGAGTCTTAGAGGGAAGAAATAGAGGGAAAAGAAAGCTGGAGGCTGGTCCTGGCTCTGCGGGCCCTGGGGGCAGCTCCCTTCTCTGGGTATGAGAGGTTTAAGTTCCTGAACTCTGAGATTAGGTGATTTCTAAGGTTTCTTCCACATGACCTTTTGTTCCTTGTTCTTAACACCTAGGTTCTAGGTTCTCACCTAGCTCTGACATTCCCTGTTCGAAGGCCCTCCCAGTCCTGACATTCCCTGTTCTAAGGCCCCTTCCAGCTTGGTCATTCTCTGTTTTAAGGGCTCTCCCAGGTCTGATGTGCCATGTTCTAAGGGCCCCCCTAGCTCTAACAGATAATATTCTAAGGGCCTCCCCTCCCTAGTCTTGGTGTTCTAAGTTCTAAGGGCTCCTCTAACATCGTGTTGTATATCTATCCCCATGACATCCTCCATGGTTCTATGGCTTGCCCTCCACCCTGGGTCCCCCAGCTGTGGCCCTCACCCTCATAGTTCCTGGCTTCCAGGCTTAGTGCCCCAGGGGCTGAGGTGTCCAGTAGGGCTCGAAGGCAGCTGGAACTCCGGTGTTCACAGGCCAGGTGAGCTGCTGTCTGGCCATTTCGGTCCAGGGCCATGGGATTGGCCCCCTTGGACACCAGGAGCCTCACCACTGAGGGCAGGGTAGTGATGACGGCCAGGTGGAGGGGTGTCTGCCCGGGAGAATAGCTGTGAGGGCCCTGAGCACCCAGGCTGCTCCCCCCCCAGTCACTCAGGCTTCTAGATTCAATTCAACCGTATTCAACATCTACTGTACTCTAGGCATTATGATACAAAGACAAATGGGAACTGTCCCTGCCCTCAAAGACCTTCCAATCTCCAGGGGAATGAAGGAGTAGCCAGAAGGGTGTGCAGGTAGAACTGCCGCAGATACAAAGGGATTAACTATCAATGGGAGGCCTCTGCTGTCCCCCTTCAGCCCAGCAGGGTCCCCGACTTTTGGGCTCACCTGCCTTAAATTATTGTAGACGTCCAGGTCCCGTCCTCCCTGTTGGAAGAGGTGGACCAGGCGCTGAACCGCTACCAGGTTGCCCTGGGCCACTGCGATGTGGAGGGGCCTGAGAAAGAGAAACGGGAGTGGATTCCCTGCCTCTCCCCCATTCCTGGCCTCTGTACTCCAGTGGGCCTAGGTGCACCCCACCCCTGAAACTGCTTGGGTAGAGGAGGGCTCTAACCAGGCGGTAGCAGGTGAGTGGGGAAGGGGAAAATGTGACAAAGCTGCAGGCAGTCTGGGACTCAGTTTCCCCTTTTTGTAAAAGCACCAAGAAGGAACTGGACTGGACGGTCCGAAGGCTCCTTTCAGCTAACCCAAGGTCTGGGGTCCTTCCCGCCCAATTGGCCTGAGCTGGCACTTTCTGCTTTTCCCTCTACACTTTCTTCCATCCTTCCTTTGCCTGCATCCCTCTATCTCCATCACCTGTGATCACTCGGTCACTCGATCCCTAGTTCCTCATTCTCCCCTTGCCCCACCCCCATCCCTGTCCCTTGGTCCCAGGCCCCAGGGTATGTGGGAGGGGCTTGAAAGGGGAGCAGGAGCTGCTGATTTCAGAGAAACCTTGGGGCTGGAGGCCGGAGTTCCCATAAACCGAGGCCTGGAGGGAGGGGGAGGGCAGGAGGGAGGAGGCGGGGTCGAAGGAAGTGGGGATGGGAGGGGCTGGCCCTGCCCTCACAGACTTCCAGTAACCAGGCTGGGGGGGAGGGGGGGCGGAGAATCCACTTCCTGCCCCAGGGAGGGGAGGGGGAGGGGAAAGGATGGGGCAAAAGCTGGCCAAGCTGGGCTCTGCCCCTCCTAGGACCCTGAAAACTCAGGGCCCAAGAATTGGGGGGCATATTCCTTCCATTTAGGGGACCCCTCAGTTCCCTCTCCTTTGGAGATCTAGGAGTCGGATTCCCAGCCCCCTCATGTTCTTTCCAGGGACCCAGGTGTCCCTTAGGACTCAGACTCCTTCCCTTCTCAGGCCTGGGCAATGAGCTTCTCCCCCTTACCCCCAGGCTCATTTGCCTCTGGGATACTAACACTGGGGACCTCATTTCCTTTCAGCCCCTGGCATTAAATCCTCTCTACTCCTCACCCTTTGAGGGTTCAGTGCTCCAGCCCCAACTTCCCACCCCAGGATCCGGGAGCAGGAGGGGTCCCTGGGGTCAGGACTAAGGTCAGGGGTGAACAGATCCATTCCAGTAAGCCCTGTGGTGCCTGCCTCCCTCACAGTGGGAGCTGAGGGCGGAAGGGGTTAAGGCCAAGTGTGTGTACAGGGGGAGGCTGACGCAGGCCTGGGGAGCAGCTGGGGCTGTGGTGTGTCCTGCGGTCTGGGGCTTCCCCGGGAGGCAGCCACTGCAGAAGTGTTTGTGTTGGGGCTGGGGGGGGTGGTGGTGTTCATCGAGGATGAGAGTGAAACAGAGGGGAAAAGGGACACAGAAGGGGGAGGGGAATCAAGGGGATACGTATGGCTGTCGGAGGGAGCTGGGGACACAGGGCAAAGGGAGCTGTCATGGGGGGAAGGAGACTGGAGTGGGGCACAGGGGTGTGTTTGTCGGAGACGGAGGGGGTCATAGAGTGGGGGAGAAGGTCCATGGAAGGGGGAGGGGCAGGGGGTGTGTGGCAGTCCTTAGAGGGGGTAGAGGTCCAAAGGTCACTCACGTGTCTCCATCCTCATCTGGTCTTGTGGCCTTGGCAATGTCAGCAGTGAGTGGGTTCTCCAGGGGGCAGAGCACTGGGTAGGTGGGTGGTGGCAGGCTCAGTACAGAAAATGGGGCTGGTGCAGGATATAGGAAGGGGCCTGTGGGGGGAGAGGGTGTGAGGCTGAGTCTCCCTGTCCCCCCTCCACTCCACTACTACTGCTACTACATTAGTACTAATATTACAGGGAGTAGTAGTATTAATGCTAGTGCTATTACCTAACTCAAATTTACGTAGCTGTGCTAGGTGCTAAGGGCTTTACAATTATTAGTAACGACAGGGAAATAAGGGAGGGGAGGGAAAGCAAACATTTTAGTGTGCAGGAAGAGTGTCAGTGAAATTCAGACTCTTGGAGTGGGAGCTTAGAGCATAGAAAGCCAGACCTAACAGACGGTTAGAGGTTCTGTGGGAAAAGGTCAAGAGCAACTTCGGTGTCTGAGAACATCGCTTTAAACCCTGGCTCTTCCACTAAGCTACCTGTGTGATCTTGGGCAGTCCAGGCCTCAGTTTCCTGGCCTGTAGTATGAAAGAGTTGGGACTGAGGTCTCTTTCAGCTCTGCATCTCTATGACTTACACTGATCTGTGAGGCCTCAGGGCTTTCAGATGTTGGAGACTGAAGGAGACTTAGAGACAGCCCAGGTGCATCTCTTTACACAGGAGGAAACAGGCCAGAGAGGGGGAAAAGGACTTTCCCAAGGTCTTAGAACAAGTCAGTGGCAGAGTCAGAACGACATTGACATCTCCTACCTCCCAGCTCAGGGTTCTCTCCATTGAGGTTTTAGGGGCTTGGGGATAGTCTAAGGGCTTTGTGTATGTGTGTGCATGTTGGGGGGAGATGCCTGGGCAGGGCACTGTGGTTTTTCTGGGTGACTCAGGGTCACGTCACACTGTGACTAGAATCAGCCAGTTTGTGCAATGTCCTTGCTCCTGGGGTGGGGGACAGAGCCTTGGGGGGACAGGTTAAGGGTGGGTTGCCTTGTGGGGGGCAGGGTGAGGACTGGACAATGATCCAGAAAGTACAGGATGATTGGGTCGGGAAATGAGGATGGGCAGGGGTTGGGGAAGGAAGAAAGGTCCCAGGTTTGGGCAGAAAGTTAGTCTGAGAATGGTCAGGCCTGGGGAGCAGGGTGGTGAATAGAGGATGTGCTGACTTTGGAATGAGGGAGGGAGTCAAGGAGGATGTACTGTTTGGGGAGTGGGGTTAGGATGGATGTGGGATCAGAAGACATAAAGGGGTCAGGGAGAAAACAGGTCTTAGAGTTAGAGGGAGGATGTCCAGGTAAGGACTGGGCCAGGGTGTCCAGATCAAGGACAGGATGAGGAGGGGCAGGTGGCTAGGCTGCAGGTGGCCAGGCTTGGCTGAGCACCTGCACCCAGGGTCCAGGCTGGGCTGGGACAACCCAGGCCTGGGTTACAATAGGGTGGGTCTGTCTGAAATATGTGGAAGATACACAGGTCAATGTCAGGCAAGGGTGCCCAACCCAGGTCGGAACGAAATTCCTTTGGGCAACGGGTGGCCGCCTCAGGACAGGTGGAGAGTGTCCAGTAAAGCACAGAAGTGGAGGAGGGCCCCCAGTTCGGGTAGGAGCTGGGGTGCCTAGGCTGCCAGGGGTAGGAGTTTCATTTCTGTCCCCTTCACTCACCGGGATAGTAGATGGCTGTGGCAGGGCCCGGGAGGCCAGGGTACGTGCTGGGGCTCTGGGGCGAGGGCTCCGGGGCTGGGGCGATGCCGGGCCCGGGGGACTCCTGGGGCTCCCGGTAGCGCCGCTTTCTCAGGGGCAGTGTGGCCTCAGAGTCGGGGGCCCCGGTTTTGGGCCGCGTCCGCAGGTCCACGGGCCCCTCGTCCATGTCCCGGGGGCATCGGGGCATGGCCGGGGCCCCTGGCTGCCTCGGGTCTCCCTCAGGCCGGCCGGGGCAGAGGCACGGCGGGGAGCTGTGCAGAGCCGACGGGGCGGACGGAGCCCGGTCTGGGAGGGAGGCCCGCTCGCCGCCGCCGGGCACAGGCTGCAGCCCCGCTGGGCTCCGCTCAGATATCAGTGCAGCTAGCAGCGCACCAGGGACTTCCCCTCCAGCCAGCTGAGCTGAAGGGACTTTTGTGAGCCCGGGCGGCGCCCGCCCTCCCCCGCCTCCGCCCTCCCCCGCCTCCCTCCCCCTCCCCGGGCTGGCCGGGCCCCCTCCCTCCCGGGCTTTCCTGGAGGCTCCAGGCTCAAGTCTCTCCCGGCTTCTCCTCCCCTTCTCTCGCTGCCGGGGTGGTGTTTTTTTTTTCCCCTGAATTTTTACACACACACACACACACACACACACACACACACACACACACACACACACACACACACACACACACACACAAACACACACACTTTCGCTCTCTCCTTGCTGACGTCTCTGAGTCTTTGTCTCTGCGTGTCTCTCCCTATTCCCTGCCGCCTGTCTGTCCTTTCTATGTGTCTCTGATCTCAGACACCATCTCTGTCCGTGCCTACTCTCCTTGTCTCTGTTCCGTCTGTCTTTCGGCCCTAACTCTTGACCACCGCGCCAGTTAATCGCTCTCCCGGCCCTCCCCACCCCGCCGTCTCCGGGTCTTCTCTCTGTCTGTCTCTAGTCTGGCTTTCTGGGTCCCCCAGTCCTGTCTGTCTGCCTGTACCCCCGCCTCCTGCTCCGAACACTGTCCAGTCCTCCGTTTCTCTCTGTTCCCCTGCCGCGCCCGCGGCCCCCTCCCACTCTCTCCCTGCTTTCTACTCATTTCTCTAGGCCTCAGCCCAATCCCTTCCTTTTTCTTTCCTCCACCCCATTTTCCAGGCAGGTGGCGGGAGTAGAGGGGGAGCGGAAGACGGGGCAGACACCTGAGGAATGACTGAAAGACAGAGATCGAGGCAGTCAGCGAGAGAAAGTCAAAGACAGTCCCAGATCTGGAAAGACCTAGATAGAGACCAAAGGGGGGGAGGGGCGGGACAACCGAGGTCAGAGGGAAGAGGCCCAAGGGTGGGGGTGGGGAACAGGCCCAGCTGGTTGGGGGGAGGATGAGTCACCGAGTCGCTGGGAGGGAAGGGGAAGGAACCCTGGAGCCGCCCTCCCCCTTCTTTTCCTCTCCCCCCCACTCAATGCCCCTTCTCTCTGCATACACCAACGGGGTCCCCCTTCTCTCTCTCTCCTTTTTCTCTCTCCTCACAGAAACGGGAATGAGGGAGAAAGCGGCTGTGAGGGGTGGAGAGGAAGAAGGCGAGATGCTTCTGCTCCCAAGGCTCAGCCTCTATCTACCTGTGTCTCTATCCAGTCTGTCTGGAGCCTGTCTCCCTGACCCTCTCGCCAAGCTCTCTGTTTCTGTGGATTTCCCTACTTTTTGCTAGCTCCCTTTTCTTGCTCTCCCCTCTCCCTCCCTCCACTCCCTCCAGGAATGGGAGAAACCGGGGCTTTCCCGTTTTTCCCCAGGGGTGAGGCTCCTCCCAGCCCTTTCTTCTGCTCTCCTTCCCTCTCTTCTTCCCTCCCCGCTTGAGGTTGAGTCCGGGTCACTGAGTCACAGAAGGGAAGGAGGGAGGGAGGGACCCAATTCTTCCTTCTTTATTCCCCCCCCCCATCTCCCAGAGCTCATGCCTACTCCCATGCCCCAGAAAAATACGCCCAGAGTCCCTGTCTCCCGATCTTTTTCTCTGCCTCTCCAAGAATCACAGAATCCTTGGGTCAGGAGGGTAAAAGGCCAGTGGCTCCCATCTCTTCCTCTCTTAACTGTCTCTGTCTCTCATCCAGTGGTGGGGTGGGGTAATAGGGAGCATTGGTCAGAAAACCAGGATTCAAATAGCCTTCTCCCTAAGCGTGTGACCTTGGGTAGGTCATTTCCATCTCTAAGTCTGTTTTCTCCTGTGTAAAATGAAGGGGGTTGGAACATCTTCAGGTTCCTTCCAGCTCAAAGCCTTGAGAATCCTTATTCTGTCTCCCTCTTTGTCTTTCTGCTCCTATATGGCCCCCTGGCCCCGTCTTGCCCTTCCCCCCTTCCTCTGGTCTGCAGATTTCCCTTTGAGTCCCCATTCTGTTGCTGTCAGGTCGTGTTGACTGTTAAATATGTTGCCTTCAGGGTCTGTTTCTTTACCTCCATGTGTAATCTCAGGTCCCATCTCCTGTCTCTGAGACCAAATTAATGGAAGTGAGTGTGGGTAGGGGAGAATCTCCTGCCCCACCCTCCTCCCACCTGAAGCCATAATCAGACCTTCTCTTGGACTTGGACCCGACCTTTTCCATTCCCCTCCCCCTCCACTTCACTGTCAATCATTAACCAGGGGCCTGATGGCCAAGGGGTAGGGACAGTTCTGGGCTCAGGTCAGAGTTCAAGGAGCTGGGTTGGGTAGGGAGGTGTCTGTCTCTGTCCCTTCTGGTGTCTCCTTCTCAATTGCTTAGTTTCTGTTGCTCCTGGCTGGTGGAGGGATGGTGGGGTAGGATGGGGGTGCACTCCCTCTGTTTAGCGCAGCAATGCAGTCTGAGGGTCCCAGGAAAATCCAAGGGTCTTTGGTGGAGGGCATGAGCATAGACTATATAGCTCGAGTCAAGCTACTTTCTCTACCCTGGGCTGCAGGTTCCTTATCTATAAATTGTTGTGGGTTAGGAACTGTCTGGAAATTGGGGATTTGAATAGAATCTAGGGAAAGGCTGAGTCTGAGGAGGATCTCAAGGTCTGGGAGAGTCTGGGAGCAGCTTTTGTTTGGGGAGGGGGAAGTCAGAAGTGACCTAGCTCTTCTCCCCCTCCCTGCCTCCCCCCACCCCCACCCCCTTGCTGGGCCTGATTTCCCAGAATCTCCAGGAGATCAGGAAAGTCCCGGCTTGGGGAGTCTCCTCCCCCCACTCTTTCCAGTGTCGGGAATGGGAATGGAAGAGACATGTATGATAAACTTGTCCCCTCCTCAACATAGACCCTGGGAAGGGGTTTTAATTAACCCTCACCCATCCCTTCTGTGCCACTCTCTGGGAATCGGGACAGTCGCTGGACCTTCATCTATGCGAGGGGAATCAGGGGTTTCCCCTTCTCCAGGCTCATTGCCCAGATGGCCAGGTTCCTTTCCTTTGGCAAGTCTGCTTTTGAACTCCATCCTTTGACTACATAGTCAAACTGCTTTCCCTACTCCGGGCTGCAAATTCCTTGTCTATAAATTGTTAGGGGTTAGGAACTGTCTGTTTCACCAAATCATGTTCCACTCCTTCCAAATCTACCCCAACACATGGTCTAAGGCGTCATCCAGGATTCACTAGCAGGCCAACCTCCCTGCCCTGGAAGCCCTCTGAGGGTAGGGCTAGGCCTCCTGCCTCGTGGCTACCCTGGGCAGGCCCCACATTCAGGGCCTCTCCCTCAAATTGCCCAAGCAACAACTTGAATCAGTCCTAGGCCCTGAATTCCGCAGAAACCTGGGCCTAAGTCAGAGGATGAATGGGGCCAGCTTCCTGGAGGAGGAGCTATTCCCTTCCCACCTCCCCTTCCTTCCCCCTAGGCCTTCCCTGCCATGGGGAGACTGGCTTATCCTGGCACTGAACCCACCCTGCCCCACCCCAGGGCCTTCTGCCAGCATTTAATCTTCTTGGAGCCACAGGCCCAAGGGGCTATTGCAACATAAACCCTGGAAGGCCACCCCTATCTCTCCTCTTCCAGGATGATCAGGATGAAATTCCTCTTTTCTGGAAGCTTTTTTTTGGCTTTCTCTGAGGGGACACTGAGGCAGACCTAGCTAGACCCAAGCCTTAGGAGACCCAGGTGGGAAAGGGTGTGAAGGACCCAGGAAAACCAGGAAAATGTTGAGACAGACTGGAGAGCTCCTGGGGGTGGCTCTAGGTGGGTAGCTTTGGGTGACTGGGGGACACAGAGTGAAGAACGGGGGGCAGAAGGCCCGGTTCTGCTCCCCTGATCCCAGGGGCCTGTGGGTACTTCTGCCTCCCCGTCCTGCACCCCAGAGAAAGGGAAGTCCTAAGGCCCTGAGAAAGGCCCCTCCCTTATCCCCTCAGCAGGTCCAGGAAGCCATGGAGGCCATCCTGTCTAAATTTCCGAGTAGGGCAGGAGCATGGGGTGCGTTGAACTAAGAAGTAAGGGGTGCCTTGTGTTCTCTGGGTGTTCAGAGATCTTCTGGAGGGCAGAGCTGCCACTAAGACCAGGGAGCCCCTGAAGACCCCTAGGAGGCAAAGGGAATTAGCTTTGGGATTGGATAAAAACCTGGATAAAAATCCCTACTCTGCTTGGGGGAAGTGACAAGGGATCATGCAGACCTCTGTCCCTCAGTTTCCTCCTCTGACCTAGATGACTTCTGAGGTTCCCCCCAGCTGTGAACATAGAACTCTTTTTGGGGGAAGCTAGGAGTCCTTGAATCTTTGGTCGATTCCCAGGAAATGGGTGCCTCCCCATGGAGACCACAAAGAACCCCAGCCCCGGCCACCACAGGATTAAAAATAAAAGAGAGAAAAGTCCCTGAGCTCCTGGGAAGAGCTCTTTGCCCTGAAACCAACGGCACCCTTGTCCCTTCCTCAATCTGAGGCCTCTGGCTCAGGGTCAGATGGCATCTTTCCCACGCCCAGCCTGGACAGTTTTTCATCCTCCTCCTGCCTGAGGCCTGGTTTCCATCCCCCACTCTGTCTCTAACTCAAAGTCCTCATGGACAAATCTCTGCCCCTCTCTGCCTTAGTTTCTTCATTTGTGATTCTTGTCCCAGATCGGACATCTAAGGACCTTCTCATTTTGGACATTCTAAGGACTGTTCTAGCTCTGCCATCCTTTGTTCTAAGCACTTTTCTGGTCCTAACTTTTGGTGAGCTGTTTTCTAGGAAGGCCTGTGTATAAAAGTCACCTCACCTTCTTTTCCTGATATATTTCTCCTCTCTCCCCTGCAGAGAGCTATCCCTTACAACAAAGAATAGAAGAAGAGTTCGCAAAAAGTAACTATCAAGGCAGTTGGTTGTGACAGTATACTTGTGTTCCACACAAATGTCACTCTCTGCAAGGGGGACAATTATAATCTCTACAAGAAAGGGAGAGGTGCCCCCTCTTATCCTTTCCTGGGGTCTAGCTTAAGTGTGTGTGTGCACACACACATGCGCACATATGCACACATGTGAAAAATAGCATTCCTATAACACCTACCACGTACTCTGTGCTAAGCCCTTTCTACAAATCCTCACAACAAACCCACAAGGGAGGTGCTGTTATGATCTCCATTTTACAGCTAAAGAAACTGAGGAAAAGAGAGGTTAAATGGCTTGCTCAGGGTCATACACCTAGTAGATGCCTGAGGCTAAGGAACCAAGAATTAATTGGGTACACTCAGTTCTCCAGTATCTGCTTGTATGATGGGTCTAGGTTACTGTCATCATCTGGTTCACAGATGGTCCTTTGCTTTGTCCAATTTTGCAGATTCTCCACTTTTAAAATTAACCACTTTGGGGCAAATGGTCCATTTTGGTAAGGAGCGAGCAGACAGGCCCAAACTTCCTCATTTGCTCTTCCCCAGTCGGTCCTTCCCCCACCCTTTGCATCGTGCTCAGCTAATTCTTTCTTGTTTTCCTAAGGGGAGTGGCCCCCCAAACTGAGGCAGCTACATCTGCTGCCCCACCTTACCCACCAAATAAATCATATTCTCCATTTCAGAAGGTAAAACCTGCCCCTCCTCCAGGAAGTCTTCCTTGATGAACACCGGGTGACTTACCCGAGGGGTTCTGGCTCCCTTACAGATTCACCAAATCTTGTACTAGAGGATTTTCCACTTGGCTGAATTATTGTTAGGACGTAGGCTTCTTGAAGGCAGGGATTAGTTCATTTTTTGGTCTTAGCACAGGGCCTGACACATGTTATGATGTTGTTGTTCAGTTGTGTCTGACTCTCCATGACCCCATTTGGCCTTTCCTCGGCAGACATACTGGAGTGATTTGCCATTTCTTTCTCCAGCCCGTTTAACAGATGAGGAAACTGAGGCAAACAGGGTAGAGTGACTTGCCCAAGGTCACACAGCTAGTAAATGTCTGAGACTAGGTCTTCCTGACTCTAGGGCTGGCCCTCTACCCACTGTGCCATCTAGCTGCCCTAGCACATAGCAGACTCTTAATTGCTTATTAAACCTTTTAGTCTCATATTTTTGAGTTCTTAAAATGTTAGACTCATAGAATTTTATTTTTACTTTCTTAGAATTGTATTGCCTTTATAGACTCTTGGACTCATAGAAAGAACCTTAGGTTGTGAGCTGGAAGGGATGGCTCAGGGAGATCACATCCAGACCAAGCCACCATCTCTCACCAAGCCACGCTCTCTTTCTTCCAAAGCAATAAGGGACCAAGCAGCCTCAATGCCAGGGGTAATGCATAATGATGGGGAGCTTGTGATCTCTCTGGGAATCATAGGACCAGCATGGAGCACAGGACCTGGCATGGGGAGGCCCTTATTGGTTAAATAGTTCTTGAGTAGAATTTGAGTAGCAGTTAGGTGGCACCATAGCTCATCGAGTGCTGGACCTGGAGTCAGGAAGACTCATCTTCATGAGTTCAAATCCAGCCTCAGCTACTTCCTAGCTGTGTGACCCTGGGCAAGTCACTTCACCTGTTTGCCTTAGTTTCCTCATCTTTAAAATGAGATTGAGGAGGAAATGGCAAGCCACTCCAGTATAGCTGCCAGGAAGACCCCAAATGGGTCACAAAGAGTTGGACAAGACTGAGCAACAACAAAATTCCTCCCTTTTTAGATGGGGAAGGGCAGTTCAAGGAGTAGAAGGGAATACTCTAGGACATTCCGGGGTTCAGCTTGAGTCCAGAGACTGAGAGCCCAGACCTTATTTACTCCAAAGTCTGTCTGGCTCATGGCTGTTTCTACTCCAAAAACTGGGTCAGAGGGTAGATGATCACTAAAATCCCTGCCAGCTCTATATCTATGAGCTTATGGGAGGGGTGTGTGTGTGTGTGTGTGTGTTGTCTGGATGGTTCTGAGAGAGACAGAGAGAGAGAGAGGGGGGCAGAGAAAAGGTAGTGGGGGGGGAGAAAGAGAGAGAGAGAGAGAGAGAGAAACAGACAGACAGACAGACAGAAGGTAGGAGGTAGAGATAGAGACAGAAGGTAGGAGATAGAGATAGACAGAGACAGAAGGTAGGAGAGAGAGAGAGAGAGACAGAGATAGAGTGAGAAAGTGAGAAAGAGAGAGAGAGTCACTGAGAGAGAGACTCAGAGAGAGACTCCCAGGCTTGGGCTTTTTGGGGTTGGAGCTCAAAAGAAATGAGAAATGAAATGCCACAGAGCAGAGGGTGTTGGGATTGGAAGGGGAGAGGCAAAGGAATGGTGTACTATCTCCCCCTCACCCTGTTCTCATTCCCTTGACTCATTAAATCAAGCTGGAGTTGCATTCAGCTGCCACCTGTCCTGGCAGTGAATGAGGAGGGCTGGGTTATGTGGGGAAGTCCCTGGGGCTGAGCCTCACCTCTCAAGCACCTGGTGTAAACTGGGATCCTGGAATCCTGGACTATTTGAGGCAGGTGGACTTTGCCTGCTGAGGCTGTAGAGTTAGTGATAAGGTCTGGGAGGAAGGGAAAGATTAACTGGGTGAGGAAAATGCCCCCTCCCCTTCCCCTCCGGATAAACATCCTGAAGAACGGAATTCTGGGGCCCCTAGGAGGGCCAGGAGGAAGCAATCTCAAAATGGCAGAACCAGAAAAGCCTTTGTTGTTCAGATGTGTCTGACTCTCTATGCCACATTTGGGGTTTTCTTGGCAGAGATATTGGAGCGGTTTGCCATTTCCTTCTCCGGTTCATTTTACAGATGAGGAAACTGAGACAAATAGGGTGAAGTGACTTGCCCAGGGTCACTCAGCTAGGAAGTGTCTGAGGCTGTATTTGAACTCAGGAAAGTGAGGCTTCCTGACTCTGGTCCCTGTGCCCTGTTCACTCTGGTACCCCCTAGCTGTCCTGTTACTGAAGAGTCTTAAATATCCTTAAATATTACAAGATTAAGAGCTAGAAGGGACCTAAGAAATGGTAGGATCCTGGAGTGAGAGCTGGAAGGAATCTCAGGGACCACTTAATCCATCGTCTTCACTCTACAGAGGAGGAAACTGAGGCCCAGAGAGGATAAGGAAATAGTTCTAGGCTAAATGGATGGTGCAGAGGGTTCTCACTCAGACCTTCTGACTTGGGATATTATGTTGGTTTTCTCCAGTCCTCCCTACCCCCCAAAATCCTCTTGGTGCTAATAAGGAAACCTGAGATCCAGAAAACTTAGGGGTCCTTTAGGTCACAGACCAAGATTGGGGTCAGAACTAAGGCAAGAACACACTATGTTCTCTGGCTAGAGCTGATTACCTAGGTGGGAAAGTGAACCTGACATCTGCAGAGCTGTGGAGAGAGGCCGCTTGGGAGATGACACTACGAGGTACCATACTGTCCCCTTGGATCCCATCTCATCAGAGCTGGGAGGAGTCTGAGAACAAGGAATGTCAGAGCTAGGAGGGTCCTGAGAACATGAAATGTCAGAGCTGAGAAGAACCATAGAACAGGGAATATCAGACCTAGGAGGGAGCTTAGGACATGGAATGTCAGAGATACCATAGAATACGGAATGTCAGAGTTAGGAGGGACCTTAGAACAGAGAGTGTGTCAGAGATGGGAGGAGCCTTTGAATATAGAATATTGCCTGAAAGGACCTTTTAAAATAAAACATGGATCAAAATGTCAATAACCTTAGAACATAGACCAAAGAATGTCAGAGCTGGGAGGGGCCTTAGAACAGGGAATGTCAGAGCTGGGAGGAAACAGCTACCAATTAGTGGAACCCTCTAATTCTATTCTAAGATAGTTGAGCCCCCAAGAGGGGTGATGCCTTTCCTAAAGTCATACACAGCACTGGTGGCAGAGCTAAGTCTAGAACACTGGCTGGGAATGGGAAAATGGGGGGGGGGGCATTAAAAATACAAATACAATCCCAGAGAGGAAAGTAGAGGAATGGGGACTCCTAGTGGTGACTGTCTATGCCTTGGGCATAGGGGATCACAGACCATCAGTGCTGAGAGGATGGGGGCCCTTACAGTACAGAGCAGGGAGGGAACTGGGAACAGAAAACACCCATTCCCTCTCTCCTTGGTTTTCATGACTATGCTGCTGTCTCCTGCTTCTCCTTCTACCTCTCTGATCATGCCTTCTCAGCCTCCTTTCCCCAGCTGTCACGTTCCCATGATGCAGCTGTCTCTTAACTTTTCTCTCTACACCTTCTCTCTTGGTGATCTCATCTGCTCCAATAAGTTCACTTATGACCTCCATTCAGTTGGCTCCCAGATCTGTTCCCTGAACATGCTCCTCATTTCTAGCTGCTTCCTAGACATCTCCACCTAGGGGCCCATCTGTATCTTAGACTCAACACATCTCAAACAGCCCGTGCTGTCTCCCCATTTCCCCTTAGCCAAGGTTAACACTTTCTTCTCTCTTGACCCTGCCTAAACATCTAGTCAGTTGCCAAGTCCTATCTGTTCTATTTCTGCAGCTTGGCCCTTTGTCCCCTTCTTCCTTGTCACAATGTCACCACCTTACTTTACAAGATCCCAGGTCACCTATCACGTGGACTGTTGTCCAGTGGGGGCACTGCTCCAAATTAGCTGCCACACCTCTGCCCCGATAATCACCCTAAGGTTCTATCTTGCAACTCCAGTCCCCAGCTCAGAACTCCTCAGGGGCTCTCTAGTACCTTGGGAAGAACCTGCCCAACACGCCAACCTGATGTTTACGGCATGTTACAAACTTTCTGCCCTTATTCACTGTATTTTCTAGCCAAAGTCCCTCTCTCAAGTCTGTACATGTGAATGTGCACCAGGGACAGGAAGACCTTTCCTCCTCATTTCTATTCTTCATCACCCTTTTCCTCTGATTTGTAAAACTTTCCCCAAACCCCAGCTGAAAATGATCTCCTCCTCAGGTTTTTCTATGGCTTTTTGCCTGGATATTTCTCATGTTCCATCTCTCTCTCTCTCTCTCTCTCTCTCTCTCTCTCTCTCTCTCTCTCTCTCTCTCTCTCCCTCTCTCTCTCTCTCTCTCTCTGTCTTTCTCTGTCTGTCTGTCTGTCTCCCTCTCTTTCTCTCTCTCTGCCTCTCTCTCTACTTCTCTCTCTTTCTCTGTCTCTCTGCCTCTCTGTCTCTGTCTGTCTCTGTCTCCCTCCCTCTCTCTTTCTGTCTCTGTCTCTGTCTGTCTGTCTTTTTCATCTGTCTGTTTCTACATTTATCTAGCTCTGTCTCTATCTATCTATCTATCTATCTATCTATCTATCTATCTATCTATCTATCTATGTACATGTGTCTCCCCACATAACTCTCTAGGCAGTAGATGGCCCAGTAACATGAGCACTGTACCTAGAGTCTAGAAGACCTGAGTTCCAATCCGGACCCTTACTAGTTGTGTGACCCTGGGCAAGTCACTCAATGACTAGAGTTGCCTCAGTTTCCTCACCTGTAAAATGGGAATAATCATTGTACCTACCTGGAATGGTTGTGGTGAGGATCAAATGAGATAATGTTTGCAAGCACCGGGCAGTAAGTAGGGTTTTGCAAATGCTAGTTCCCTTCCCCTCCCCTTTCCTCCCCTTCCAGGAAACTGTAAGTTCCCTGAGGGCCGGAGTGTGTTGTCTTTGTATCTTTACTGACAACCTGAAGTCTACTGCTTATGTTGTTGTTTCAGTCTTGTCAGATCCCATTTGAGGTTTTCTTGGCAAAGATACTGGACTGGTTTGCCTTTTCCTTTTCTAGCTCATTTTACAGATGAGGAAACTGAGGCAAACTGCATGTGTTAGGAGCCTAATAAATGCTTGTTGGATTGAACTCAACCTAGAACGTCAGCTGGGAGGGACCTTAGAGACCATCTCATCTCCTACCTGCCTCCCCTGCTCCTTGGTCCAGACTTTGAGATTTAATTGTGTAGGAAACTCTACCAGGTGGAAAGTCCCTGCACCAATGCAGATCAGCACAAAACTCTTAGAGACGTGCCTGAGTCACATAGCCAGTGAGTGTCAAAAGCAGGGCTTGAACCCTGGTCTTTCTGACTGCCATGCTGGATCTCTAACCAGCCAGTCTGGCTCCTGCCCACCATGGAGAGCTCCGAGCCCTCCAGGCTAGGCAGGCTCATGGGAGCTCAGAGACAGCCTGGTTGGCTCGTTTTCCCAGAGCACTCCAACCCTTCTCTCTGTTGCAGGGGCCTCACTGTCGAGGTCAGCCGGATGTGGTGGAGACTCATCCTCAGTTTCCCCCCTGTGGTACAATAAGGGGATTGGCCCATACGGTCTCTAAAATCCCATTTAACTGTTCCAGGGGATTACCAGGGTGTGGTGAAGGTCCCTATTTCTGGGTGTGGCCTTCAAGGCCAGAGGGGGAAAGGGACAAAGGCTATGGGGGTGGTGGTGGTGGTGGGGTGTGTGGAAGAACACTAGTTCCTCCTGCTCGAAGGGGAAAACCAACTAGGCAATCTTAAAAATAAAGATAACAAGAGAGATACACCCTTTGTTTGCCTAGGACGGGCAGGGTCAGAGTTCCCAGGATGGGAGTTCAGTCTCGACTCTTAGGCCCCTCTCTCTAAACCAGACATTCTCAACTTTGTCTGTATCCTAGAGCCTTGGTCTATCAGTCGGCTGAAGCCTTGGGCTTGTTTTCAGAACCGTGTTTTTAAATGCATAACATAAAAATACATTGGAATTCAAGGGGGATCGATTGTATTGAAATGCAGTTATTAAGATATTTTTTAAAGCAAGTTCTCATAGGTTATGAGCCCTTACTCTAAACCTGGCCATCCTCAGACCCTTGCGAAGATGTAGGCTCCTTCCTTTCCGCCTCCCAATCCCTTCCTCCTAACCACTGAATGTGATGAGTGGATGATGGCAGTGGTGAGAAGAACATTAGGTCTAGGGTCAAATTTCAGCTTTGTCATCTTGGACAAGTTTCTTAACTTTTCACATGGAAAATAGGGTTAATTATACTTGCAGATATGGGTCATAATGTATGTAAATGGTTTGATAACTGGGATGGGCCCAATGTTAATGTCCATTATTACCATTATTAATTTGAATAGAAAAACTGGTTCTTGGACCAGAATCACTCTGTGACCTTGGGTAAGTTGCTGGACTTAATGATGAAAACCTTCCCAGGTCTGAGGTACTGTGTTCTAAGGTTTCCTCCAACTCTGACATTCTATGGTCTATTCCAGGGACTGTTAAGGGATTGTGTGTGTGTGTGTGTGTGTGTGCATGCATGCACACACGTGTGTGATGTACTCCTTGGGCTGTCTGGTGAAATCTATCAAGATACAATTTTCAAAATATATTTTAAAAAATTCACTGACTCCAGGTGAAGAGCCTCCATGAAAGAATCATAGATTTGGGGCTGGAGAGGAACTTGGAGGCCATTTAGCCTGACCCCTTCATTTTACAGATGAGGAAACCAAGGGCAAGAGAGATGGGTGACTTTGCCTGGGGTTATGGAGGTAGGGACAAAGGTGGAACTTGGTCTCTTGCCCAGTGACTCCAAATTGGGCCCTTTCTCCACCTTCTCACCTCCACCATTCTAGGTCCATTAGGTTGTGAGCTCCTGGGGGCAGGGACTATGTTTGCTTTTCTTTCTTTATATCTCCAGGGCTGAGCACTTAGTCCAGTAGAATCTTAATTGGTGCTTCTTGACTTGACTTGTAAGTTCTAAGATTTCATCTAGCTCCGATGTTCTATGAATCTACAAATAAATACATTGTGTATGGTGGGCTTTCTGGCCCCAGAAAGGGCTTGGGAGCTTGGAGAGAGACATCCTCCTAAGAAGGCAGAGAACAGTTTCCTCTCTGGCCCTTCCCCCCCAGTTGGCCACGGACTGATTAATTGGGTTCTCCCTGTTGCAGTGCAAACAAGGTTGGCTTCCTTCATTGCCTGGGACCCATTCCAGAAAAAAGAAGTTGGCCTCTTTCCCCTTTTCTACTCCATTACCTTCTTGGCCACTCTTAGAAACATTTCTGGCTATGGGTGACCCCTGAGCCATGTCCTCAGGGGTGGGGTAGAGGGGATAGGGCCATCCTGTCTACCCAAGGTTCCTCCTGCTGGCATTTGAGGCTTTCCACAATCTTCCATCTTCAAACATGTCCTGCACCACCAGCTTGGTCTGTATTCTCTTCCTCTGCACCCACAGATAGCAGGCTCGGAGGGGCTCTGCCTGTTTGGCATGGCCAAATCAGCCTCATTCTTCTAGACCTAGCTCAGGTTCCATCTCCTCTAGGAAGCCTTCCCATACTGCTTTGGGCCACATGAGCCTATCCTCCTGAACTGTTTTATTAGCTTTTAGGAGTTGCAGAATCTTAGCATGAGAAGGGACCTTACATATCATTCAGACCAACTCTTGCCAAGTCAGGAGATCCAGATACAAGTTTGGCCTAGTTGAGTGTTGGGTGGCTTGGAGCCAGAGGCAATAAGGAATGGTGAACTGACTTTGGGATCAACGGATGTGGTTTCAAATCCTCCCCTCTTACTAGCTACAGCTTCCTATGGAAGCCAAGTCAAAATGATAAGCATTTATTGAGCATCTACTTTGGGCCAGGCACTGTGATAAGCCCTTGGGGTGCAAAGAGAAGCAAAAAATAGAACCTGCTTTCAAGTAGCTTACTGGCTAATGGGGGAGAGCTACATGCAAGCTACTACATACAATCAGGATACAAAGGGAAGTCAGAGCTAATCAATAGAGGGGAGGCACTAGCATTACGGAGGACTGGGAAAGGCTTCTGGCAGAAGGTGGGATTTGAGTTGAGCCTGGAAGGCAGCTGCCATCTTCTCTTGAAGCAACATTATTTTTTTCTTCTGTAAAGCGGATGGCCTTCAAGGTCACTCCCGACCCTAAATTCTGTGCTCCCTGGGGCTTCGGTGTCCTTTTGGGCAAAATGAGAGTCAGTCTTGATCTCTTTGTCCCATTGTTCTCTGGCATTTGCCTGGGTTCAGGATGTAGGGGTTTCCAGGGGGCAATGTAGCTGGGGTGGTCTCTTCTACTGAGGTGCTCTCCAAGGTTCCTGCTGGATCACACATTCTGAGGACTTGGGTGCTTTTCATCCCTGGCGCTGTGTGTTCACAGAATCATGGAGGCTCAGAATAGGGAAGGACCTGAGTAGTCCTCACTCAGTCCATCCAAGCCTGGCCAAGAGTCCACTCTACAAAATATCCAATGACTTGGCCTCCAGCCCTTCCCCCAAGACTCCCTCTGGCTCCTAACAAAAACCACTCCATTTCTGGTTAACTCTAGTTGTGAGGAAGGTTTTCCATATATCTAGCATAGTTAGGTGGCACACTGGATAGAACGCTTGGCCTGGAGTCAAAAGTTCAAATCTGGCCTCAGAGACTTCCTAACTGTGTCACCGTGGGTCAGTCACTTCACCCTTTTTGCCTCAGTTTCCTCATCTGTCAAATGGGCTGGAGAAGGAAATGACAAACCACTCTAGTATCTTTGCCAAGAAAACCCCACAGGGGGTCAGGAAGAGTCAGACAGGATTGAACAACAAAAATAACCATATATTATGCTGAAATTGTCCTCTTGGCAACTTCCCTCCCTGTGGCTAGTTCTGCTCTCAGGCGCCAAGCAGACCAGGGCTGATTGTTCTTCTACTTGACAGCCTTGAGATACTTTTAGGCAGTAGTTATCACAGAGAGGTGGCCCATTGTAGGGGACAGAGAGCTAGCTTTAAAGCCAGGAAGACCTGGGTTCTGACATGGTCTGGTTTTGAGACCTTGGGTAGACCATTTAACTTCTCAGTATTCTAGGAAACTCTAAGACTAAGTTTCAGAGAAGTGCCAATCTGCATTGGCAGAGAGATTTTCTTCATCAGGGATCCCTTCTAGACTAATGATCTACATGGTCTTCTCCTAATTCCTTCAACTAATGCTCCAGTTTGAGTCCCTTCCCCATGCTGGCTATCCTTCAGTTAATTAATGCCCTCATTTTAAGATGTGGTACCCAGGCCTGAGCGCAGCATGTCTGTGTGTCAGATTGTGGTTTGGCCAGGGTAAAGCATAACAGGACTGTCACCTGCAAAGTCCTGGACACCACACTCCCTTTCAAGCTTGTGCTGGCTTTCTTGGTTGCCTTTCACTCTGTTGACTCATATTGATCTTGTGGTCTACTTAAATCCCCAGATCTTTTTCAGTCAAGCAAATTGTTGTCTAGCAGCACTTCACCCATCTTGCCCTCCATAAAACTTAAAGACTCAAGTCTAAGACCTATAATGGGATTTTCTCAGCAAAGACACTGGAGTGGTTTGCATTTCCTTCTCCAGCTCATTTTACAGCAGAAGAAACTGAGGCAGAGTGAAGTGACTTGTCCAGGGTCACCTGGCTAGTAAGAGTCTGAGGCCAGATTTAAACTCAGGTCTTCCTGACTCCAGGCCTGACACTCTATCCACTGTACCACCTAGCTGCCCTAATTAAATCTTATCAGATTTGGCTTAGCCTTCTAGGATGCAAAAGTCTTTTGGGATCCTGACTCTATAATCCACCTCTATCCCTTCTAGCTTTGTGAAATTTTCACATTCAATAAAGATGCCTTCTAAGCCTTTTTCCAAATCATGGATAAAGCTGCTAAGCTGAGATGAATCATGGCATAGGGAGAGAGAGCTGACTTCAGTGTTAGCCTGAGCTGAGGACACATATTGAATTTCTCTCTCTCTCTCTCTCAACTGTTCCCTTGAGTCTTCCTCTTCTCTCTTCCTCTTCTTCTCTCTGTCTCTGTCTTCTCTCCTCTCCCCCTCCCTCCCCCTCTCTCTCCTTCTTCTCTTCCTCTCCTCTCTCCCTCTTCTCTCTCCTCTCCCCTCTCTCTGTGTCTCTTTTCTCTTCTCTTCTCTTCTCTTCTCTTCTCTTCTCTTCTCTTCTCTTCTCTTCTCTTCTCTTCTCTTCTCTTCTCTTCTCTTCTTTCTCTCTCTCTCTCTCTCTCTCTCTCTCTCTCTCTCTCTCTCTCTCTCTCTATTTCTCTCTCTCTCTCTCCCTCTCTCCCCTCTCCTCTCTCCCTATCTGTCTCTCTGTCTCTCTCTTCTCCTCTTCCCTCTCTGTCTTTGTCTCTCTTTCTGTACCACCACCCCCCCCCCCGCCAGATACATCACCCAATCTTTTGGTGTTCTATTTAACTGTCTAAAGCCAAGTTCCCAACTTGCATTAGTAGAGGGAATTTCTTGCTCATAACTCCCTGTATTGATGAAATCACTGGTTTTCTCCTGCCCTCCCAGAACAGATCCCTGGGGTGCTCTGCTGGATACCTTTATATCTGACCTGTAACCATTAATGTGTACTCTTTGAGTCCTGCCCTCTGCTCAGTTCCTAATCCACTTTCACTCTACTGTTGTCTAGTCCACAACTCTTCATTTTGTCCACATCAGCAGCGCGATCTTTGCTAACACCTGGGGAAGCCATATAAACAGCCAAGTGGCACTGTGGACAGAGTGCTGGGTCTGGAATTAGGAAGACCCGAGTTTAAATCTAGCCTGAGACACTTCCCAGCTGTGTGACCCTGGGCAAGTTGCATAATAATAATGCTAGTGAAATGATAATTGTAAAGTGCTTAGTGTAAAGTGCTATATAAATGTTAGCTATCATTATTTTTATTTAATCTCTGCCTGCCTCAGCTTACTCATCTGTAAAATGGGCATACTAACAGTCCCCCTGTCCCATCGAGGTTTTAATTTCTCTCCTTAACATCTCTAGATCCAAAAGGATTGTTGGCTCACCTGTGATTGAATGGTACAGTTAACAAATTAATTTTGTCCTTAACACTTCCAGGTGCAGCATCCACTCCCCCCCCCTCCACTCCTGTTGAGGTCAGAAATCTCCTGCTCCCCAACACTTGTTTCAGACCAGGTGTTTCTTGGAGGTGCCCAAATGCTTTTGGAGGGAACTGCTCTCATGTACCTTACTTTCAAGGTATCATAGGGGAAGAAAGAAATTGTCCTGCCACCACGCCTCTTAGAGTTGGGAGGATCAAATGAGGTAATTGTAGAGTATTTAGCATAGCATCTGACACACAGTAGGTGCTTTATAAATGCTTACCTTAAAAAAAAAACAACCTTTTTTTTTTTTTAAATCACAGTTCCTTATATCTACATGTCCTGACCAGTCTAGTAATCCTGGCACTGAAAGGAATGAGGTTAGTCTGGCTTGACCTGTTCCTCCTGAAGCTGAGGGCTCTTTATGACCATGGCTTCCTTCTTAAGTCACTCACGGTCACTATGATAATATTGCAATCCCGGGTTGCAGCAACTCTTTGGAAATCACGAGCTCCTGGTGCTTCCCCTTTCATTTTCAATAGTTGCCCAGGAAAGGCAGAGACAGGGGACTGCTATGTTAGCCACACCTACCCCATCCACTATCTTCGAAGCTGGTTTTTGAACACAAGTCTAAGACTATATCTATCCCCAATAAATTTCATCTTATCAGATTTGGCCTAGGCTTCTAGGCCATCAAGACCTTTCTGGTTCCTGCTTCTGGAATTCAGCTCTGGTCCAAAGTATTAAGTTCAGAGGCAATGTGGTGTAGGGACGAAGAAGTTGGGAAGACCTGAATTCAAGTCCCACTTTCGATATATGGTGTCTGTATGACTTTGGGCAAGTCACTTAACCTCAAACCCTTGGGCATCTGAGGGTCAGACTTGGCTGCATGGATCTTTGGCAGGATGTTTGAGTGGCCTCCCGAAGGCTTTCTGGCAGGCATGTTGGAGAAACATGCTGGAAACCTGTGAGAGGAACTTTGAGATGACACCCAATGCCATTCCCTGGGGCCAATGGCAGACTAGCCAAGCGTGTGGCTTGGAGTGGCATGGTGGTGGGAGAGTTTCTTTCTTCCTCTATGATACCTTAAAAGTAAGGTACTGCAGAGTAGTTCCCTCAAAAGGCATTTGGGCACCTCTAAGACACACCTAGGCTGGAACAGGTGTTGGGGGGCAGGAGATTTCTGACCTCACCAGGAGTGGGGGGGATGCTGCCCTCGGGACTGTTGAGGGCAAGATTAGTTAGTTAACTGGTCCATTCGATCACAAGTGAACCAGCAATCATCTTGGGTCCAGAGATGTTGGGAGGGAAATTACAATCTCAATGGGATAGAGGTGAACAGAAGTCAAATACATTTTGGGAAAATAGTCATACCCAAGAACAGCGGATGGAGGCATTGAGAGGGAAAAGGCAAGGTTTCAGAGGATCTGAGTGCCAACTCCAGCCAAAATGGAGGCGGAGCTCCATCTGGTGGCTTTAGCGGAGATTGCACCCAGAAGGGCAATCCCTCACGGGAAACCTGTGTCTGGACATAGGTGCTTTATCTGACTTTTTACACAACCACCCTCTTAGGTTTTAATGCCAATGCAAAGCAGATGCTTTCGCGGCTTGGCGTAGCCCATCCTTCCCTGGCTAAAATGCCCCTTCTACAAGAAGTATTTCTTCATCATCCTTGATTCTGGGGCTTTACCGCTGCTCATTCTTTCCACTTTATCCTGTATATAATTTGTTTGTCTATAGATGTTTGCATGTTGTCTCCCCATTAGACTGTGAGTTTCTTGAGATAAGGGAATGTTTTTTTTAACCTTTCTTTGTATCCCCAGGGTTTAGCACAGTGTCCGGAACATGGTAGATGTTCAACAAATGCTTATTAACTTAACTATATTTTAGAATTTTCCCAGGAATTGTGGTTTGTAACTCCCTTTTCTTCTCTTTTGGTAAATCCACCTATCATTTACCCTCCTCCTATCCTTCAGCAGCTCTCCTGTTTCCCCCAGTCTTTCAAAGGTCATTGACGTTGGCTCAGCGATCTCATCTGCTGGTTTCTTAGGTACCCTAGGATGTAGTTAATCTGAGCCTGGTGACTTAAACTAATTAAAGGACAGGCAGGTGCTTTCTTATTAGGGCCCCATTTATCCTTGAGTATCAACTTCCTATTAGCAGTTTTTCTTCTACCCTTTCCAGTTCAAAGGTCGTCTCCTTGGCAGAGAAAACAGAGCAAAAAAACAAAAAAAAAGTTTAGTAATTCTGCTTTCTCCTCCTCATTATTTCTCCTCCCTGTGCCCTTTCAGTCACTCCTGGTAGGGTTTCCTTTCTTTCTTTGAGCCTTTTCTTTTCCTTAGGAGGAGTCAGCCTCTTTTAATATAGTCAGAACACTCCGTAGTGAACAGGGGGGACATTGAAGCTGTTGGGTTGGCCTTTGGGACACTGATAATCCTCAGAAATGGCCATCCAGAGTGTAGCACCACCTGGTGGCCAAATTATGTACTGTGCTTCCTGGCTGGTTGGTTAGTTGATGTGACAGCCTGCTCCTCTGGAGGTAGGAGAAAAAAAAGGAACGACCAAAGCAGTGGACCAATACAACTTCAGCAACACCACCAAGGATACACCCAGTCCACACAGCTCCTGTCACTCATGTTTCTTCATTACCTTCATGCCATGGCAGTGATAATGCTGCCCACAGCTTCAAGGTTGACTTGACCTACGGGGGTTGGAGGGATGCCTAGCCTTTCAGAAGCCTCTCCTCTCCCACCAAGGTTGGGAGTGGAAATGGGAACAATGACAGGGCTGGAAGTGTTTCCCAAGGGGGGGAAACAAACTAAAGAGAGGCTTGCATGCCTGTCTCCATGCCAAGTCTTAGCCCTCCCCCATCTTCTGACCTCTACCCTGGTTTGAACCACAGACCCTTTATTCTTATGCTATCTCCCCTGTTCCTTCCTTGATTCCCCTTTTTCCCTAATGTAGACATATTTTTTTCTTTTTTGGGCCAACCCTTGCTTGTTCTGAGCCTGAGTGTTTTTGGTTCTGTTCTTTCAGGATGTTGCCATGCATCCATACTCATCCTCCATCATCTGCCCTCATCTCCTCCTTTCGTATGAGTCCTTTAAAAGTCAAAGCTGATCTGGGGCAGCCAGATGGTGCAGTGAGTAGAGCACCAGTCCTGGAGTCAGGAGAACCTGAGTTCAAATCCAGCCTCAGACACTTGACACACTTACTAGCTATGTGACCATGGGCAAGTCACTTAATCCCAATTTCCCTGCCTTCTCCCCTCCAAAAAAATAGCAAATATTTAAAAAAAAAAAGACAAAGCTGGTTGATGACGTGATAGTGCTGCATCCAAATTTGTCTGTTTGGAAAACTTCCCCTTGCTCCCTCTTCTTATGGTTCCCCCCGCATCTTTGACTTCAGAATTTCACTCCTGAGAGTTTCCTATTACAAACAGCTCTAGTTCTCCTGTGGGATTTGAGTGCATGGGATCCTAGTGAGATTCTCTCTTCATTAATAAGCCCTTCCGGCCTTGACATTCTGTGTGGGTGAGCCTCTGCCAGTCCTGGGAGTTCGTTTGACTTCCCAGGGCCTGAGATACTTGAGCCACCTGGCTCCGGAGACATGGAATCTGGCTTGACCTAGAAAACTGATCTGCTCCCCTCCCCCTCAGCTCTCTGACCTCGATTCCTAGCCACACCTTCTGTCTGTGTACCTGGAACAGTGAAAACAGGAGGAGATCTGCCAACATCTAACCTAAAAACCTTTGGATGTGGCCCCAGATCCCTTTGTTGGGGGTTTCAGGATACGGATTAGTCATTATGTCCCAGGGAGGCTCTTTGGCCTGGAAAGGAGGTGAAAAAGGAAAAAGTCACCCATTTTGTCAGTGGAGGCTCATTCCACATGGATAAAATCATAGAACCAATCCACGCGCCCCCTCCCCCCTCCCGCCCCAAACCAAACCAAAACCAACTTCGGAAGACTAAAGTGTTTATGTGAAGGCACAATTTGGTAAAGCTGTCTTTAAAACCTTGTAAAACTATACACATTTCTATATTTCTAAGATCTGGTAATGTGACTGATGTGACAATTCCCTCCTCTGAGGCAGATTGCAACCCCTTAGCAAGTTAGTAAAAGTTGTAACAGTCAAACAAAACCTCGTCTCTCTGAGGCCAACTGGGCAATGAGTTCTTCTGGACTTTAGGGGGGTCAATGAAAACCAGACATACAAGCTGTCCCTGAGCCCATCCTTGGAGATTTTCCACCCTTGGTAACTCAGACTTACCTACACCCTCCTTAATAAGGCATAGGAAGATGACTCCAGGGTTGGGAAATGTCAAAGCTTAGTGATTGCTTGAAAGTTTTGCAAACTATAAAGTCTTGTCAGAAGCTTTGTGAATGGTTGGGAAGAACTTGACCAAACTGTTGACTTCTCTCTCAATGTGAGGGATCACTGATTCCCAATGAGACGGACTCACATTTCCCCTGGGCTGGGGGTTGAGGGAAGCAAAGTGTTTTGGTCTAAAAGGCTTCTTATTGAGGTCAGGGAGAGAATTGGAGGGAAGATCAAGCCTTGGCTGCCGGTTGTCTATACCACTGGGTGACCAATCACCTCTACCATTTTGTGGCTTTGACGCAGAAGAAAAACCACGAATGATC